>NC_138062.1:54507295-54917527 GCF_964194185.1 Rhinolophus hipposideros | reverse complement strand
GTGACCCAGCCCAGCGGTTACATCCTCTCTCCCAGGTCTGCTTAGGCTTCCCCTCCGAGCCTCAGTTCTGAAGATAAAACCCTGCGTCAAGGGTACCAGTAACCACCTAATAGCCACATCTAACACTCTCGCTTTCTTAATGTTACCTTTTCCTGATTTTAAATGTAATGCTTTCTCTTAAGAAAACGAGGAGGAGTGGGGAGGAGGGAGAAAACAAAAGTCATGTGTAAACGCCTCATCCAAAAATACCGATGGTTAACAATATTGGGTACTTGCTTCCAAAATATGATTTACAAATTTGGAGTTGCTCTGGTTACAGTTTGTTGTTCTAATTTGGTTTTTGTCAAGTAAGCATCTCCTCATGTCTTAAATATTCATTTATTTAAAAAAAAATTTTAGTGGCTTCATAATATTGCAGTATATGGAATAATTTATTCCCCTTCTCTTGTATATCTAGATTATTCCCAACTATTTCCATTTTAAATAATTCTATAAGGAACAAGGATCCTTTGCACATATATTGTCCCAATATCTGAATATTCCCTTGAAAATATCTTAGGGATATCCTTTCCCCCCAAAAAATTTGAATTAATCCTCCTTTCTTGTTATTTCAAATGAAATTAAAATCACTGTCTAATTTAGAAAACAAAGAGCTAGGGATGCTAACTGCTTACTCTAGTGATTTTTTTTTTTCAGTACAGTTTTGTAGTTCTGTTTTAAAATTTAATCAAAATAGTTTTACGTTTTGGTTGTTTTTGTGAATGGAATCTTATTTCTATTACATTTTCTAACTGGGTATTACTGTAATAAAGTGTTCATTTTTATAAACTAATGGCACTTGGATTTACTTTATCAAATCTCTTGTTGGTTCTCTTTTCAGTTTATTCTCTTGGGTTTGTAGGCAATTATTACAGCAACAAATTTGCAGTGTACGCATGTCCAGCAACTTGCCTTATATACTTTGATGCTTTTGTCAGTATGAAATATCCCTTTAAGTCCTGTTTTGTCCTTTTCCTTGAATTCCTATGCAAAATTATTGTTGCAAATCTTGTTTCCTATTTGGATGTGTATTGTTAGAAACCAGACTCCTTGCTACTGTGGTTCATTTTCTCATTTTTGTCTGAGATGTTTTTTATAAGCAGCTGATTACACTTTTTTAAATCTTTTAAAAAAATTCTTATTTTTTTTAGTTTTTCAAATCTTATTTGCAAATGTTAATTTTTGATAGGGATACATTTGTTAACATAACAACTATTACATTTAATTTTATTGCTTGTTTCCTTTGTTTTCATTTTTCTTTTCTACTTTTTCATGTTTTGGAAGACATACATGCTGTTTTAAAAGTCTGCTAGTGTTTTAGCAAACTGAATATATTCTTAATCTCAGTATCAAAAGTACAGAATGAAACAATATGTTTTAAAAATTCTCTTCCTTTCCACCCTTTTTCCTCATGTGGGGGATTTAATAAATTTTACTCCCCTTGCCTTTAACTTTTCTGGGCTTGGTTAATATAACCTGGAGTTTTATCATCAGCTTATTATTATATTACATTTAATAATATATATTATCTTTTCAAGAATTTTTGACATTTGCAACACATCGTCAACAAAATTATTTTGAGTAGGGCTTATCGATGGTATATTTTCTGAATCTTTACATTTTTGGAAGTGTCATTTCCTAGTTTCCTATACTTGTCTGGGTATAAAATTCTTGGACAATTCAGGAAAAATTGCTTAAGATTCTATATATTTCTCCATTATTTGTTTTCTGGTAACCCAGACTGATGCTTATTTCTTTGTACGTAACTAGGTGTTTGTTGTTATTGTTTTCCTTTGGAGTCCTGAATGTCACTAGACTTTAATATCCTGTCATTCAAAGTATTTGCTATGAATTTGTCCAGAATGCAACTTTCAATCTCCAATTGCATCAGTCATTTTGGTTCTAATTTGTTCTCATTTTCATCCCTACATTCCTTAAGTTGGATTTTCATTTTCTGTCCTCCATTATCTTTATTTTTTTCTTTCTTAAAAAAATGTCCCTCACTTCTGTCTTCTTGCCAAGTTTCTCAGGTTTATCTTCCACATTTCTTGTTCATTTGTTGTCAGGCTAATACAATTCTGCTCTTTACTGCTTCTATGGATTTCACATTTTCAGTTTTTCTGCATCCCATTTTGCCCTCCTCTCCCCCCAATTTAGCTCATCCCATTTTAGCTTCCTCTTCTCTTGTTCTCTGCTCCTGTTCAAATTGAGATGACTCCTTATTGAGGGTACAAAAGTTTTCTTCTGGATATTGCAGATGGCCTTTGAAAGAAATTTATGTTCCCACTGAGTCTTCAAATGATTCTTCTCCTTTGTTCTGTGGTATTTTGTCATGCCCCATGCTGTTTTTTAACCAATGGACACATCCTCAAAGGAGGTGATTCCTAACTAGATACGTGGATTCCATCAACCCCATACAAGATCCACTCAGGTGACGATGTGTACAACTGAGGGCAGTTCTTGGGGTGCCCAAGCTCTCAGTACCTCCTAGCTTCTCTCAGACAAAAGTGGGGTGTTGATTTGCATTTCCCTAATAACTAGTGTTGTTGAACATCTTTTCATATATCTACTGGCCCTCTGTATCTCCTCCTTGGAAAAATGTCTATTCAGATCCTCTGCCTATTTTTAAATTGGATTGGAGTTGTGTTTTTTTTTTGTTGCTGATGAATTATATTAATTCTTTACATATTTTGTATATTAGCCCTTTAATGGAGGTATCATTTGCAAATATCTTCTCCCATTTGGTTGCCTTTCTGTTTTGTTGAGGGTTTTGGTGTTTTTTCTGTGCAGAAACTTTTCAGTTTGATGTAGTTCCATTCGTTTATTTGGGGGACAGGAGGGCAAATTGGGTAAGTGGAGTCAAATGCACAGTAATGGAAGGAAATTTGATTTTGGGTAGTGAGCATGCAATAGAGTATAGAGATATTGAATTATAATGTTGTACACCTGAAATTTGTTATTAACCAGTGTTAATAATTTAATATACAAAATGGGGTGGGAGTGGAATCTATGCCTACAGCTTTCCCAAAACTACGGAAATGTGGACTAATAAAAACAGAAACATAAACAAGAACAAACTCGCGTGCACCACAGTAAGGTCATTCCTGTATCAGCCTCATTTTAGAGGGACCACATCCCCTGGGACTCACACCCGGTGTTGGTACCACTTCCCCTCCTCTTCTGCCTGGCTGTCTTTTGGGACATGCAGTAACTGAATGGGTATGGCAGGATGGAGAGAAGGAAACAGTATGCCTGGGCCACTTGAGTCCAAGTGAGGGTTAGGACATGTAAGGAAAGTCCCTTAGTTATAATAATACTCTGACTTGCAGTCTCTACCTTGAAGAGATCATTTCTAGGTAAGGAGAATGGCTGGGTCTCACATCCTCAATTTTGTCTCGCAAATTCACTTTCTCCTTGGGGATTGATTCATTCCTTTATGCATTCACGCAACAAGTATTCATCTCAGTCAGCAACTCTGTCACCACTGTGCTGACATCCATGGGCTCACAAGGTGGATTCCCCCTTTAATTCCCATAGCCAAGACCAGGTTCAAGAGAGCAAACAGAAATAAAGCAAGGAGTAACCAAGGAGCACAACTTTGCGGCACTAAGACTGCCTCATTAGAACCCAAAAGTCCAACATCAGAACGTCTGTGGCATCTGGTCCACAGAGTACAGTTAGAGAGACAGAAGGAGGGACAAAATGGCTTGTGATGTCTCTTGGGTAGGTGTTTCAAGAGGCAGAGTCTGAGAGGGTGCTAAAAATCCAGCTCCCCAGGCTCTAGAATTAGGGGCATTCCTCCTAACTTCTGCTCCCAGGTTGGTCAGCCATCACTTCTTGATGATGTGAGTTTTCACCTTGATTTCTGTCTTCAATGATAGTGGGAGAAGCTGTGCCAGGGGTTGCAATTAAATTGGAGTCAGTGAATTATTTTCATCCTCATTTTACCTAATGTTCTGGGTCTTTTGACACTGTTGCTCATTCCCTTCTACCTTCAGCATGTTTTGTTTTTCTTCTTTTCTTTTGTCACAGCACTTTCCCTTGGTTCTGCTTCTCTATTCACGCCTCATGTCTTTAACCTGGAATCCTTGGCTCCCCTCTAAACCCTGTCGATGCTCAACAGGACTCTGTCCCTGCCTCCTTCCTTTATTCTATACAATCTCCATGTGGGAGTGCAGACTCCAGAGCCCTCGATAAGACAACCCTGTCAATGCCTCCTGACTCTGTATCTCTCGTCCATAATGTGGTGAGCCGAAGAGCTCTACTTAATGGTCCTCTCCACACTTTCACTGCAATGTCCCCCCCACCCCATGACATTAAACTCACCTGGGGTCCAGTCCACACCTCAGTGACTAGCACACCACTCAAGCCAGTCTCCTGGCCGCCATTGGACTCCTGACATCCCTCACCTAGAACATTCCTTCACAAGGCTTCCTGGCCATCTTACTACCTCTAGTATTTCTAACGCCCATTTTTCCTCATTATCCTTACTGCCTTAGTTCAGGCCCTCATAAGCTGAACTGCCTCAATTAGGCCTCATTTACTGCTGCAAATCCCAGAAGACATTTGGCAATCCCCAAAAGGGGGATGGTAACTCCAGACCTGGGATTGAGGTCTGGCTCTGCTACAGATTTTTCACGTGACCTTGGACAAGTCTCTCTTGAGCCGATCTCACAGGGTGGTCAGATGGTAGAGGGGATTAAAACGAGGGCATGTTGTGGAATGTTTTGTAAGTAAACAGAAGAGTTTCACAGGCTAATATATTTTGAAGGACCCGTTTAGCCCACAGCTGACGTAAAGGGGGAGGCCATGCCCTGTGGGGTGCACTGTTCATGCACAGCCTCCCTCAATCCTCAGGGCTCCATCTTACCACCTCTCCAAAGAGTGGGGGAGGATCCCCGACTCCTGTCCCTGTAGGAGGGCTGAAATGGAGCCTGACTACCCAGACTCTCCAACTCATCTCCATGTGCCTTTATGTTCCTCGTGGGTCCACATTGTTCCCAGACTGTCTGTTCTCGGAAATACATTATGCAAATCTCAGCTAGCCCTGTATCCATAGAAACCAAAATCTCCCATCTTCCTCAGCCTGTTCCCTAGCAAAAGAATCCCACCCAAGTGACACCCACAAACAAGGACAAAGAACATCCAGAGCAGGGGGTGCTTCCTTCTGTCCTGGGACATCAGGTTTTAACAGTCATTCAATCCATCCTGCCTTGTCCTCCAGTTGTGGCTGGGGAAAGGAATGAGTGGCACAGGCCAGTGCATGAAGCTGCATTTTCTTTTTGAAACCTTGAAGGGAGATGCTAAAACCCCCACTACGAACGGTTCTCTTTTGCCCAATCCAAATAGCTCTGTTGCCGTTGAGATCATATTCATGGTGGACGTGAGCCACTATTTGACATCATCTGTAACCTGGCACATATAAGCACATGAGACATCACTGGAACGTGACAATACAATTTTATTAGGCATGACTGATTACTAATTTTAGGAATTTTTCAGGACACGCTCTTCTCTAGAATCATTTATACTTCAGATAGTATAACTCTTTAGTCTTCTTTTTCTCTAGGCTCAAAACATAAGGCAAAGCTCCTGGTACCACACCCAGGTTCTTGAATCTTGGTCGGCAAAAGTCCCAGCAGAAGTCCCTGCTGCGTGCAAGAAACTAGGCTTTTGCTAGGATCACAGGTTGTTAGAATTGGAAAAGACCTCGAAAAAAACACGCAAGTGTCCTAGCTTCCCTGATTACAGCAGAGAAGTTGAATGGCTTTATTTAAAGTCTCCCAGCTATTTAGTAGCAGAGCCAGGTAAAACAATGGTAGACTCAACTGCTAAGTATGTGCCAGATCTGATCCTAAGTGTTTCACATATGTGTTCATCTAGCCTCATAACCCCCTTAGGAGGTGGGTTATTTCCATTAATCGTTAGGTATCTTAGTATCTCTATTTTTCACATGATGAAACCAAGGCACCGAGAGGTTCAGTAACTCTCCGAAGGTCACACAGTGCTTGAGTTAGAGTTTGAGCCCAGCTTGTCCAATCCCATATCCCAACCTCTTAGCCACTAGGCTATTTAGTCACTAGATATCTCTGTGAGGACTGAGGTTTTAAGAATCTATGTTGAGGTCTCAGGTTTATCTTCTAATGTCAGGAGCAACGAAATTTCCACTTCGTTTTTTTCCCCGTTTTAAAACCCTAGGGTGAAATATTTCAACAACAAAAAGCTAAATCCATCTGTAGGATTGCATGAAAACATCCATGACAAACCTCCCCCTTGAGAGGAGGAAATTATGTTAATAACATCCTTTATTTTCTCTCCTCTTGTTGGGTTGCTTAGGGATACAGATTGAGAGTATCTCCTCTTAAATGATAGTGTATTGGCAGAACCAGTTACACTCATAAACAGAATATTGCTATGTACGGAACATCTCTGGAAGGATTTTTTTTAAAAATGGTAATATAATTGTTTACAAGGAGGTGAGCTGAGTGTTTGGGCAAAAGTGCGAGACTCTCCTAGTACTCTTTGTATCTTTGGAAATGGATGATCTAATCAAATAATACACACAAATTAGAGACAAGATCCCACTTGTCTTTTTGTGTGTGGTGTATGTCTGTATGTATAACTCTGAATCCTGTTTTTCTCAGTTATTGTTACATAACCCTTTTCCCATGTTACTGAAATTCTTCATAAACGTTAAGTTTTGTATATACATCCTTGCTAAAAAAAACTCAAAAAATCTGGGCACTCCCAATATGGATAACTTACATTTCTCACTTGCCTTTGGGATTCTTCATTAATGTGAATCAACGTCAGCATTCAGAACCTGCCACTTTCTGAAGAATTAACCAACGTCGATTAAGTCTATACTATGTGTAGGGCATAATAGATGGCATTTGTCCCCCCAAATTACCTCACTGAATGCCCACAACAGCCTGAGGTAGATACTGTAATTCTCATTTTAGATGAGAGAGCAGAGGTTTGAAAGGTCCAGGCAGCTCATAAATGAGAAGGTTGGTGTCTGGACCCAGGAAACTGGATTTCGAGTTCCTTCTCCCAGCTAAAGAGGCTGCCACTCTTGTGGAACTTTCTGGAACAGCTTCTCTGAACTCCAGTGCACACATCACTAACCATGTTACTCCCCAGCAGCATAGCTGGGTCTCGGAGCACAAAGGTGAAGACCATGTGGTCCCTGCACTCGAAAGTCTCTGTGCAGAGGGGACAGCAAAGGTGGCTCTGTCACCCAAGTGCAGTGACAGCCGAGGGAGCCTGGACAGGTCTCAGAAGGCACCACCGAGCCAAGAAGGACGACCGAAGGCAACCAAGGGAAGGCAACAGACCCTGCAGGCCAGAGAGGCCACCAGAGGCAGCTCCCAGGATGTGCGTGTGCCTGGGGCTCGGGAAGGCTGGGCGCTCTGTGCACAGAATGGTGGCACAGGGGGGTAGGAGTGCGGGACAGGGCTCTTGCATGTCACTGTAAGGAGCTGGGGAAATTCCAGGATGGCACAGTCACTCTCTGCCGAGGATCCCGGCACTGCCACTACCCATGGGGTCATCAGACTTCCACTCTTCTGATCAACGAACAGATCCTCAAATTCGGTTGAGAGAAACTTCATCCTCCACAAGTAGGAGGAAGCAAAGAAGCAGATAGCCAATGTACACTTAATTTTGACCGAAAAGTAACTGGTGGCAGATGTGGAAGTGACGGGGAGCCAGGGAGGTCAACGAGGGAACCTTACGTGATCTCCTTCGGTGCTTGCAGCCCGCCTCCAATGGCTGCCATTGTGAAGTCCTCACGTGGGACAGCAAGCACTGTGCAGGCACGCTGCATCAGACCTTTATGAGGTGGGACTTATCCCAATTTTTACAGATGGGGCCATGAGCTCAGGAAGGTAAAGAGTATGCCCACGGAGACAGCACGTAAGTGGTGGGGCCAATATAACCAGAATCGACCAAGTAACAGATGTCAGAACATTCCAATTCAAACAGCCAGCTGTTTGAAGGGTAATGAGAAGCCAAGGCTGGTGGGGCGCTGTGTGTGATAGAAGTCAGGGAACTCTGGGTCCAGCAGCAGAGCTGGAGAAAGATGAGCTCTGAACTGCCCTGGAGAACTAACTGTACCTGGGCAGGTAGGGGTGGGGGTCACTCAGGTGACAGGTGAGACTGAAGGCTGGTGTGTCTGGCAGCTGCACACGGGATGGACTGAACATGGGAGAAGCTGGAGAAGGGGAGGCTGCCCGGTGGGCTGCTGTCTTCAGCCTTGATATAGTAATGAGCCAGAGCATGAAATGGGGATGAGTGAGTGGATGACAAGGGCAGGACAGGGTTTGATGGAAGAAAGAACACTTGGACTAGGGCTCCCTGTCCCCGTGACAACCACCGCTGACCAAGCCAAAATCCAGAACTTGGAATATATGGGCTTAAAGGAAGTGGCAAAGGTGACAGGGCTGGGATAGACAAGCAACAGAAGAAAAAATAAACAAACTGGACATCATCAAAATTAAACTTTTGTGTTTCAAAGGACATCCTCAAGAAAGTGAAAAGACAACCCACAAAGAAGGAGCAAATTTTTATAAATCATACAATGTGATATGGGACTTGTATCTCCAATGTATAAAGAACTCTTAAAACTCAGTAATGAAAAATACAAATAACCTAATTTAAAAAATGAGTAAAGGATCTGAAGTCGGTTTTCCTAAAAAGACATAGAAATGGCAAATAAGCACATGAAAAGATGCTCAATGTCATATCAGGGAAATAAAAATTGAAACCATAAAGAGATACCACTTTACCCGCACGAGGATGGCTAAGTTAAAAGACAGACAATAACAAGTGCTAACAAGAAGATGGAGCAATTGGAACCCTCATACACTGCTGCTAAGAATATAAAATGGTACACCCATGTTGGAAAACAGCCTGGCAATCCCTCAAAAGGTTAAATCCAGCCAATCTACTCCTAGGTATTTACCCAAGAGAATGGAAAATGTATGTCCACACAAAAACTTATACACCAATGTTCACAGCAGCATTATTCATAATGGCCAAAAAAGTGGAAACGATCTAAATATCCACCAACTAAAGAATGGATAAATAAAACGTAGTCTATGCATACAGCAGAATACTATCGGTTAATAAAAAGGAATAAAGTCGAATATATGCTACAACATGGATGAACTTTTGCTTTCAAGAACACTGAAAGGAAAATGTCAAAAGCAAAAGAGGGCTTTAGCTCAAATACTGTTTTCATTTTTGTGAAAAGGGGCCCAGGCTATCCAAATTATCCTATTTAAAAAAAAAGAAAAATGAAAGAAACTCTTCTAACATCTAAATTGGAAATAAAAAACCTTTTTAAAAGTTTATTGTGACTAACAAAATAATTTCAGGTCAAGATAATTCTATAGAAATTATATTAGATGGGCTAAATACTTTATTGTAGCGCATACACACTGGCCTCAGATACGTTTGGTTTCAAAGTGCCTTAGGCTTTTCTGAATCTGAGTGTCTTTAGACGGTCGCTTGCGAGTTTGCCCACATTCTCAGATGCCACCCTGGTGGCCTTTACTCAGTGGCACTTCCTACCACAACCCTCCTGTGGCCCCTACCAATATACACATCACATTTATAACCAATATATAGTTTTGGATGATCATTTCTGTTTGAAATGCCCGTTTCTGTGAACTGAGGGGGCACAGGCAGGAGAAAGGATGAGCCCTTGGTCAGGAACGTGCCCCCCTCCAATGAGAAAGGGCTCTGACAAGAAAATATTTCCTTTTACGATGCTGTCCCCGGGACATGGTGAGTTGACCATTAAAAACTACCTGTAGGCATGCGTGAGAAAGAAAAGATGGGGAGGTACTAGTCTGTAGGCATGGCAGAGGGAGAAGAAATCCGGATGAGAACACAAAAGGCAGCAGAGGAAGAACGAGCAGGCTGAGGTGAGCAGACAGGGATCTCCCTCCCTTCTCACTCCGGGTATCCCCTCTCCTTGCCCCCCAACCCAGACTGCATCCTCTTCCTTCCCTTCTCGTATCTTTGTAACAGTGACCAGAGGAATTTCCTCCACAGCAGAAGCACATCTTCCAGTCCTGCTGTCTCATTTACAGATGAGGAAACTAAGGACCAGAGAGGGAATGGGTCTAAAACCATGGTTTTAAAATTATGTTTTTTTAAGTGCTCTGGAACCCTCTCTTCAGAGGAAATCACCCCAGACATGTAAATAGATAAATCAGAGTTGATCTGCTGGCAGCCTTGCCTCTAGCCCTGGGGGGCCCCATGGAGGCTCTGTGAGGCAGTTTGAAAATACTGGTTTAAAGTGACAGATACACTGAGCCTTGGTCGTGCCCCAAAGCCACGGCCATGGCCCTGGATATCTTACTGTTTTCTGTCTTCTTGATACTCTGACATCTGGAGCTCACTGACCATGGGGAACTGCACCTCCCAGGGCAAAACTAGCCAATTGTAAACCTTTCCACCCTATATATGTCTCATCTGTCCCTTCCTGTGAAAACCAGTTTCTCGCCCATGCTCTCCCCTCACTCCCTCTGCCTCCTATGGGACCTGGTGCTTCCCTGTGTGCCCCCCCCACCCCCCCATAGCAGGGCCCTTCCTCCTGGGAACTGTAAGTAACAAACTCTTTTCAATGGCAGTTGAAAGGTCTGTTGGCCTCACCATATCTGGATAGAAATAAAACCTGCATTTTAAAACAGGCGTATTCTAGAGGCAAACATTATCCCCCAAAATACTGGAATTAGGATTCAGAAAATTCGTATCTCTGGGGAGAGCCAGAGCCACGAGATGCCTCCTAAAGGACTTTCAACTGTGGGTAGAGAAGGAACCAAAAATCAAGAGGGAGACTTGGGGCCTTGAGCCATGGAGAAGGACCAGACAGTTCCGTGGCAAGATCCCGGCAAGAAAGCAGGCGGTAGAGGTGCCCAGGCGAGTGTGGGCTTCGGGAAGAGGGGCAGAAAGAAAGCAAACATGCGGCCCGAGACCCGGACAGCGTCGGCACGCTCCTGGGCAGCCTCAGCCATCTAACTCCTCCTTGACGGTGATGCGCAGGGGACAGATGCGCAGAGGTTCGGGGGGGCCGTCCCCTCGTGTGCCCCCCAGATAGAAGTAGGGCCGCACCTCCCCAAAGCGGGCGTGGAAGGTGTAGAGGTGGCAGTGGCGTTCGGCGTCGTAGAAAGACAGCTCACCCTCCTCGCACTCCAGCTCCACGCGCAGACGGCGCGGGATGGCGGGGACCAGGGGCGACGTGGCGGGGTCTGAGGTCACGCAGTGGTCTCCCTCTACCCCCTGTGTGCGGCACACGTACCAAAAGCCCGAGCGAGTGTCGTGGTAGCAGCTGTGCGAGTGGCCCTCGGCGCTGGTGTCCTGGCGCGTGCGCACCACACCCACCCGCCAGCTGGGCAGGGACCCCACGTCTACCTCCCAGGCGTGGGAGCCGTGGGAGAAGGCGCGCGAGCCTAGCAGGCAGGGCGCCGAGGAGAAGCGCTCTGGGTTCTCCACCAGCACGCGGTAGCCGTGGTTGGTGACACTGGTGAGGTCATCTGACACGGAAAGCCAGCCAGCTGCAGTATTGGGGTCAAAGCTGAAGGGCACTAAGAGCAGAGGGGGGAAATTGGGGGAAAATCAGCGACCGTCTCACATACTGCCCTCTGCCCCACCAGCTGATGCCCCAGTCCCCCAGAATGACCAAAGGTATCTCAGCTGGCCGCCCATGTGGGAAGGGTTGAGGGGCTGTGTTACAGGTTGAAATGTGGCCAGCCAGAAAAGGTATGTGGAAGGCCTAAACCCCAGTACCTCAGAAGGTGACCTTATTTGTTTCAGATGTAACTACTCAAGAGTGGAGTGGGCCCTCGATCCAATGACTGTTGTCCCTACAAAAAGAGGAGCACACAAACACAGGCGGAAAGGAGGCCATGTGACCACAAAGGCAGAAATCAAAGTGCCACAGCCCAGCCAAGGGCTGTGGGCAAACACCAGAAGTTAGGAAGAGGCAAAACAGGTCTTCTCCGATAGGGTTCAGAGGGTGCGTGGCCTGCTGACACCTTGATTTTGGACTTCTAGCCTCCAGAACTGTGAGAATAAATGTCTGTCATTTTAAGGCATCCAGATTGTGGTCCTTTGACAGCCACAGGAAACCAATACACATCAAGCCTGATGCTCACACAATTCCCAGGCCGCCTTAGAAAAGCTCGGAACATTCCCTGGGTCACTGATATTTCTCCCTATAAAATCACGATGTCTCCGTCAGTTTGGGCAGTTATAAGAAAAGTACCATAGACTGAGTGGCTTAAACCACAGAAATTTATTTCTCACAGTTCTGGAGGCTGGAAGTCTGAAGTCAGGGTACAATATGGTTCAGTTCTGGTGATGGCCGCCTTTTTGGTTTACAGATGGCCACCTTCTTGCTGTGTCCTCACAAGAGGGAGATAGAGAGGAACCCAGCTCCCTTGTGTCTCTTCTAAGGGCACTCATCCCATCATAGGGCCCCAGCCTCTTGACCTTATCTGACCCTAATCACCTCCCTTACGGTATTTGCTTCCAAATACCGTCCTTAGGGGTTAGGGCTTCCACATAAGAATTTGGAGGGACACAGACATTCAGTTCATAGCACAATGACAGAGTGACTCCCATGGGCTGGAATCCCCCTGGGAGAGGTGATCCTGAACTAAAGAGGTCTTTCATTATATACACAACATGGTTCTGAATAGGGAGGGAAGTCAGTTCTCTTTCTGAAGAGGAGACCAAGTGTCAGGACCCAGAGAGGAAGGAGTTCTGCCAGGAAGGGTTTGATCAGTGGGGCAAGGAATGGATGAGCTGGGCTCTGGGGATCTGGTCTGAATGAAGGTGGAAAAGGGATGAGTTGAAGGATGACAAGGTCCCGTGGGCTGGGAGGCTGGAAGAAGTGAGTTCAGCTGGCGCTCGGCCTCGCATAAAGTACTCCCCCCTGCCAGTGTCACCTGCCTGTGCCCCCACTAACCAGATTCAACAGACATGACCATCTTCCTCCAGACGCGGTACTGCAGGGAGTCCAGGTACTTGCAGACGTCGATGAGCATGCCGGGCTGCACGGGCTCTGGCTCCATGGTGCAGAAGAGGCTGGGAAAGAAGAACTGGCCTGGGGGCAGGACCAGGGCCATGCATCCTGGGCCCTACTGGGTCAGCTGGATTTAACGGACAACGGGACTTGTTCCCTTGCCTCAGACCTAAATTCCCTGGCCACCTTACCCAAGACAAACCCAGACTGGGCTCTCATGGGAGACGAGCGAGGAATCAATACCCCTCCTACCCCTTTGGGATTCAGTACTCGGGCTCACCCTCCCCTAGTGGGGACAAATATAAACAGGAGGTTCTCAGACATGCTTCCCATCCTTGTGGGCAGAAACCACACTTACACATCTGCACATGGGATATCTGAGTCGGAAGGAACCTTAAGGGTCCTCCAGTCCAACAGTCTGAAGGTGTCACTGGCCTTTGTTTGAACACCTCCAGTGACAGGGAACTCGCTACTGCCCAAAGCACTCTCTTCCGTCTTTGTGCAGCTCTGACTGGGACACAGTTCTTCTTATCCATCCCTGAAAAACCCAACAACCATCAACACAAACCAGTATATATCCTGAGGCTCTCAGAAGGAGCAGGATGAGTAAAGAACAAGCCAAAATGTTGGGGTAACCCACCGAGAACTATGAGCCATATGCAGGATGGCACACTCTCTCTCCAGACTCAGGAAAACAACATTGCATCAATGGATGCCTTGAAAGAGGGCTCTCTCCACCTGGCCAGTCCCCATCACTCCCTCTGTATTATACCCAGCTGGCTTCATGACCTGCCTGGCCCTGGAGCCACTGGACTTTGCACCCCTGGTGTTTCTGCCTGCTCTTTCCCTCCCCTCCATCAGCCTTGGCAACTTACCGGCGTTTTCGGCTCTTATGTTTCTGAAAGAGAAAAAAAAAAATCACAGAGACACAAACATAGACACAGACAAAACATCAATTTCTGACCTTAAAAGGAGCCATGTATCCCGTGATCGTGGATCAGAAGACCTAAGAGTGTTAAGACGGCCATACCCCATTAACTGATCTACAAACTCAATGCAATTCCTATCAAAATTCCAGCAGCTTTCTTTGCAAAAACTGATGAGCTGATCCTATAATTCATATGGAAATTCAAGGGACCCAGAATAGCCAAAACAACCTTGGAAAAGAACAAAGTTGGTGGCTCACATTTCCCCATTTCCAAACTTGTTAAAAGCAACAGTAAATAATACAGTGTTGTACTAACATAGGGACAAACATGGATCAATGGACATTGAAGGTCTAGAAATAAACCCTCATATTTACTGTCAATTGGTTATCCACAAGGGTGCCAAGGACATTCAATGGGAAAAGACTGGTCTTCAACAAACGGTGCTGGGACAACTGGATATCCACATGAAAAGAATGACATTGGATTCCTACCTTCAACCATATACAAAAAGGAACTCAAAAAGGATCAAAGACTTAAATGTAGAGATAAAACTATAAAACTCATGACCTTGGATTAGTCTATGGTTTCTTAGGTATGACACCAAAAGCACAAGCAGCAAAAGAAAACATAGATAAACAGGATTTCATCAAAATGAAAAACTTTTGTCCTTCAAAGGATGTCATTAAGAAAGTGAAAAGATAACTCACAGAATATAGGAAAAAAAATGTATAAACCATATTGCTGATAAAGGTCTAGTATCTAAAATACATAAAAAAATCTTACAATTCAACAAGACAAGCCACCCAATTCTTAAAATGGCCAAAGGACTTGAATGTACATTCCCCCAAAGAAGATATACAAATGGCCAACAAGCACATGAAAAGATGCTCAACATCATTAGCTATGAGGGAAATGCAAATCAAAACCACAACGAGATACCACTTCACACCCATTATTATGGCTATAATAATAATAATAATAATAATAATAATAATAATAAAAGACAAGTGTTGGCGAGGCTATGGAGAAACTACAATCCTCATACTCTATTAGTGGAAATGTAAAATGGTGCAGTCTCTTGGAAAACAGCCTGGAAAGTTCCTCAAATGGTTAAACCTAGAATTACCATGTGATCCATCATATCTACTCCTAGGTACATACCCAGGAGAACTGAGAACATGTGTCCACACAAAAACATGTACACAAATGTTTATGGCAATATTATTCGTAATAGCTAAAAAGTGTAAACAACCCAAATGTTCATTAATTGATGAATGGATAAGAAAAATGTAGTCTGTATACATTCAATGGAATATTATTAAGCCATGTACTGATATGTACTACGACATGAAGTTTCAAAACATTATGGTAAGTCACAAGAGGCTACATATTGTATAATTCCATTACATGAAATGTCCAGAATAGGCAAATCTAGAGACAGAAAGCAGATTAGTGATTCCTGAGGGCTGGTGTGGATGAGTGTATAGGAGCAAAAAGGTTTCTGTGTGTGATGATGAAAATGTTCTAAAATTGACTGTGCTGACTGTGAATATACAAAAAACCACTGAGTTGTACATTTTAAATGGGTGAATTATATCTTAATAAATTTCATATATACCGTGTTTCCCCGAAAATAAGACCTAGCCAGACAATCAGGTCTAATGTGTCTTTTGGAGCAAAAATTAATATATGGCCTGGTCTTATTTTGGGGGAAATACAGTGTAAGGTGTTAACAATGGGAGGAACTACATGGAGAGGTATACAGGAGCACTCTGCACGGATCTGCAATTTTAAACAAATCTAAAATTAATCCAAAATAAAAAGTTTATGAAAAATGTACTCCCTTATATTTGGAAGGAAGAGAGAAGAAACAAAAAAAGAGAGCAAGAGTGAGTACAAGAGAAAGAGAAAGGGAGAAGGAGAAGAAAAGGAGAGGCAGAGAGAAATGAAGAATCCCTCAAGGAACTCTGCTCTGATTAAAATCGTTTCAGCCTCTTGCCCCAAGCAGAGGATGTGCTCTGTAAGCAGCTCTAGCCCAGCACCTCGAAGCTACGGGAAGACTGGGTTGGCCAGTGCCGCTGGTCTCCGCCTCCCCACTGTTTCCTGAATACCTGGTCCCTGTCACTGAATGACGGTGAGCTCCTCACCATGAGAAAAGAAACATCATCTTCCTTCATCTCCTTCTGCAGCCGCTCGATCTCATGGGCTAGAGCCTCCGTGTCTTCTGCAAGCTGTTTCATCTTCTCCTCGGCCTGCAGCTGCTTCTGCCTCCTGTCCTCGGTCATGACATCCAGGATGGCCTGCTCTTCCACTCTCAAGAACTCGCGAAGCTTATCAAACTCCTGGTGGATTCGCCCTTCCAGCCAGGCAGCCTCCACCTGCCGAAGAGAGCAAGAGGGAGCCCCAGACGATCAGACCAGACGTGGAGGAAACCTCAAGCCATCACCTAGCCCAGTGACTCTCAGATTTTTAGCAAAGGAACTCTACTTTCCAAAGAAACTGTGTAGGACCCAAATGGATAAAATATAGATGCTGCTTTCTTACCACACATTTACAAGCTGAACATTAGTCAAACAGCAAAATGAGATTGTTTTGATTAATTTTTAAAAAACTGAAATTGCTGCTTACACATGGCAACTGCACTCCTGTAACTTCCTCAACATACTACATTCTGTATCTTGTGTAGGCTGCATAAAAACACACATCCTAAATCACAGACATGAATTGGGGCCAACAGCAATGACTCTTAAAAATGATGCCATCCAATCTTAGGATTTAGTATTTGTCTGATTGAGAGGCTTACCAAAAGAGTAGGAAGTATTTGTTTTAAAATGGAACCATTCATAATATGCATACTCCTAGTCATAACTACAAAAATCTTTTAAAAGTTAAAACCAAACTACAAGTGTACTCAAAGAGCAGAAAAATATTCCACACCTTGGGCATGAGAAAGACTTTTCTTACCAAGATATGAAACTGAGAGGCCTCAAAGAAAGAAAGTGATAACTAAATACACATTAATATAAAAATAAGAACACTTCTGTATAGCAAGAAAGAGACTACTAATAATTACATACATAAATACAAGTCCACAATGACTACTGGAAAAACACCTCGAAATGTGTGCTCTAGCAACGACAGGTTAGGAACCCATCTCTTTGGATTGAAAATTCAAAAAATGTGTATGGCTCTGACAATATAAAATGATTCACTGAAAAAGTGAAAAATATCTGTTTGCTGATCTGTAAGACGAGAAATGCTGAAAGAGTTCTCTCTTGGACACTTCCCATGCATTATCTCATCTGAACATGTAAAAAAAAAAATCCCAGTAAGAGGCAAGTAACCTCTTTTCACAGATGAGGGATTAGCTTGGAGTGGTAAGGGATCTGCCTGGAGAACAAGCTTCGATCTGAAAATAGGTCTGCTTCGGGGTGGCCAGTTAGCTCAGTTGGTTAGAGCGCGGTGCTGGTAGCACCAAGGTTGCCAGTTCAATCACCACATGGGCCACTGTGAGCTGTGCCCTCCTTAAAAAAAAAAAAAAAAATAGGGCTGCTTTGCAGTTACTGCCACCAACACCCTACAATCCTGCCTTCTTCCATGTTCGACCAGCTCTGTGCTTGCTCAGATGTTAATGAGGCTCTTTCCCAAGCCTAACCCTCTCCCTTGGACATGGCACTGGAGGGCCAGGCAGCGGAGTTAGGTGTGTCTTAGCTGAGGCTGTAATGAGTCCACCAGCAGTTACTAGAAGCACTTGCTCAGGAAGTGATGGAGCAAAGCCAGGAACACCAGTCAGAAACCAGGCTGCCACTCCACACAGGACGCAGATGAAAAGAGGGTGCCAAGTCATAATATAACAAAGACATTGGGGAAAGAGGGGAGCCAATTCATTCATTCAACTAGCAAACATTTATTGGTCACCTATTGTGTCAAGAATTCTTTTAATTACTAGTGTGCCCTGCTTTCATTATATTCCAATGGAAGAAGATGAAAAAAAATAAAAAACAAAAGTTAATTACAGGTAATGGAATATTATGGAGAAAATAAAACGGAGATATAAGTAAAACGGGAGGGCTACTTTGCGTATGGTGATTAGGAACTTTTCTCAAAAGGGACATTAATTTGAGCTGAGATTTTAATAACAAGATACTGAGCATGGGAGGATCTGGAGGGAAGACAGCTCATTTAAAGAGCAGAAAGTAGGCCAGTGTGGCTGGAGCAGAGGGGCCATCCTGGGAGGAGGTGAAGTGAGGTGCAGGTACCAGTAGGTGTGAGATGAGGGCCTCAGAGGCCATGGTAAGGAGTCTGGATTTCATTGTGTGTGTCGTGGAAGCCACTGGACAGTTTTAAGCAGAGGAGTGACACGATAGATGTATTTTTCTAAAAGATCAGTCCTCTCTGTGGAGAGTGGAATCCAGAACAAGAGTGGGGCCAGGTAGGAGGCCAGGTGAGAAACAGTGGGGTCCTGGACCAGGATGGTGGCAGTGGAAATGGAGTGTTGGGTGGACATGATGTATTTTGGAGATAGAGGGGACGGGATTCTGATGGAGTAGATGTGGCGATGAAATGGAAAGAGGAACAATTAATGAGCCTCAGGTCATCACTGGCTTGAGCACCCAGGGAGATGGAGAAGTGCCACACATGTTGAAGTTAGTCCGACACCTTGGTGCAGGGGGCGCAGGGGGCTTTTTAAGCTGCTCCCATGGCTGCTGGCGTGGTCATGCCCAGGTACTTAAATAGGCCACGGCAGCGCAGCCACGATCAGCGTCCAAGGGCATGGCTGTGCTATCAGGACTAAGGAAGGCCGATGCTGTGTCAACAGCCACAGCCAAAGCCGCTGACCCTCGCCTGCCCCTGATGGCGCTGGGTGCCCCCCGGCTCCCACTCAGTCTGAGCACTCACTCACCTGATTGTGTTTGGCGATGGCCTCGTAGGAGCGCCTCATGGCCCAGAAGGCCTTGGCTTTCTCCCGCAGCGCGTGCTCCATGTTCCTGCACTTGGCCTGATGGGAGGAAGGAAAGGGAGGCGAGGCGGCAGGTTAGGGCTAGAGGGCAGGCAGGGAGGATGACGCCACATTTACAACTGGAGCTCCGCTTCTACAAGGGTGTAACTCAATCACAGTTATTGAACCAGACCTGCCATCCACTGCAGGGCACCGCCGAAAGGTAAGTACAGCCCTGACTTTGAACCTGACACTCACCTACAGCATAAAGGACCCTCAGACGTCACAACCCAGCAAATCCGTTTTATACCTGCTACAGGTGGGGAGACAGGGCTCAGGAGGTTGAGGGACCTGTTCCCTTTCAAGTTTGTCAGAGTACAGCATAGAGGGGCTTCCTGCTCAGGCCTAAGGCTGGTCCATGAATCCTGAGCTGTGCACATACCTGTAAAGTCGATGTGCTCCCAGCCTCCCTTTGCAACTTTCTAAACTGGACTCGCCTGAAGTCACTAACCGACAGGCATGATTACTGGGTTCATCCCGTTATTCCCATGGGGCCTTATCTAAACTACATGTCTCCCCACAGCCTGACGGTATCCCAGTATTCTAATAGTGCTTGGATTATGTGAAATACATTAATCAGCAGATCCAAATACCTTTTCTTTAGTAGTTATTTTCTACACTTTAACCACTGCTCTGATCTCCGTGGTCTCCTTGAAGAACCGGGACTAGTGTTAGGTTGAATTCCCACCTTTCGTATCGAAGGCCTAGTATTTTCTCTCCATTGTTATCCTGTCTTCTCTACATTCTGAGCATTTACTATTGGCCAGGGACTGCCTGACTTTACAAATTATGTCCCTTAATCATCACATGAGCCCCATTAGGTCAGTAGTATCATTAGCCCCGTATTACTCATGAAAAACACTGAAGCACAGAAAGGGGACGTGACGAGGGCACACAGCTAGTACCCGGCGGAGTAACAGTGTGAACCCAGACAGTGGTGGTAGGCAGCCTCCTAGGATGGCCCCCAGCGATCCCTCCTGTGAGATAAGTTTGTTGTCTTAAGCTGCCAAGTTTGGGGGGATGATCTGTTATACACCAATAGACAATACAGGCTTGTCCTCAAAAGCCGCATCCCCACCTGGACCTGATTTAGATGATGAGATTCTGGGTTTGGAGCTGATGCTGGTAAGAGATGCATGTGGATCTTAAGAGAGGGTGAGTGTATTCTGCATGTGGGAGGGACACAAATCACTGGGGGCCAGAGGGCAGAACGAAAAAGGCAGCCTCTACAATGGCCCCCATGATCCCCACCTCCTAGCATTCACGCCTCGGTGACATGCCCTGCCTTGTGAACTGGACCTAGTGTGACTTGCTTCTAACCAGTCGACTATGGCAAAAGTGATGGGATGTCACTTCTGAGATGAGGTGACAGAAAGCCTGTGTACACACCATTTCTTGGCCCCTTGTTTGATCTAGCCTCTGGGGCTCGGAACTGAGGGCGGCGTCCTCACCAAGTCCGTGAGGACCGGAACCCTGCCAGCAGCCACCTGAGCAAGCCTGAATGAGGATGTGGCCTGCTTGAGCCTTCAGTTGAGACTGCAGCCCCAGTGACACCTTGATTGCAGCATTGGAGACCCTGGGGCACTCAGCTAAGTCATGCCCAGATTCCTGACCCACAGAAACCATGACAATAGACGCTTTTTGTTTTAAGCCGCTACGTGTCAGGGTAATTTGTTGCGACAGATTAACTACTAGCCCGTGTGTCATGCTCTCATAGCCCCTTCTTTTAACCGATATATCACAGAAAAGAACGTCACGACTGATCTCATTTTCTGCAGGTTTTGTTTTGTACTCATTCTGGTCATTTTTATGTTCTTCTTGAGAATATTTAACAGATTTTTTAAAAAAAACATTGTTTTCTGTAGTGTGTCATCTTTAAGGTGTGTCTCCTAAATAGCAAAACAACATCAGTGTGAGCGTCCCACAAGACTACTGAAATATCATCCTAGTGTTTTATTTTGTGGGATGAGGTATTTTGTTATAAAGTTACTTAATAAAGTCCAAAAGGACAATCCCTTGATTTGCCAAGTAAGTGTGAATGATAGTGAAGCAACTGGCTACATGCATTACCCAGGGGTGTGCTGGCCCCGAAACAACACAGCCAGACCAGACCCTCTGGCCTTCCACCTGGACAGTTAGGGAGTTATGAAGATACATAGGTGGGGGTGACAGTCCCTTGTCCTTCCCAAACTTTTCAATCACTTAGAGAGTTCTGGTTTAATTCAGCAAAGACCAATCCTAAAATGGCCATTCTCTGAGATGTCAGCTGGTATGATCAACCAACGACCATATTACTACCAGCAATTACCATATTATTGAGCATATACTCTGAACAAGGCACTAATTAAGCACTTTACAAACATCGTTCTACATAAGTCTTACATTCCTGCAAGGAACGTGTTTCTCTCATAGAGGAGAAAATAAGGCCCCGAGGAGTTAAGTAACTTGTCAGAATTACAGACAGTCGCTGACCCAGGATTTGTACTCAGAAGTGTCCAATTCTAAAGGTCATGTTCTTAACCACAGCGTTGTTTCCCTCTTTCCAAATCTTATACCTTTTATTTATGATTCCTGACTTGCTTTATTAGCTACGCGCTCCAGTACAAGACTGAACAGGTCAGTGCGCATTCCTGTCTTTTTTCCTCAGCTCGATAAGAAAGCTTTCAATGTGTCACCATTAAATATGGTGATTTGCTTGTGAAGTTTTTTCCATTCCTAGTTTGCTGGGTTTTTTTCTTTTCATTTCATACCAAAAGGATCTTGAATTTTATCAAATGCATTTTTTTTTTTTTTACCTATTGCCATGATCATATTTAAGTGGCACAGCATTGGTTTTTGTTTCTTATCCCATCTGACAACTTTTGTCATTGGACTGGAGTATTTAACATAATTACCAGTATATTTGCATTTAAACTTACATTCTTGTTCTGTGCTATTTGTCCAGCTTGGTCAATATCTCTTTTTCTGTCCTTTTGCGTCTTTTTTTAATTTACTGTGCATTTTTTATTCCACTTTTTTTCTTTCTGCATTTAGTGGTTAACCTAGAAAATACTACATTAAAAAGTGTGAATTCAAATGAATCTAAACAACATACTGTTTATGATGACTTTTGATATTCTAATTTTAACACTAAGCGTATTTGTATCCCAATGGGACACACCATTCAGGGACATAATGCCAGCAGGAAGCCCAAGGAGTGCCTGAATGAGCAGAGGCTGCAGGCAGGTCATTAGTGAGGTCTGGACCATAGTATGAAGCTCAGTCAGGACTCACTAATATGGGACATCACTGCCCTGGGTGGAGTTAAGTGGCCGATGACACATCTGGAATATCACCCAGGCCCTAAGTCCAAAAGAGCAAATGAGCTCTGATTTTGGCACCAAATTATAACATTCGAGATCACTTATTACGCACACACATAAAATATGAAGCTTTTATTTACACCGAAGGAGTCAGAAGGTGATTATGTAATCTACAGTTTTTTTTAAATTACAATTTGATTCCTGACACAGCACATTTCAATAGCACATTTAATATCCTAAGGATTTTACAAAATTATTTTACCCAAAATATCCATTCACACAGGTGCTATGTGGCATAAAAAAGTGGGTAAGAGAAAGAATACATATCCTTTTCCAAAATAGTCATAGCACCCTTGCAAGTACTAGCCGTGTCTGAAGCCAGGGACGCCGGCTTCTCAGGTTTTCCGTCTTCTCAGGCCTTACACATGCTGCCTCTGACTGATCCCCACTTGCTTTACCAAACCACCCCAACAAGGCCTTGAAAACTCAGCTCCAGCCCCCTTCGTTTCTTCCAGGAAGCCAGCTGCTCTCCCAGGAGAGTTCAGGTGCACCTCCCGGAGCTCTGTCACAGCCCCCCCGGTACTCCTCTGTCATCCACTTACTACCCTGGATAATCGCCTCACTTTCCGGGAAAGGCTGCAGGCTTCCTGGGGGCAGGTCCTCCCACCTACCTCAGTCAAGCTCAACAAACCTTTGCAGGAGTGAAGGCTTGCCCTGCAGGGTGGAGACTGTTTTGCCCACTGCATATCCCCAGGTCTTAGCACAAAGTGGATGCTCAGCTCACTACCTGCCCAGTCAATGAATGCTCCGAAAGTCCACGTTGTCTCCACTACGCCACATCGTTAGGAGACTGCTCTGTACCCTTGTTTTTGTCACTAGCCACTGGTGAGACCTTTGGCAAAAGCCCCTTCTCTCTCTGTGGCTGTCAGGCTCCTCACCTTAAGAGGAAGGCATGCAAGTTCCTACGGTGTCTCAGGTTTCACCATGGGAATGAAGAGTGTGGTTTTTCTGTGTCCATGCTAACCTGGACCATCGCCAGGATTTCCTCACGTCTGTCTCTAGTTCGTGTCTTTTTCCCCTGTAGACGTCAAACATTTACTTTCTGGCAGATTTTGTGCAGCTAAGAAGTTTGGTGCCTGGCTGCCCATGTTCAAATCCCAGCACTCCCACTTAGTAGCTGGTGATCTTGACCAAGTTCCTTGACTTCTTTGCTCCTCTGGGATGAGAACAGTACCTAGCCCAGCAGTGAGGATACAAGTCAACCCGTGTCAAGTGTTCGGAAGAGAGTCCCAGGCCTGTGTTGATTCTTGTTAGTGCCAGGTAGCTTACCTCTCCTAGTGGTTACTTTCCAGGTTTCTTTTTAACTGAGATGTAACTGACACATAACATTATATTTCAGGTGTACAAGATAATGATTCAATATGTGCCTATATTATGAATTGATCATCACAATAAGTCTAGTTAATGTTCATACCATAAAGTCACAAACTTTTTTTCTTGTGATGAGAATTTTTAAAATTTATTTTCTTAGCAACTTTCAAATATGCAACACAGGATTATTAACTACAGTCACCATGCTGTACATTCCATCTCCATGACTTATTTATTTTATAACTGGGAGTTCGCACCTTTTGGCCACCTTCACCCATTTCACTCACACCTCCCTTCCCCAAAGGCTTGTCCTAAATGGGCAGCATAAACGCATCTGAGACAACTTGATCTCATCCAGATCCCTTTCTTATCTAACTCCAATCCAGTCTCCCTGTGCTTCCTTTCCCCTTGGTGCTCAGCCCTCCTTAAGCAGGTGTCTACTGCCTACTGCTGCGCCCCATAACTTAGGGGCCTTCAGGAGCAGCGTTCACTAAACCCTATCCTTTCCTAGGCACATGCTTTGCCAAGTAGACAATGATCCTCCAGCCACCTGGATCTGGTAGGGCCCGGCCCATAAGGGGGCATCTGGGATGGGGTGAGTAGTTAGCAAATAGGGGGGAAGAAATGGAAGGGGGAAAGACCTAAGAGGTGCCTGGAAGGGGCAGAAAAGGCTGGAGGGCAGAAGATGGCCCTCACGTCAGTCCCATGTAAGAAAGGGGTCTCCACAAGGTAATTCAGAGGCCTGGCGCTTGTTGCGGGTTCAGGGCAGGGTTCCTTTGGGGATAGAAGCCAGAGCAGCCGCTAGACTGGGAGTCAGGAGATCTGAGTTCTAATCCCAGGTGTTCTACTTTCATTCCCTGTGACTGGCATGAGTTGTTGTATTTCTCCAAGTTTCCGATTTTCTCATTAGTCAAATGTAATCATCTCCTTGCAGTCCCCTTCAGCTCCAGGTCTGTGTATTTGGGGGATTTGCCAAGTTCCCTATGAGTGTTTTAAACTAGTGTTTTCATTCAATGATAACCGAAAAAAACAAGCAAACAACCCCCCCCCCATAAAAACCCCCCCAAGATAAGCCTATTGTGAGTCACCTTATAAACAGTGCTGAAACATGCTTGCGGTTCCCACAACTTCAGTACCAGTATTTGTATTTTCCTAACAACGTGTTTGACATCAGGCTACACTACTTTCATTGTCCTGGCTTAATAAGGAAAGAACAGAAATACACTTCACAGGTGAGGGATGTGCTAGACCCAAATGAAGGCGAGTCACAGCCCAGGAAAAGTGTCAGTTCGTCAAACAGGGAAATTTTGGCTGGCAAATCAAGCCATCACTTGGAACAGGGTGAAAGGGTTTCATAAGCACTGTGAGAAGCTCACAGCCACCCAGGAACAGTGCTTCTGTTCCAGCAAAATGAGATCCTGTAATGACATACTATTTTCACTAGAACTGTACTGATTTAAATTTAATTTGTACTTAATCTGAAAACTTCTTTTCGTTTTATTGCCTATCTGTGGCGTAAGCAAGAGGAATTTACATTAGTTTTTGATAAGGAATGTGATAAGACAGTTTAAGACATACTGTTGGAATATTTATCCCTTTAAGAAGAATGTGTGTACATTGTTCAAGTTTGAGAAACACTGCACTAGAGGATTTCCTAACATCCCTTCAAGAGCCAAGATGCACTTTAAAGCTCTAGTTTAAACACTAAACCAGGTTCTGAAATCTCATCAGTCCTTGCCTCCGTGCCCCATGGCACTTAGGACAAAATTCCAAATCTTTAACATGCCCTTTAGGACCCTTCAGGCTCTGTCCTGGATGCCCTCACCCCTCATCTGGGTTGCTGCAAAATCCCTTTCCCAGAAACGGCTTCCTGTGCCCAGCAGACAAAAGCAGGCATCCTTGTCACAACTTATCACACCCTGTACTGTCCTGCACAGGAACAGCAGCCTGGAACCATAAACTTGTCAGTGTGATTATTATTCAGTCATCCTTATCAGACTCAGAGAAGCAAGGGACTAGGCCTGCCCTGTCCTCTACTGGACATATCCTGCCCGGCACATAGTAGGCACTCAGCCAGCCCACTGACAGTGGTCCTCATCCACTGAAGCCTCTAAGTAACCCCCCGCCCCCTCCACACACACAGTCAGTTGCCATCACAGATCCTGGAACATGGGACCAGCAGGAAACGTTTTACCCTGGGGCCAGAGAAGAATCTCAAAGTCTATGGCCAGAGTAGGAGCTGAACAAGGCCTCAGGGGAACTCCATAGTACCTGCTCTGTGACTCTGAATGGATTACCTAACTTCTCTGAGACTCAGTGTCACTGTCTATAATATGGGGAGAAGACACCTACCTGTAGCAAGCTGAAAAATGGTCGCCCAAAGATGTCCATGCCCTAATTCCTAAACCTATGAGTATGTTACCTTTTGGCAAAAAGGACTCCGTAGCTGTGAGTCAATTACAGGTTTTAAGATAGGGCGATTACCCTGGATTGTCTGGGTGGGCCCCACGTAAACACAAGGGTCCTTTTAAGAGGGAGGTAGTAGAGTTAGGGAAGGCAGTGGGATGACAGACTCAGAAGTTGGAATGATGTGCTTTAAATATGGAGGAAGGGGCCTTGAAAAGCTGGACAAAGCAAGGAAATAAGCCTCCAAAAGGCATGTAGCTCTGCCAACACCTTGGTGTTAGGACTTCTGACTTACAATAAATCTGGGCTGTGTTAAACACAATGTTTATGGTACTGTATTCACAGCAACAGGAAACTTATACATAACCTCATAGAGTTTCCGTGAGGGTTAAGTTTGTTGACATAAATACTTAAGAGCACCTGACACATAGTTAAGTGCTCAAAAAGTGTTCGTTGCTATGATTATTAGTTTTGATGAGTTCTCCATATGGCTGCCAAAGTGATCTTTCTAAAGCGTATATTTTATCACAAAATCCCTATTTAAACACTTTCAGGGCTCCCCATATCACACAAAGGCCCTTCCGCGCCTTCTCACCTCTCCTGCCTCCCCATATCGTCCCCCACAACCACCACCTACTCCAATCATCTAGAACTACACCTTTTCTACTTACTGTCTGACTTCCCCCACTGCAGTGTGACTCCATGGGGCGAGGGCTCTGTCTTACTGGCCTCAGCACCCGGAGGAGGCCCTGGAACACAATGGACCCTCAGTACCTCGTTGTCCAACACACAAATGAACTCCACCCTCTATCAGACTGAGCACCCTAGGCTTGCATTCTCCTGATATCTCTCAGGCCTGGACTCCCTACCCGCTGAGACGTTGCCCTGAGTGCCCATTTGACGGAATCATGCCTGTGCTGAAAACCCTCTCACTGCTTCCTATACTATTTAGGATAAAAGCCAAACCCCGAATCCTCCTGGCTCCTTCGTATCTCAATCCTCATTCTGAATACCCTGAAATTCTCTTGGGGCCCAGAAAGTCAGGCCTCCCCGCTTCCCAACACTCATAGATGACGCTGCCCCAGCCTGAAATACCCTCCCTCACCCCCTCCCCCCCCTTCACCTGGCTAACATCTCATCCCTGTGGTCTCTGCTTGAAGCTCCTGGAAGGTATAAATTATTGTTTATCTCATGTCCTGCAGTTTGCCCAGGGCTTAGTGTAAAGCATCTGCTGAATAAACAGAAAGTTGTCATATGTACTTCCTGGCACTGGCTCACTGATCTTGAACCCTGGCTTCGCCCAGACCTTGGGGACCTGCCTTTGTGTCCTTGCCTTCACCCCTGACCCTCTTCCTGATCTGTACCTCTGCCAGTCCCATGGTGATTAGTCATGACTTGATCTATGGTGCCCCTCTACCTCGACCCGTCCCCAGAATGCCCAGCACTTACTTTAGTTGTCCCAAATCAGGACCTGGCACTTCTGCCAGTGGAAATGCGGAAAAGCATTGTTGTGGACCACTGTTAAATAAGGTGACAGGAGTTAAGGGTTATCCCTTTGGCAAGCTACATTGGTGTTCAAATGTGCATAATGATGACATTACGCACTTGAATTTTTCAAAATGTTTGTGGAACTGTAATCAACTTTTGGTATTTCTTAAGAAAGTCATTAAAACAAACTAAAGCAGTGTCTGAAGACCAGACATTGGGGGAGTGCTTACAGCATCTCCTTTCAATACATGCAGCTTCCTACTGGCTAACAGGTGTTCTCCAAACTGTGGATCTACCTCACGTATTGGTAGGTGATGACATAAATTAACGTTTCACACCCTGCACAATTTAAAAAATAAAACAAACAAAAATACAACAAAGGAAATTCCAGAGTATCACAGACACAGGACTTTTCTTTCAACTGATACACACACGAGTGTGCTGGATCACAATGGCTAAGGTCAAAAAGTTTTAACACTCCTGAGTTGGTTAATCCTTGTTTCCTGATCATTTTTCCTTCTTATACTAAAAATTCTCCACGTTAGTTTTGCCCTGTAAGTTGCTCCTTACTTTATTTACTGCCACTGGAACTCTAGGTATTGGGGTGCGGAGAGAGTGACCCAGGATAAGCCAGGTGGCCAGGGCCAGAGGTGTTCCCACAGCTGCACAATACATGGGCCAGCCGGGGAAGCAGGTGACCAGTTTGGGGGGACATCAGGGCTCCACATCCATGGCCAGCCCTTGGGCTCCTGCACCTCCCACCTGAATGGGCCAAGCTCCAGGGTTCCTGGGCGTTCCCCATACCTGTGCTTTTCAAAGAGGTAGGGCCCCATACTGCTGGCAGAAAGGGTGCATGGCCCCAGCTCTGTCTTGACAACATCCTGTGACCCCGGTTCACACACTTCCTGCTTCCATTCCCTCTTCTCCCATCCCAGGCCTCCTGGGCCGGCCTCGATGGAGACGGCAGCCTCTGTAGGTTACCTGTCACAGAGGTGGGGGTCCTGAGATGACACCAGCAAGCTGGCAGCAGGAAGAGGGGAGGGTCTGAGCACACTCCGCTCCAGCAGGCTGGAGTGGCGGCAACTGCGGGGTCCGGGGTGCTGGGTTCCGAGGCGGACTCGGCCACCACGTGCGCGCCGGGCCACCCCCCTCGCACTGCCGCACTTACCCGAAAGTCGTGCGCGGTGTCCTTCACGGGCTGCACGCGGTGCCCCTGGTGCCGGGGGTCGGCCTGGCACGAGCAGCACAGCAGCTCCTTGTCGTCGAGGCAGAAGAGGTTGAACTGGGCGCGGTGCAGGCGGCAGAGGCGCGGGGAGCGGTGGCCGGTCCAGCGCGCGCCTTCGGCCTCCTCGCGCAGCAGCTTCTCCACCAGGTTGTTCAGGGTGTGGTTGGTGCGCAGGTCGGCGGGGGCCGCGCGGTCCTTGCACACCGGGCAGGTGGGCGCCACTTGCATCTCCCAGCAGCGAGTCACACACCCGCGGCAGAAGTTGTGGCCGCAGCGCAGAGTCACGGCGTCGCGGAAGGGGTCGTAGCAGACGGCGCAGAGCAGCTCCTCCTTGAAGGAGCGGGACGGGCCGGGGGACGGAGCGGGGCCGGGAGACACAGCCGGGCCTGGCTCCATAATACCCGCCGCCAGCTCCGGCGCCCGCAACTTTCGCTCCAGCCCCTCCTACCCGCCTCGGGGCTCACGGGACCCGGGGCTGAGCAGCGCCCAGCCCCTTCCTCTCCGCGCGCGGAAGGACAGCGGCGCGGGCCAATCGCAGGGGGCGCGCGCGCGAGGCTCCGCCCCACTTCCGGTCTGCGCTGGAAACCCCGACAGAGCCGGGCAGGTCCCTCTGCTCAATGGTCCCCTCCAGTCCCAGGCCCGGCAGCCAGGCTTCGCGAGGAAGAAACGCCCCAGCCCATGCTGTAGGGCTTCCGTGTCACCGGAATCCTGCTTCCGATTCGAAATGGGAAATGCAGACGAGGAACCGATCCCCGGAAATGTCAGACCCGCGACGTAGGAGGAGGGAGAGCTCCCCACTTCCTGGTTCCCAAGTCGAATCTGGGGCTCCCGGTGCCGTTAGTGGTGTCACCACTGAGAGTTTATGGTGTTTTTTTCACGGGTCTGGGTCCACTCTTGCATTAGGTGTTTGCGGAATGTTGGCTAGTGTTATTCCTGCCCCGCGGAGTAAGAAAGAAACCGGTGCGGGAAGAGCCAGTTCTTGTCCCGGGGTTAAATCAGGGGGCAGGTCGCCTTTTGTCAAACTCGTCTTTCCTTGTCAATAAAATGACGCGAATATCGCTGGCCCTCATGCGCTGTGAGGATTAAAGTGAAATAAACATGGGAAGTGCTCTTGACATGGGGCAGAGATTAGGGAGGGAGGACGGACTGCCTTTTGGGGACTCTCTTTCCAAGGATGTTTCTGTGCTACAGAGTCTCGGAGGGCAGGAATAATGTCTCCCTGCAGGAAAAGGTCGGACGGCCTTACTCTGCGTTGTCAAAGATGCGTGTTTCAGCTGCAGGTCTCCAAGCTCTCCTACAAAGCCACCTCCCGCGGCCTTCATCCCATGGGCTGGAGGGACCTAAGTCTCAGACAACAACGGACCCAAACAATGACAATCCGACGAGTGCTGTGGCTGTTAGGAAACTGCCCTTTGTCTCTGGCCTAGGGCTCTCCTCTACCCATATCCATGAAACGGTGGCAGGCTCACTTGTCAGTTTGCAGGTAGGCTAAAATCTCCGACCCTTTCTAGTTCTTGACAATTTCCTTCCAACCTTTTCCTCCGAATAGGCCTTTCCCCGCAAAGCCGCGGGGATGCATACCACTACTTCTTACTGGCTTCTGAAGTGTTTCTTATCTAGGGTACACGATCCTCCTCCAGTCGGCTGGGGAACTTTGTAAAAGCACAGATTCCAGCACTGTACACAATAGCCAAGATATGGAAACAACCGAAATGCCCATCGGTCGATGACTGGATTAAGAAGCTGTGGGACATTTATACAATGGAGTATTACGCAGCCACAAAGAAGAAAGAGATCTTATCATTTGCAGCAACATGGATGGATCTAGAGAACATTATGTTAAGTGAAATAAGTCAGAAAGAGAAAGACAAGTACCATATGATCTCACTTATACGCGGGATCTAAAGAAAAGAATATGTGTATGAACTAATCAGAAACCGTTTTGGGGACACAAAAACCCGAGAGTGGTTAGATGGGCGGGGGGGAGGGGGTTGGGGATGGGGGGAAGGGTGAGGGATTGGGGGGCGGCTGGTGACCACAGGATGGCCTCAGGGTTTTTTGAGAATTACTTTGGGGAACTTATTCAATAGTGTTTGGGGATTTTGTTGGGTGTCCGATGGACATATGTCCTGTTTGGGAGACCACCTCAGGGATGCTGTGGATGCCTGGTCATGGCATTGTACACCAGAGGCTGGACATTAATGAATGCCAACTATAATTTTATATATATAATGTGATGGCTCGGTGCGAGGTCGGGGTGGTGGTGGGTGGGGGGAGGGGGGTTCACGGTGTGAGGGATGTAAAAATAAAATAAAATAAAACTATAAAAAAAAAATAAAAAATAAAAGCACAGATTCCTGGGCCCACTTCAATCGACTCATCTATCTGGGAGGCAGGCCCAGGAATCTGCATTTCCACACGCTCCCCAGATGATTCTCAGGTGCCCCAAAGTTTGAGACCCAGTATTCTATATCTACTCCACAACTAGGTCTCAAATTATGGTTACTGGTTCAAACATTACCTTAGAGGCAATCTCTGAAAAGGCCACAAGAGGGGGCTAATAACCCTACACTCACGGAGCCTTCCTGGAAAATCTTGTTTCTGGTCTCATTTTCTTTCCATTGTAGTCTCTTACTTATGTGTCCCAGTGGCTCTGTGAATCTGTTTTGCTGTTGTTTCATTCTGTTCGTATAGGATTTTCCTTGTTTTTTTTTTTTTTCTCAGACTCTGAGTGGGGCCACAAATCAAACCAAGGGTGAAGTTGTTCTCACTGAGATCATTGCGCACCCTTATAACCAGGGTCTGGATCTCTGCATTTTGTAGATTGCTTTTCTCCATTTTGTTTAGTTTTTTTTTCTGGAGCTTTGTTCTGTTCTTTTATTTGGCACATGTTTCTTTGTCTCCCCATTTTGGCTGCCTCCCTGTATTTGTTTCCGTGTGGGGATGCTATGTCTCCTGGTCTTAGCACAGTGGCCTTATGTAGTAGGGGCCCAATGGTGCAGTCTCCTTGGTCACCGGGTGCTCCAGGTGTGTCCCTTGGGTGTGCCCTCCTGTTGTAGTTGAGATTTGATTGCTGTTTGCACGTCAGTTGGAGGGATCAACCCTTAGGATGATTGATTGTGAAGACTGGCTGTGACTACGGTGAAGGAGCTGTTGTACAGGGGCTGACCCTACAGAGCAGAGGTCACTTTAGGGGGCTCTGGTGCCTGCCCATTGTGCCCTGTGGATGTGCCATTGTTGGAGGTGGCTGTGCAATGTTCCAGCCCATTCCGAAGCTGGCCACCGGGCTTGCCAGTCCAGGGGCATTCTGGGAGGGGCCCTGCCGCCAGCCAAGTTCAGCTACAGTCTGTGCCCTGTGTGGCACCACCTGGCATGAGCCACAAAGCAATCCAGAGATGGCCACTGCCCACACTGTTCTTGGAGGTGCCAAGCTGTGAACCAAGGCCAGCTGTCCCTATTGCCAGGCTTAAGGCTGCCCAGCCAGAGGTATGCGACCTGCTGAAGCCAGGTGCTGCTTGTTTCAGTTTTGTGAACCTTTGAGAGATTTTAGGAATGTCTGAAGCATGAGCCAAGTGTGGGGACAGAGCCCCAGAAAGCAGTTTCCAGGCTCTCGGCCTCATGTGGAGAGGTGCCGGGTCTGGTAGTAGATAGCCATCAGCTGTGGCTGGTTGGCCGTCAGCTGTAACCGTTGAGCCATTGGCCACTGATATAACTGCCGTGGCTACGGAGGGAAGCAAGGAGAGTGGAGGAGAGTGAAGGAGAGTTGAGGAGAGTCGAGGAGAGTCCGTCGATTGGCAGCAAAGCGGACAGCAGGTCGCATGTCGTGTAAACCCAGCCTCCAGTGAGACCATCGTGGTATGACTCCCCTATCTATGGCTCCGTGGGTGTTCCTTTTTGGCCTCACCATATCCTGCGTTCTTACGTGGGGAGCGGGAGCAGAGGCCCCGCAGGAGTCCCCGCACAACACCAGGGTAGGCTGTTTATACACAAAAGCCACTGGAAGCGGCTCGGTTGTGCCTGAAAGTTGGGTGGGAGGGGTCTCACGGAATCAGTAGGGCGGGGCAGATGAAAGGTGTTAGCCAGTTAGATAGAGACTCTGATATGGCGTCTGTCTGCGTCTGCATGCAGGGATGGGGAGGGGTTAACAAAGACTGAACGGCTTCTGCCGGCTCCTCTGTCTGGGAGAAAGCTGCCCCTCTACCCCTCACCCTGAAGCTAGTCAATTTAGTTCTTCCTGGCATGTTCCTCGAGCCTTCCAAGCTGCTGCCCCAGCGCTGGAGCTCAGAGTGATGGAGTCTATCATTGAGTAAGTCCATGCGTGGGGCCCTTTAAAAGGAGCTGTTGGAACTACAGCTGCCCTTCTCACTCAGCCACAATCTCCACTGGTTCTCACAGCCAGAAATTATGGGGATGTCTTTCCCAGCACTGAAATTCTGGGCTGGGGAAGGGCTAGGACACCTTGCTCTTAGGAGGGGACATCCGCAGCTGAGATATCCCAGTTTTTAATGGTCACACGCAGGGGTGGGACCAGCTCATTCTGCGTCTCTGCCCCTCCTATCAGTCTTGGGGTGGCTTCTTCTGTATGTCTGTAGGTGTAGTGCTTCGATTCAACAAGATTTTAGGCAATTCTCAATGGTGGTGGTTCTATACTTTAGTTGTAATTGATGTGGTCCTGAGAAGAGGTAAGCACAGCGTCTACCTGCTCCTTCATCTTGACCCTATGTCCTATTTCGTAAACTAAGTAGGGTACATAGGTGTTACCTTTTATTCTTTATACCTTTATTTGTACATATTAACTATTGAATTATAAATAAACATCTACATGTCACAAAATACATACATAAATAAGCTAAACGTTTCTTTTTCAAACTGCTCTTTTAACAAAGGATTGTCTATGGCTCTGCTCCTTCTTTATGGCTCACACTCCCCCTCTGGTGGTAGCTTCCTGCAACCGCAGATTATTCCCTTGTGATGTCTTTATTGCAGTAATGAACCAACCTGCTGCAGACTAGCATCTCCACCCTTGTGCTCTTTGTAATGTAAACTTTCCACTCCAAGACCTGTACTTTCAAAATACAATGGTACGTATATCACAGAAAAACATTTAAGACATTCCATCTTCCTGGGGAACTGAACAATGAAAGTGGCTTTGCTTGGTTACTGAAACAAGTGAGCATGTGGGATGAGGGAAGTTGCAACACAGTTTGGTTTTTTTGGACAATGAGAATTTAAGAGGAGAGTAATTTGGAGACATATTTGAAAGAGCATGTAAAACATTGTGCACTTATGTGCTTATTTGCATTAACATTATTTTTTCTGACATTAATCAATTTACTTTGCTTGAGTTTCTTAACCTAACTTTTTCTGATGACATTCAGGCCTGTTCTTATGTCTCATTTTTCCTCTGTAATAATAGACAACAAATGCCTGTTACTATTTGTATATTGTTCTTTCACATGCTGATAACTGCTTATTAAATGTTTCTATTTCTTACATTTTTGAGAGTTCTTATTAACTATATTGATCATAGGTTGTACTTCTGGTGCTTTATCTCATTTGTTCATTGCACTTAACTCTTAAAAGTATGTTGAGTTTTATGAAGTAAAGGCTACCTACTCAGCTATTTATTACACTAAAATAGTCCTCATTTTTCTCTTTTCCAAACAAATTATCACAATATAGCACTGTTGCATTTTAAAATTTAAACTTTACTATCCTGGCTACAATTTGGGGTGTAAATATTATACATACATATCCTAAGGACAGTTAATCCCAGAAGAAGTTGATCTGTTCCAGAGGTCTGGTTCCTGGTCTCCCTGCTGATTGACAGTAATCTTGCTGTCAGTCCAAGTAAGTCTTTTATCAGTTCAGAATCTTCAGAGGTTTTTCAGACTAAAGCCCTTGTGAGGAAAACATTGTGCTGATAATAGAACTTTTTTTTTTTTTAACAGTGGTAACTTCTCTCTTTCGGAAACTAGGTGGTATTCTATATACATCTCGGGAATATACATACTGGGAATTTTGACATTTGAAATGTGATGTAAAAAAAAAAATCAGGTCTGAGTAAACAGGAAAAGGTTGAGAAGGAAATGCCCAATGTATAATATTAACAAGAGTAAGAAGGTTGTGCAAATAAGATTGCATATCAGGGAAAGAGGGTTGTGAAAAAGGGAGACTTCCAATATCTACATGATATAATATCGAAACAGTTGACCTACAAATATTTTGGGTAGTTTTAACTTTTGGCTTTAAAAAAAAAAACTTTTTAATGATTTTCAAAATGATGTTGAAGAAAAGAAAGGAATAAAAGCAATATTCCAAGGTCCAGGTACCTTCCTCGTTAATGTCAGAGGGAAGAGGTCAGGGAAGAGTTATATGGAGACCATCAGATCCAGAAAGAGCTGGGGGTGATGTTAGAGAAGGTCATGGAGAGCATGTGACCTCTGGTTGGCCAGCTGTCACAGTGGGCTGGCCTCAGTCTTCACTATCGTCTAACAGCAAGGAAAAGAAAATGTGATCCCGCCGTCCCCGATGTTCTCCCTATTTTGGCCTAGCTGACTTCTCATCCTCAGGTCTCAGCTTAAATATTTCTCATGGGAGACTTGTCAGTCCTTCCTACTTTCCAGTCTAAGTCAGGTGCTTAGACTGCTCATCTTCCCAGTATTATTATTTTTGTAGTATTTTTATATTATATTTTTATTTTTATAATATATATTTTTATTATATAATTTTATTATATATGTATATATTATAATACATATAAATATAATATATATTTTTATATAATATTAAATAATACATTTATATAATATATAAATATAAATTAATATAAATTTAATATATAATTTATAAATTAATATAAATTAAATAAATTTATGTAATATATACTATATAAAATATGAATATATTATATCTTTATATTTATAGTATTGCTGGCAGTTTGAATATGTATGTCTCCTGTCTCCTGTCTGATATGTATGTTTATCTGTCTCCTAGATCGTAAGCTTCATGAAGGAAGAGCCCACATTCTTTTGATTTACCACTCATTTCCTCACCTAGCGCTCCATGCCGGGCACAATAGCAATGCTCGATAATATGTTGACTAAATGAAGAGTAGCTGTATCTCTGGCTGTTGAACAGTTCATGAGTGAGGTTACGTATTTTATCACCTTGGGCACCCCTTTTGAAATGCTCATCTGAATCCATTTTGCAATGATATTATACTTTCTGCAAGAGAAACATACTGCCTGTCTTCAGCAGTAATATAAGCTGCATGATCGGTGTATATCAAAAGCTTTCCTAAGAAACTGAAATATGACATCGGGATAGAAGGCATTGTGCTGAGTGTTATCAACACAGTAATACCTACAATTGGTATTTGCTGATAGCCTCCTGTTTTTAACCAGTCTCTTTCATCTTAATTGTTTTCCTGCTCAGGAACATACAGTGGCTTTCTCTGGGGAAATTGTATTAAATCATGAGATTGCAAAGTGGGAGACTGGGTAAACTTCCTGGCTGCTTCACTTCTTTCTTGTAGTAAGTGAGGGGTCTGAGATCCAGAGAGGTCCACTAGTTTATTTAAAGCCACAGCTGCAGAGCGGAGAAACCTAGAAACCTCATCTCCGCTTACCTTCTCAGGTACTCCACACTCTGGCCCTGCTCTTCAGCCTAATCTTATTTTTCAACCCGCCCCCTGGGCACTGGCCAGTCTGGTTTCTTGAGTGAAATATTTATTCCAGCATATATGTGACTGCTGATGGGTTAGGCCTTTGTTATATCTGCCATAACTTCCTGTTTGGACTACCTTTCCAATCTTTCCTTGAGACCATTATAGACTTCTGGAAACAGAGCCCAGGCCATGTCACTTGCTGGCTGGAAAAAGTGGGCATTGTCTAAGTCTCTGAACTCCTTAGCCAGATACATTGGTTCTTCATGATCTCATCTCGCAACTATTCTTTTTTTGTTTTTCTCTTATTCCCTTTTAAACACTCTTTGCTCTAGCCTCGCCAAGCAAAAATGATTCTCTGTCATGCATGCCCTATGTGACATTCTAAAATATGATCCCCTTTCTCATTGATTCCCTAGGTCGGGAAGTCCTAGTCTGCCCCCCTCTATCTACTCTTCAATGTCTTTTTCACACCCAGGACGTCGTCCTCTACAATGATCAGCTCATTTAGGGCTTTTGGAAAGTTGATCCTTTAGCAGGTTGGCTTTTTGGTGAACTGGTCTGTTCCCTCATATGTTTCCACTGTGCCTGAATCTATCCTCTGTACATCCAGATGTAATTTATCTAATCTGAAAATCTCATTGCATTTTCTCTGTGCTTCTCTTATGTCATAGTTACACATTTGTCTTATGGTCTCTATGTGAATGTAGATTTATTTAAGGGTCAGTATTTAATTCATATTTCTGTTCTCTTCCCATTGAGTGTCTCTAGTGCTGTGTACATAGCTGATATTCAATAAATACTTGTTGCATAAAGCTTTTAATTGAGTAATGGGTTCTCAAATATTTTGTCACTTACCTAGGCCACGTGCCTGAAGAGTACGTCATGAGATAGTTCTGAGCTCATGTCCTTGTTCAGGGACAAGGCCAAGAATCCAGCGAGTCAAGAACTGTTTGACTTGTGTCTTGTTTGTCATGACACTGTGTGTCTCACTGGGGTTGCATCTGAGGAGTTCTGCTTCCAGGACTGAGATACAGACTCGCCAACACGGCTTCTCTTCTGTGGTGGAACCCCGTTTCTCCCCTACCCAGTTGTGTCCTGCCTGTATTCACGACCAAAATGGCATTTCTATGCTGACTCAGCAGTTTTCTTTTTCATAGTCCTTGATGCTACCAGAGCATTTTCTGAGGAATTTCAGAGAAAGGGAAGAGAACAGCGACATTGGGCAAATTGCTAAACCTCTCTAGTTCTATGTAATAAAGTCCCAACTGCTCACAGTAACCTCGCGGAGTTTCATCTACAGATATTAAGTGTGATAATGTCCTTGAAATCCTGTGTGAGGTATTAAGTTCTATACAGTTCTCTGTTTTACTATTAGGATAGAGCCAGTAGCCTAGACTATTCGTATGATTCTCAGGCTGACCCACAGTCGCTTTGGTTGTTGTGATTCCAATGAGGCTGAATTTGTGGTGGAAGGAAGAGAGAAAGTAGTGGGTAAAATGTGTGCGCAACCATTTTACAATAGAAATACATGTTTAGTTTTGTATCTCATCACTATTGGGATGAATCTCTTGTATTCATCTATTGCATCTATGAAGTAACCCACTGTATGAAATGAAATATTTAAATGGTTTCTACATTTATGATACAAAAGTGCTTTCTCCTGTAAGGAACTGCTTGCTGTGTAATGAAAATTGAGTTTACCCTGAGGCAGTAGTTCCCAATCTTCACTGAATATTAGCATCACCTGGCGAGCTTAAAGAAAAAAATCATTCCTGATACCCAGACTATACCCTGAGCCTGTTAAACTGCACCAGTTACTAGAATCTCCGATAATTCTGATGAGCAGCCAATATTGAGCATCATTGCATGAAAACACTTATGCTGCTCATGACATTTTTGGGTATTTCTTTGCAGTGAGGATTCTTTTTTGGTGATGACTACTTGCTTTAAAAACTTTGATTTCTTTGTTTCATATATAACCAGAAATTATACTTCAGGTTTTAAAAACAGCTTTATTAAAGTATAATGGATACATAAAATATTGCACTTATGTAATATGTGTGATTTGATGCGTTCTGACATATGCCCTCACCTGTGAAACCATCACCACAAACAAGATAATCAGCATAACCATTATCTCCAAAAGTTTCCTTCATCCTCTTTTGTTTTTGGTTATTGAAAGTAAGAACACCTAGCAGGAGAGCTACCCTTGTAGCAAATATTTTTAGTGCACAATACAGTATTGTTAACTATAGACACCCTGTTGATCACTAAAACTTATTCATTTTTGTGTACCTGAAACATTATACCCATTGAAAACAACTCCCCATGTCCCTCTTTCCCCAGTTCTTGGTAATCACTCTTCCACTCTGTCATTAATGACTTTGACTATTATAAACACCTCATCTAAGTGGAATCACGCAGTGTTTGTCCTTTTGTGACTGGCTTGTTTCACTTAGCAAAATGCCCTCAAGCTTCATCCGTGTTGTTGCGTATAGCAGGATTTCATTTCTCAAAAAGATTTTTACTGAAATATAGCTAATATAGCTAACATCCAATATTAGTCTCAGATTTATACAATAGTTATTCGTTTACATATCTAAAGAAGTGATCACCATGATAAGTACAGCAACCATCTAACACTGTACCAGCTATCACAATATTACTGACTATATTTCCTGTGCTGTACTCCATCCCCATTGCTTATTTGTTTTATACCTAGAAATTATTCCACGTCACATTTTTCCTCTCTTTTTGATTTTTTCAATTAGAGTTGATATTCAATATTACTTTATATTAATTTCAGATGTGCAGCATAGTGTTTAGACGTTTATATAATTTAAGAAGTGATACCCCGACTCGTCTAGTACCCAACTGGCACTATACATAGTTATTACCATATTATTGACTATGTTCCCTATGCTATACTTTACATCCCCATGAGTACTTTGTAACTATCATTTTTTTTTTAAAGATTTTTTTATTGGGGAAGGGGAACAGGACTTTATTGGGGAACAGTGTGTACTTCCAGGACTTTTTTCCAAGTCAAGTTGTTGTCCTTTCAATCTTAGTTGTGAAGGGTGCCGTTCAGCTTCATGTTGTCCTTTCAGTCTTAGTTGTGGAGGGCGCAGCTCAGCTCCAGGTCCAGTTGCCGTTTCTAGTTGCAGGGGGCGCAGCCCACCATCCCTTGCGGGAGTCGAACCAGCAACTTTGTGGTTGAAAGGACGGGCTCCAACCAACTGAGCCATCTGGGAGCTCAGCGGCAGCTCAGCTCAAGGTGCCCTGTTCAATCTTAGTTGCAGGGGGTGCAGCCCACCAGCCCTTGTGGGACTCGAGGAGTTGAACCGGCAGCCTTGTGGTTGAGAGCCCACTGGCCCATGTGGGAATTGAACTGGCAGCCTTCGGAGTTAGGAGCACGGAGCTCACCTGAGCCACCGGGCCGGCCCTGTAACTATCATTTTTATATTCCTTAATGCCTTCACATTTTTCACCCTGTCCCCTACCCACCTCCCATCTATCAACCTGATAAATCTAGTACCCATCTGACACTATATGAGGTGTGACAATTAAGTTCACGAACTTGTTGCAACGATGTTGCTAACCCTTTTTGATTTCAGAGGGATTATTTATTATGAATTTGTACCAACGGGACAAACAGTTAACCAAGTTTACTATTTGCAAGTGCTGAAAAGGCTGCATGAAAAAGTTAGACGACCTAAACTTTTCACCAACAAATTGTGGCTTTTGCATCACAACAATGCACCAGCTCACACGGCACTGTCTGTGAGGGAGTTTTTAGCCGGTAAACAAATACCTATATTGGAACACCCTCCCTACTCACGTGATCTGGCCCCCAATGACTTCTTTCTTTACCTGAAAGTACAGGAAATATTGAAAGAAGACATTTTGATGACATTTAGGACATCAAAGGTAACACGAGGACAGCTCTGATGGCCATTCCAGAAAAAGAGTTCCAAAATTGCTTTGAAGGGTCGACCAGGCACTGGCATCAGTGTATAGCTTCCCAAGGGGAGTTCTTCAAAGGTGACTGTAGTGATATTCAGCAATGAGGTGTGTAGCACTTTTTCTAGGAGTTCGCGTATCTAATTATCAGACCTTGTGTATTCATCTGAATGTTGGCCTGTAGTTTTCTTACAGTATCTTTGCCTGGCTTTCATATTAGGTTTATTCTGGCCTCACATAATGAGTTTGGATGTGTTCCCTCACCTATTTTTTGAAAGAGTTTGAGAAGAATTGGTGTTCGTTCTTCTTTAAATGTTTGGTAGAATTTACCAGTGAAGCCATCTGGTCCTTGGCTTCCTTTGTTGGAAGAGTTTTCGTTTTGATTCAGTCTCATTGCTTTTTATCAATCTGTTCAGGTTTTCTGTGCCTTTATGGTATAGTTTTGGTAGGTTGTATGTTTCTAGAAATTTGTGCATTTCTGCTACGTTATGTACTTTGTTGGTATATCATAGTTGATAGAAGTTTTTTATCATCCTTTGTATTTCTTGTTATCATTTGTCATGTTTCGTCGGCGTTGTATCAAGTGTTCCCCGATACAATGATAACAGAAGACCTTATCTCACTGGTATGATATGTGAACATTTCCTTAAGGTGGGAGGTGACATGACAGAGTGGATCAGTGGGAGTCAGGACATCTCCGATAAATCAGTGCTTGCTCACTACCAACCAGGGGCCATCTGGGGCAATCCTTCTAGCCCAAGTTTCCTCATTTGTAAAATTGTATCTAAAATCTCATGTTCAAAGACTTGGATAATTAATTTATAAACCCAAGTGGGGGACAAATTACTGGGCAGGATAATAAATAGTTAAGAGCCTAAGGCTCAGAGTCCACCTGCCTGGATTTGAAACCTGGCTTTATCAATTACTGGCTTCACACTTTCAATCAGCTCTTGTTGTAAAACGGGTTTTCCAGAAGCAGACACTGAGAAATTTGGTGTGCAAGGTATTCAGGGATCCACACGTGAAAGGAAGGGGAAGCAAGCCAGATAAGAAGACAGGGAGAAATCAAACTGTAATACATGCCTGACAAAGGCTCGGCCAACCCCATGGGGATCTCTTAGCATATATGCTTGTCAGAGTTGTCCCATGGTGGGGTCAGGATCCTATGCCCTTTTGTGATTTAGAACTTCCCTAGAAGCATGTATCCTTGGGTAAGGCGCTCTCTGCAGCTGAAGAAAACCCTAAAGTTTCTGACAGCTGGAGGAACAAAGCCTTCCTTGAAGAAGGATCTTGGTGGTGCATTTTGGCCATGGCTACCAGACCCTTTCATACCTCATTTGCCAAGTGGTGACTACAGTTTACTTCCCAGAATGATTAAATGGGTCATTATACATAAATTGCCTACAACAGGAGGTGGGGGCACACGGAGTATGCTCTTGATATGTATTACTGATGACAATAATGAAGACAGTGTCGGTGCTCTAAGATTTCTGAGCTGTCAAGAGAGTTGGAGTCCATCAAATTCAATAGTGTTCGAATTTCAGGGTGTATTGGAATATCTTGGAGAACTTGTTAAAACAGGCTGCAAAGCCGTGCCCCCAGAATTTCTGACTTGGTAGGTCTTAGATGGAGCTTCAGAATTGGTATTTCTGATAAGTTCCCAAGTAATGCTGATGTTGCTGGTTTGAGAACCACTGGACTAAACATGTCCCTTTTCAGTTGAGGGCCACACAGGCTAATGTCCTGTAGTTAGGTAGTAGCAGAAGGGAAATTATATCCAGAATCAACAGTCGGACGCTCTTTCCACTGTTACAGCATCTACAGTCATCATTTCAGCATTGAAACAACTTTCTCTTCAGAGCTGATATCATCCACAGAGGATAAAAATGTTTTGTTTGTATTAAGATTTTTCGAATGTGACTAATGGCATGTGTAACACCTGAATCAGTACATTTGTTTCATAAATTCCTCCAGGTAATTGCTTTTATGGAACAATTCCTGGTGGTACATTTCCCTTTTCTAGCACTCCTGGGGATCTCTGAAATAAAAGACAAGTGTTTTTGCTATAAAGTTTAATTAAGAAGTTTAATTAAGAGAAAATACTACATAGCATACATCAAACTTTAATGGAGTTCGCCAATGGAAGTCATGAGTATTCCTGGATCACCGGAGACTGTGCTGCTCGTTCCCATCACCTGCAGATATTAAAGTGCTGTTCCTTTCCCAGCACGACACATTGGGGCCTGCTTCCTTCTGTATTTATCCTCCCAACTTTCTCAATCTTCCCCAGCAGATGTGACTGCCATTTCATCTCGCCCCCCCACACACACATATGCAACATACACTCTGAACATGCTTCCCAGGAGTCAGTAGCTTGCTTTCTTTCTCCTCGGCCCACCCTTGGCATGCAACAAGTGCTGATTTTTTGGGGGGTGAGAAGGGGCGGTGGCGGGCGGGGTGGAGCAACTGCATTTGCTGAATTGCTGTCTTCTGTCTCTGTTGACAACAAACCTGTTATTTGTTCAGGCTGCAAATCTTGACTCTTTTTTGAGGTGTCATGTGGACTTTGCAATCCTGTACCCCTTTCCTGTCACAATTCTGCATCATGGAACTAGGCTGATTCCGCCCGTAGGAGGGGAAGTGGGTCATTTCCTGGGCATGTTGTCCTATTTTTGCTTTTACATCTTCCTGAATGTGAAAGATCTCTTTTCATTCTTTTCTAGAGAGTCACCTTCCCTTCTTTTAGAGTCACTCTTTCCCAGCCTCTCTCCAAGGACATGATGTAAAAATATATTCCTCCCCTGAGGCTTCACGTAAAATGGATCTTTCCAGTGAGCATGGAAAAAAAGCCACGAGCATATGTTTTACTGTTGTTCAGCTTATTCTTTGAACTAGAGCAGATAGTAATTGAGGAGTCACAGGGCATAATTTTAAAATGTGCTGGAGAAAAGAATCATTGTGTCCTCACAGCCATAATTGATTATCAGCCACTTTGGCTTCCACGGACTCTTCCTCTCCCTGCCCTTGCTTGCTCCGTGACATAGACAAAGAAGTCATAACAGGACTGGCTGAGTAATTTGCAGGACCCTGTGCACAATGGAAATTCAAAGCCCTTATTTAAAAATCATCAGTCATTTAAGACAGTGACAGAAGAGCATTAAACCAAGCACAGGGCACTTCTGAACATGGGGCCTTATGCAACTGCACAGGTCGCATGCCCCTGAAGCCAGCCTGCCCTGGGTGACAGTCATAACCTGTGACCATGTGTGCCAGCAGCGTCTGGGCCAAAGATTTAAGGTAAACTTCCCATTTCTAATTTGTGAGTGACATCCAGCCAGACCATTCTGCTCCCCACCTCATTTACCTTGACCTTGGTAAACTAGGGGGACTCTGTGCTGCTTTGGTCACTGTGCTTGAATGGCAGCCTCAAGGGCCTTTAGGGCAGAATGTTCATCTGTAACATCACAGCTCCTCTCCAAACTTCACACCGTCAACTGGGAAAAGGAGCCTCAGGAAGTAACAATGAAAATGACAGCACAGACTTCAGGTGAAGGTCTGCTCAGACTCTTATCTACCCAAAGCGTGGAAGGGGATGTCGGAGTTCACGTTTGAACTGAGTTCCCTGGGGGAGGACGGCAGGATAGGGCTGAAGAACTGGTTGTTATGTCATCATTTTAAAAAAAATCCAGTTTTTGGGACACCTTTGAAAAGGAATCTACGGTGAAAGAAATCAGAATGGTATTGGTTTTATGGGGAGTATTGACTGGGAGGTGGAAGCAGGGGGTTTCTGGGTGCCGGAAACAATTTACACCTTGACCTTAGTGGTGACATGGGCGCATACATTTGTGAAAGGTCATTGTATTGTAAAGTGAAGATTGTGCACTTGACTATTCTAAGTTGTAATTCAATAAAAGACGTTGAGTCGTTCTGGGAAAAAAAAAACAAAAAACAAACAAAAAAAATAAAAAGAAGAACTGGTTGTTATCAATGCAGCCTGTGACCCAGCGATGCCTGTCAGCGGCCATCCCGGGGCAGCATACAGTGTGTTCAGTGTCAGTCAACACAGATTGAACAGGATTCTTATCTCAGCTTTTTAAAGCAGTTAAAGCATGGGCTTTATATCCGTTCTCTAACAAAGCACCTTCAAGATGCCCGAAGTCCAGGGAAGAGGGAGGCACCATCAAGGTGATATGAATGGTGGATGGTGAGGAATCTGCTCTCATGGTGTCCACAAGAGAGGTTGGACCCCACCCCTCACTCCTCACACCCCCCCGGTGTTTCTTAGACAGCTTCCTGAGGTTGAGCAGAGAACAAACACGTACAAAACTGCTGATAGAAGGGTTGACTCAATGGTCCTATGCTGCTGGCGCCCTGCTCTAGACCTTTCAGGATGCCAGGTGGGCAGCAATATCTTATTGTGTGTTACACAATGGTAAAATTAATTCCAAGGCCATCTAAGATCGTGTATCTTGTATCTGTTATCCCAGCCACGAGTCATGTTTGCTGTCATTTATTTTTTTCTAAAGTAAAAAGCAGTCCACCTAAGGTGTGGATGTTCCTGATCCCCCTAATAATTTAAAATAATTTCAAAAACAGTTTTATAGAAAGAAGACAAGATGTGTAGAGCTGATTCAATTGTTTTGTGAGCTACTCGCTGAAACAGAAGTTTGATTTTATTGTTTTTATAAATGCTCAAATTGGGAGGAATAAAAGAGATAACATGATACTTAATTTGGTCAGAACAAGAAAGGCCAGGTGCCCATCTATAATATTCTTCTGATTTCATTGAGTGATTCGAACATTCCAGAATGAGAAATGTGGAAAGAAAGACCCAAACATCTAGGAAGGAGAAAGGTGGAGAAGTTCAGAATCCAAAGTCTCAGCAGTCAAAATCAGCTCTCAGAAACTAAGCTTCTTCAGAGCATAAAATGCCTCCATTCCTTTTGTTTTTATCTCTAATATGGTTTCTTTTCTCAGTGGACTTCTGTTATTATTGCTTGAATTAAAGAAAATACACTTTGGAGCAATTGAATTGAATTACAATATAACTACGGCTTCAAATGCTTCAACAGATAAAATGTGTAGCCAGCCCCCTCACCCCCCGTGAGGACTGTGAGAGTGAAGCGCTCCCTAACTGACTACTCTGGCCAATTCTTGCAATCTCAATTCATAGGTCAGGTTTTAATCTCTGCAGTTTAGAGACTGTCTCAGCGAAGTTCACCACCGTAGTTAACCTGTAAAAACGGAGCTGAGACAGCAGAGCGAGTATCCAGGCAGAAAGAGGATATAAAATGCTGGACGTTTTCTTAAAAAATGATGTGCGGCATTATCATGACACATTGTTTAATCTTAAAAATATGCAATGGGTTGTACTATATCATAATGGCTATTTTATTCTAGTATGTCAATGGTGTTATTCTCTATATTGAAATTTAGATTGAAATTGTGCATTAAGGAGTGAAGTTGGGATCCAGCATTATTTTCTAGTAGTTGCTCTGTTGTGCGTGAGCCACTATGCTTTATTTGGTGCACAGGGTTTAATTGTTTTGACCTTCAAATCGCTACTCCTTCTGTAATTAATGCCTGCCTCCCCTGATTCTCCTGGTTCAGCCATTTTTTACTGCAGTGATTGTCAATTCATCAGGTAACTATGTCTTAGTTCCTTGAATCTACTATACTTTAAAGGGTTTTATTTCATCGTAAATCTTATCCTCTTTTTTCCAGTCTCAGGAGATAAGATGTCCTTCCTAACTTTTAAGGCCAGTCTGTCCTTTGACACCATCTTCTCCAGGAATTTGCTCAGAACATTCTTTCTTTTGTCTATATCTTCGACTTTACTTCCTCTAATGGTGCTTTCCTTTCTAGGCTATAAACTTGGTATTGGAAGTATGTTCACTACTTTATCCATGGGAAGACTAGGATTTGTTCTTTTCACTTTCACTCAAGTTCAGGAGCACGGTAGCTTTCTCTTCCACACAACCAATGCCTGTTCCGGGTACCCAGGGAAACCCTGTTTAGGGCTTAATATTTAAAGAGAATCTTGGGCAGTTGAAGAATGGACTAACTGTACAGTACAGACTGGATATGCCCCAGCCTTGCAAACCAAAAGGTTTTCACAACTATTTTCTCTTAAGTATGTTTCAGGATCTTATCCTGAATTTATTGGAATTCTAGGATGGGGAGAACTAATCAGCAAAATAAATCTATGGGGCAAAAACCCTGGAACATGGATTTCCTCCTGGGAGGGAGAGTTGATACAGAAGGGGCCTGATGGAACTTTCTGAGGCAATGATAATATTCTATATCCAGATAGGGGTTTGGGTTGCACAGATATATTTATAAGTATAGTCTTTTATATTTACCCCCGGATAGTTGCCATCTCTGATGCTCTTTAGTTCTTTCTGAAGATTCAAGTTTCAGCCTGTAGTCATTTCACTCCAACTGAATAAAATTTTAAAACAATTCTTGTAGAGAATTTATACTGGCAATAACTTCTCTTAGTATTGTTTAAAAATATGAAAATGTCCTTATTTCATCCTCAGGTTTGAAGAAAAATATTTTCACTAGATATGGAATCCTTCGTTGAGAGTATTTTTTTTTTTGAACAATGAAAAGACAAGTGTGCCAGAACTTCTGTTTGTCTTAGCTACTGATACATTTTTAATCACTGTTCTTCTGAATGTATGTAATATGCCACTTTCCTTTGGCTGCTTTCAAGATTTCCTTTAATTCTAGTTATCAGCAGTTTGACGATGCCATGGTTTTCTTTGTATATGTCCTGCTTGGGTTTTACTAAGTCTTCCTAAATATTCAATTTTATATGTCTTTCATCAAATTTGAGAAGTTTTAGGGCACTGTTTCTTCCAATAAGTTGTATGTTCCATACTCTCTGACCTCTCATTATAGAATTTTATTCATGTCTGTTAGACATTGAATATTGTCCTCAGATTTTTGAAAGTCTGTTTATTTTGTTCCCAATCTTTTTTTTTCCCCCTTTCTTTTCTGTGTTCTACATATCTGGTTTTGGAATTTCCATTTAGTCCTTTTTTATTGTTTATATATCATTGTTGAGATGTCCTATCTTTTCAAATATGCAAGCATATTTCCCTTTACTTCTCTGAGCATAGTTATAACAGTTGTTTTAAAATTCTTGTCTGCTAATTGCAATATCTGGGTTATTTCATCAATAGTCTCGGTTGCTTGTCTTTTCTCTTAAGAATGATTTGTATATTTCTGTCTGTATGTTGAGTAATTTTGGATTTTATCCTAGGCATTGTGAATATTATTTTGTGGAAACTTTTGATTCTGTTATATTCCTAGTATGAGACTTTTATCAGATAATTTACTTGCTGGTATTCAAACTTAAAACTCTCTTTTTAGTGGCAGTTCAAATCATTTTTCAATTTTCAGTTTAGCTGCATTGCTTTAATTCTGCTTTATACATACATTTGTGGGGCAGCTGGAGACTTTGGCAGAGATTATATATACAGCATGGTAGTTATGCTCTGTGCTTCTCTTTCCCTGAGATTCATTCCCTTACTTTCTACTATCAATGGTAGTTATGAACTCTGTCTTCTTTTTCTTCTGGCCAGAAATATGTAGGTTTTTATGTCAAAGTTTTAGATACTTCACTTGGTGCCACCTTCATCCTACTTGCCAGTTAAAAGCCATTAAAAAAATGTATACATGTCCTATGATGGTTTCTTCCACCTGCTTTTTTCTTCACTCTTCAGTACCATCAGGGCATTATTTTACTTTATTTTGCCCATAATTAATAGCTAATATCTAGTAGATCAGATCAAGTAGGAGCTTATTTCGCTGTTTTGGAAGTGGGTACTAGTTTTATTTTGGGGGGAAAAAAGAAAAGTATGGTAACTCACAATCTTTTTACAGCTGAGGGCATTTAAGTCTTAGTCAGCTATGGGTACACAGCAGGTATACAATAAATGTTCATTTAATGAGTTAAATGAATTAAATAGCTGGTCTGATTACTTTTTCATTGAAATGGAATGCTGTTTGACCTGAAATGGAATGCTGTTTGACCTAATTAGATACATGGTCTCTATGACTTTTATTCTGTTAACTCAATTTGTAGACTTGGACAGAAGAAGCAGAGATTTCTGTTTATCCACATGGTTTTGCTTGGTGGACTCTTGCTTTACTTTAACATTTCTTAAGAATATCTGCCATTGTTTCTCCGCAGTACAAATCTATCAACTAGGAAAAGAAGATAGCTTTTGTTTTGGAACCATAAGATAAACAGTCTTTATTTGTGATTGTTCTTAAGAACAGATTGTGAAAAAGGTCACTTGCGTAAATAAGATTGCTTTAACTTCTAGTAAAATAACGGAAAATCCTTTGTAGAAAAACAACCACTCTCACTTGAGTGTCGTACAGGACATGAAAAACAAACAATCAACAGTCTATAATTATGAGAAACTAATTTGATTGCCTTTTCCAAAAATAATTCAATTACTGAAGTAGTAGTCGAAAGAAATAACACATACGTTTGATCCAATACCTCATAACATATTTTACTTAACTATATATAAAAGAATTAAAATTGATTTTTATGAGTGTCAATTCAGGAGAAGCAAAGCTATGTAATTGAATTCCAAATTACTCAGATTTATTTTGAATAGCAGTATGTAACCAGGGATTGAGGAAGTTTATGGAAATAATGGAGAAATGGATTAGCAACAAAGATTTGAAAACCCTATATTGCTTATGGGAATGTTTAAAATCTAGGAACTTAATGTCTCAAAATATTTTCTTAATAGAGTATTTATTCCACAGAGCATATCACTAAATAAACAGAGATAGGGCGAGACTGAAGAAGTGTGGTGGTTTTTAAAATATGTCCACATATTCTTCCATAGTCCTTCCTATCAAAAGGCAAAGTTGAAATCCCCCCTAACCTTGAATATAAATGGATTGAGTGACTTACTTCTTAATAAGAAAATGTACCAGAAACTGTGATGAGTGACTTCTGAGGCCAAGTCATAAAAGACATTACTGCTGCCTTACATTGACTTGGATCACTCACCCGAGGAGAAGTCAGCCACTGTGACATTAGAGCACTCGAGAGACCCTACCAAGAAACCCATGGGTGAGGGACTAAAGCCTTCTGCCAACAGTTAGCACAAATTTACTAACCATGTAAGTGAACCTCAGTCAAGCTTTCAAATAACTTCAGATGACTGCAGCTCCAGATGACAACGTGACTAAAACTTCATGAGAAACCCTGAGCCAGAACCACCCTGATAAGGCACTCTTGAATTCCTGACCCACAGAAACTGTGAGATAATAAAATATTGTTGTTTTAAAAACCCAAGTTTTAAGGTAATTTGTTATGCAGCAAGAGGAAGTCACAAAAGTCTAGATATGTGTAATTTTAACTTTTACTTAGAAACAGCATGGGAGCTTACCTTACATTAGTTATATTTAATTAGATTTTTACTATCTTTTCTTTCTTTCTTTTTTATTAATTTGGAGGCCAGTTACCTCAAATGATAGCAGAGATTCTCCCTGTATCTCTCTGATACAGGTATTGTGTGTGTGTGTGGTAGTGGGGTGGTGGTGGTGGTGGTAAACTGGGAGAACCGAAGTAAGGCAGAAATAGGAAATCATTTTGAAGGTCTGTAACTAAAATATCCATTCTATCAATTTAAAAGTTTTTGACTTAAGTGAGTTGCAGTTAAACAGCCCAACACCCTTGGTAATCATTTCACAATATATATGTATATCAAATAATCATGTTGTACAATTTAAATATATACAATTATATTTGTCAATTATTTTTCAATATAAAAAAAATATCCTTGGGAGGGTACAGTCTATCAGTTATTTGAAATTCACTGCAGACTATTTGAATAGATAAGTACATTGCCTAGCACATGGTTAAAAGATGGTGGAATAAGATTCTTGGGGAAGATAGACTTGGAGCATAGGTAAGGTAGGATAGGCAGGCTGGGAAGGACCCTGAGTGTATTTGGGAAGCCGATAAGCAATTTGAAAGTGAAAGGAACTGAGACACTTTTACTTCAAAAGACATGCAGTGAGAACATAGAACAGATAAGAGAACAGATAGGAAAATGGTTGGGGCCAAGAACGTTATCTCTTATTCCAAAATTTGTCCTTGGGATCTGTCATGGTTATTTTTACAACAATACTGAAAATCTTCTTGAGCCCTCTTTGTCGTATTCTGAAAAGTGTCAAGTCCAACGCCTGTCTTACTGTATGGGTATAAAGAAGCGTTCACCTCGGCTATGATAGATGAGTCACATTTTATGAAGGATGTGCATATGCATTGGTGGAGTGGGCCAAGCTGATGCGGCTAACATCCTGGCTGACCCTTGTGCCCACCGGGCCTCCCTCTTCATAGCAGTGCAGTCCTTTTCTGCCTGCTGTGATAATTATTTCTCCTTCTGTGCTTCCTTTGTCCCAGACTGTAAGACAACTAGTGGTTGGGGTCTTGTCTTATCCACTTTGGTCCTTCCTGCTGGACGTATTGTATTGGTATAAATATGCGTGGAATTATGTTGAACATGGAAAATCAAATTTAGTATTTTGTTGAATAGCATTGAACCATTGAATAGCATTCAATAGCATTGAATATGGCTTTATTCAAAGAACCAGATTTTAGAAATAATTAATACTTGCTTAAACTATACATTGATTGCGTCTTACGCCTTAATGGGCATGATCTCAAGTGTACATGAGGTAAGGGAGGAATATTGAATATGGGAAGCCTAGTTAGGAAAATTGGACGGAATTGTGAGAAGAAGGAAACATAGAAGGGGAGGAATAGGTCTAACCATGACGTTATTCCTGGAGACAAGAATGATAGGAGATATAAACAAGAAGAGAAGAGAAGAGAGAAGATATGTAAGAGATAGACTAGAGTTGATAATACTGTATTGTATATTCGAAAGTTGACAAGACAGTACATCTTAAAAGTTCTTATCACAAGAAGCATATTTGTAACTGTGTGTGGTGAGGTACGTTAATTAGACTTATTGTAGTGGTCATTTGCAACATGGATACATCAGATCGTTATCTGTATACCTGAAATTAATATAGTGTAAAGGGAGGAGGCAAACAGAGGAAAACAATGAAGAGAATGAGTGGAATGTGGTGAAAGGTGAAATGTGTAAATGAGGGACAGTAGAAATCTTATCAGAATAGTTAGGGCGTTAAATCCAGAACTGTTCCAATTAATAGATCTGTGATTGATTTTATTTCATATTATGCTTAGTTGAGTGTTTTGGTTGCAGGGAACTGAGATGTGGATTAAATTTTAAAAAAATAATAAAGCTCACTTTAAGGATACACACGCATTGGAACAAAGAACCAAGAACCAAGGTTACCCCATAGGTCAGCAGCCCCCTCCCTTGTCTCGCAAGGCCGTTCTCCACTTCTCTCTGACCCACAGACCAGGCCCATCAGGTTCCCTAGTCCATGACCTGAAGGTGCTGTCACACAGCTGGTCGTGTGACTGGCTTTGCAAACCAGCACCCTCTGATTAGACAGAGAAACCTATGGGCGGGGACAGTTTTCCCCTGCTTATGCCAGCAATCCTCTCTGTGCCTATCCCTGTGCAAAGAAAAGCTTGGGCCAGCTTCCTTGAGCGAGCAAGGAACCGTGGTGGATGGAAATGGCATCATGGTTAGAATGTCCAATTTAAATATAAATGATAAATTGAAAGGAAAAGAAAATAAATTCCTGAATCATATTTACAGACAACACACAACGTTTGACACAAAGATCCGAATCTATAATTTGATAATAACAAGGGAGGCATTTGATAGGTTTCTGAAAAAGAAATTTTACTCCTATTACTTCTCTTTGAGACCCCTGCACTATTTTATAAAATCCATCTTTAACTTCAGATTTTCCACAGTACTCTCAACACTACCATATGTGCTGGATGATTTTTCAGCTTTCAAACATGCCCTTTTTTTCTGAAAAACAAATGGGGTATTCGGTAGCTCTTGGAGATAAAACATCCGCAACCTTTTCTCACTCCATGGATGGGCGTTCAGGGAGGTACAATTCCACACCTGACAGCTGCTTCCTTTAACACCCTACAGAGTCTTTGCCCACTATCTCTCAAAACTCCTTCAAAATCATGCCAAACCCCTTCAGACCTTTGAGGGTCAATAGGTGTTCCCCCAGCAGAAATAATGGTTTCTTTCAACTTGTTGGACTGTGTCTTAGGGGAAGACAATATTAATGTCTTTTTTCTCATAACTTACAAACAAAAATTTATGAAGGCAACAGGTGAGTCATAGAAACATATTTCTCTGGTGTGCTTTTGTTGTTGTGTTCCCGGAAGTAACTACCTCCAGCAGTGTAGTTGCTGGTGTAATACAAATCTAAGTAGATGATGGTGTTTATGTCCTGGCTGCTAAGGACTTCTTAGTGGCACCACTCCTGGTACCATGGACTCATTGAGCTTTCTTGTGTTCTTACTGGCTGCGGATGGGGTCGATCTGCTCGTGGTCCCAGGGGCCACTGAACGCTGTGTGTGGGAAGCCACCGTATGAGGCCCAAGAAGACCCAGACGAGGGCAGGCCCTGAATGATGGAGGCCGCGACTGACATTCGCTGCATGCCGCGCCTCAGGTGCCTGGCGTGATATCTCAATCCCAAGGCTCTTGAAAAGCAAAAGGCAGGCATAGGCAAACAGGAGCAGCAGAACGAATCTGTTAAATGCAAAGATATTAGCTCTGCATCCTAGCCTTAGAGAGGCTCAAATCCCACTAGGGGGACGGAAGGGAGCTTATAGACACAGATTGTGAGTGGAGCAGCCAGGCCATAGCGATTTTCACAAATCGGCAGTAACCTTTTGGCTCAGCTTTTATTTCCCTGAGGGCAAGGGAGTATATATTTTTCTTTATGTAGAGGGTCACATCTGGATAAAGCATAGCTTGGCGCTATGTGTGAAAATTTGAAAAGATTGTTTCTGTTTCCAGGGGGAGGATAATTTTGGAAACCAAGATGTGTAGATTGATGATGGAGAGCTATGCTCAGCAAGTACTAAGGCAATTTATGCACCTGCTAGAACAGGATGACTGTTTGATGACACGTAACTGATTGTTTGACATTTGAGAAAGAGAGTGCATAGTGATTAAGAGCACGGACGTGGGAGCCAGACGGCCTGGGTTTCAATCCCTGCTCTGCTGCCAACAAGGCTGGTGACCTTGGGCAAGTTATTTCAGCTCTTTGTGCTTCAATCTCCTCATCTTTGAAATCATATATACTTCATAAGGTTGTTATAAGGTTTGAAGGAGTCAACACTGTCAAGGGCTCGGAGGGTCTCTGGTCTATAGTAAGTTGTGCATAGTATTTGTCACACACATACATGTAAATATACAAAGACTTGATGTTATTCGAACTGTGCCATTAACTGACTTTTGTGACCTTGGCCATGTACCTTAACTTGTGTAGCTGTACTTCCTTCATCTGTACTGCAAAGAGGGTGGACTCTACTTCAGCGACTTGTACAAGCCTAGGATTCTGTGTCACTGTGTTTGGAATTGGTAGTAAAGATATGAAGAATACTATGGAAATCATAATCGGAGTCTATGATGATTAATCTGGATGATCCAAATGTCTTTCCATTTTCCCTGCATTGGAAAGCATGGGGTGGATGAAATGTGGATAGTCTTGGATTCACGAGCTTATCTATTCAGGCACCTGCCAGATAAAAAGGAACAGACAAGTTCTCAAGAGCCATAAGATACTTTTCCATTAAAAATGAAAACTTTATGATCCAGACGGTGTAAAGCCTGGCTAGAGCCAAGATTAAGAAATATCTCTACCTTTATCAGAAGGAAGAAGAAGCCAAGGATTTAAAAAGAGCAGGGATGTTTTGTCACCATCCAGGTTGAGTCCAGTGTGTAGGTGAGATACGGGTTGTCAAGTAAACTTTCATTGCCGCCTTCAGGATAGAAACTGTGAAAAATCCACTGAGCAGGATTTTTTAAAAAAAGTTTTAGTTACGATGTATTCCACAATATTTGGAAAATTTTGAAATTAGAGAAAGTTTAAATTCTCAAGTTGGGTGGAAAAAGATACAGCGAAAAGACCATACCAAGTCATTGAAAAAAGAATGAGGTACTTTATAATGTTTAACTTAAATCAACTCTGAGTATGTTTAGGATTCTTAACATAGTTTAAAAGTTTTTTCACTCTACTTTTATTTTTCAGTTGTAATCAGAGATGTGTTTTGACTATGACCTTAGTGCTTGTTAGTGGCTTTGAGCACTTTGCAAAGAAAAGAACATTGCTGAGAAAGAGCCATGAATAAATAAGGAGTCAGTGTAGCTTTTCAAATATTTTCTCAAAGTCTGCGGGTCACTGAAGTATTGGAAAAACGGGAAAAAGGAACAGTTAAAAGAGCATCAACAAAAAATGAAAACTTCAAGGAGAAAATACACGGAGAAGCAGAAATATTTACTTAAATTAATGTCTACTGAAAGAGTCAAGATGTTATAAGAAACACATAAAGTAGAAAGACCTTTGAGAGAGGAAGAGGCATGCTTATAAATAAAAAGGAGAGTTGTGATAAGACTTTCAAGAAATAATGCTGTGAGTTTACTGTTCTCTAAACAGGCTGATTTTCAAAACCTAGACAAGGTCTTTACTGTTAGGAAGTCATGAAGACCTTTTAAAAAGCCTGGGATATTGTATTCAGTTTGAGGCATTTCACTGCCAGGAAGATGAAGGCAAACAGAGATGGGAATTCAGAGCAAAAAAAAATAACAAAAGTATTTCAGGGTCTATGGAGGATTAACTTTTCAAGAGAAAGTACGAATAAATAGAATACATAATAGCTTAGTTTGCAAGTTCAAAGAGACGGAGGTGATTTGCTGTATGTGCCTACAATTTCACAAAGCAAAATCACAAGTAACAGGCAATGCTCATTTAAATCCTATGAACTTAGTTATTAATGTGAGTCTAACATTCATGTTAGAATATAGTCATTTATTTATCAGTGTTTGTTGTGTATATGAAACATTTGTAGACGTGTGTACACACATACACACATACACACCCACACACACACACACACACACACACAATTCATATAGCCAGTACGTGCCCAAACTTCCGTTCCTTTTTCCTGTGCTTTCTTTTTGAGTCAATAACCTTTGAGTCTACTGGAAATGACGATTCCTATATTATCTCTAAAGATATTTGAGCAACCACACATGACTGGCTGAATTGAAGACTTCCCATCTTGGTTCTGACTGAAGGGAGCTACTGTTATTATCCTTTGGAGTACACATCGCTGTCTTTTTAAAGGCTCAGTTTTGTTTACAGTGAATTAGTGATGGGAGTGGGGATTGCTGGTCTTTATAGTACTAAAGGAATTAGGTATATGCTATCATTTTACCCTCACTGTAAGAGACGCAATCCTCAGTAGAAGACACTGGGATCCACTTAAATCAATTATTTAATATGAATGGGTAAGAGGCTCAAGTATATAGATAACATATTGTTGCATCTGAAATTAAGTTCACAAACTTGTTACTATGATGTTACTAACCTTTTTTGATATCAGAGGGATTATTCATTATGCATTTGTACTAACTGGACAGTTAACCAAGTTTACTATTTGCAAGTGCTGAAAAAGCTGCGTGAAAAAGTTAGATGACCTGAACTTTTCGCCAACAATTCATGGCTCTTGCATCACGACAATGCACCAGCTCACAGGACACTGTCTGTGAGGGAGTTTTTAGCCAGTAAACAAATAACTGTGTTGGAACACTCTCCCTACTCACCTGACCTGGCCCCCAATGACTTCTTTCTTTACCTGAAGATAAAGGAAATATTGAAAGGAAGACATTTTGATGACATTCAGGACATCAAGAGTAATATGATGACAGCTCTGGCAGTCATTCCAGAAAAAGAGTTCCAAAATTGCTTTGAAGGGTGGACTAGGCACTGGCATCAGTGCATAGCTTTCCAAGGGGAGTACTTCAAAGGTGACCATAGTGATATTCAGCAATGAGGTCTGTAGCACTTTTTCTAGGATGAGTTCGTGAACTTAATTGACTGTGTTCTCTCCCATTTTCTATGTCATTCTTTTCCCTACCCTATGTCAAGGCTTTGACGTAGTAGGTACACTCAACAAAAATTTATTCAATAGATAAATGCTGATAGGGTGGTCCAGGAAGGATAAGTGGTCGATGTCTACAATGATGGGAAGTTTTAACCTTATTTAAAGTCTTTTCTGGCTGTGTGAGCCATAGATTACCTTGTGCTATGGTTGGGCAGCTATGTATGTTCAATCAATGAGAGCACTGGGCCAAGGAGTTAAGCAAATGTTGTTTTGTGCGCCAGCTGGGCTTTGAAATATGGCAGTCCCTCTGTTTGTTGCTGACTAGTATTTTTCAAGAAAATATAAAAATTGTCATCTACTCTGTCAGCATGAGATCACTGAATCATTAAGACTCACTAGCACAGACTGCCAGCCAAAGATGTTTTCCTTTGCTATGGATTTAATCATTTAATGGGGAGCAATTTTCAAAACTTCTGAGTTTAAATGCAATAAAATGACATTTAATGCACAACAGGTATTAATAGACACTATCACAACTAAGTGAAGGTGAATTGGATCTTGGAAAGAGGCAGTTACAATCTGATGACTGCAATTAACGGAGGAAGGCCAAGACAAAATTAGAAAAGGCTGTAACATCTCCTCGTGACCAGCAGGGGTCACCCAATAACCAGAGAACAAATAGCAGGCTGGCGCGCCCTCGGTGCTGAAGCGCAGAACTCAAAACGCTCTCACAGGAGATGTCGGGATGCCCTACGGAGACACGCGCAGAACTCTCTCATAATCGTAACTCAAAACCGAAAAATAGCAATTTACTTCTCAGAAAGGATGTTTTTCGCTGGGTAAAGGGGCGGGGGGGGGGGAGGGGAACCACAGCGCCAATTCTGGAGCTCTTCTCCCTAGTGGGGAGCGAAGAAGAATAATGGAGATAGGTGGGGCTGGAAGAGAGGAGAGTAGAAGATACCTAAGGGAAGGAAATGCCCTGCTAGGTTCAACTGCTATTGATTTAACTTCAGAGACCCAGAACAGTGAGCCCATCCTCCATTCAGGCTTCCTTTGAGGTGTTCAAGTACAGAACATTAAAAAACGGTTCCTGACCTGTTCGTTATCTTTCAAAGGTTTTTGCACCATGCATTTTAAAAACATTAAAACAGAGTGCAGATCCCCGGGTTTCTTTCTTTTTTATTTCTCTCTTTTAATAACGAGTCTTCCATGCTTCTTACGGCTCCTCAATACTTCCCTTTCTCTTCAATGTCTGCTATAAAAAAGGTGTGTCCCCATTGATGTTCTGTCTTTGCATTCCTGAATCATTCTCTGAAAGGATCTTCAAGAGGATGGGTTAATAATAAAGGTAGCAGCCAACATTATTGAGAAAGTACTGGGTCACGCTCTGCCCTGAGCTCTCACTGAACATAGGTATGTCTAATCACCCTTCAAGGGGCCCTGTCATGTAGACACCGTGTTACGGATGGCCGAACAGAGATCTTCACAGAGAGCTAAAGCAGAGGCCAGGCTTGCCTGATCCATATTCTTAACACTCAGGCCGTTGGACTGGAAATCTCAGGCCAGAGGAGGCAATAGAACATTAAAATGTTTTCTATGGCACTACCAGCTGGTTTCCTTGCTGTGGTTATACATGACCATGATGGGGGAACCCATGACTCGAGTCCGTTCTGTCTTTGGACGTCTCTGATTGTAAGAAGGTTCTGCTTTATAGTCAGTTGGGAACCCTCATCTCCCAGAGGATCAATAAAAGAAGATTGATTTTTCTTCCCATGACAGTACTTCATGCATTTCAAGGGAGTTATTCTGAATTTCCCATGTATTACTCAGGGTTCTCCAGAGAAACAGAACCAATGAGATATACACATATAGATGGAGATTCATTATAAGCATTGGCTCATGTGATTAAGGAGGCTGAGATGTTCTATGAGCTGCCGTCTGCAAACTGTAGAACCAGGAAAACTAGCGGTGTAATTCAGTCTGAGTCTAAAGGCCTGCGAATCAGAGGAGCTGATGGTATAAGTCCTGGAGTCTGAAGGCTGATGTCTGAGAGCAGGAGAAGATGGATGTCTCAGAGAGAGGGATTTGCCCTTCCTTTGCCTTTTTGGTCTGTTCAGGTCCTCGGTAGATTAGATGATGTCCACTTGCATTGGTGAGGGTGATCTTTTCTCAATGTACTGATTCATATGTTCATCTCTCCTGGAAACACTTTTACAGACACACCCAGAAATAACGTGGGCATCCCTTAACCCAGTCAAACTAATACATAAAGTTATCTCTCACACTCCAAGTCTTCCTTATGTCAAATGCATTAACATCTTTCAGCGGTCTTTATTTTATTTTTTAAACATGGTATCATTTTCAATTCTTCCTCCATCTGAATGAACTGCATTTGTCCATGGTCTTCTTCACAGGTGGTGCCCAGAGTGGAATGACACCAGCCGGCAGCAGGTCTAGCATCTCTGTTTTGAAGACACTATGTTTCTAACGATGCCTGTTTTCTAAGAAACTCATTGCTATTGTTTCTCCTGCTTCTTGTGTTTTCACTTCCCAGAAATGTTTTTTGCTGGGTCCTTATAATCAGATAAAAAACACCCAAGGACATTTATGAAAACTCGTTTAGTGATGGCATGTAACAAAAGCAAACATGTTTGAGTAAACATTAGGCTCAGTGGTAGACAATGTCAGGATGCAACTTCCAAAACAACGTTAATTGGCTTTTCCTATTGCGTCATGTGCTAGCGGTGCTTTGCAAATTATGGCGAACACATTAGGATAGATTAAAGTGATAAAGTTGTTGCTATGTTCATCCACAGTTTAGGAATTCAGCACTAAATTCCTGGCCAGTTATCTCTATGCTTTTATAAAAACTCATATTTCAATAAGTTTAGATGTATAGATTATAAAAATAACACGCTAAAGCCATTGTCTTCTTAGGAATAATCAACAAGTATAATTTTAAAAACTACTCAGCTATCCCAAGAGAGTGTTTTGAATAGGACGGGAAACAGAATTAAACAGCATGGCAGGCAAAATGGTAATTGAGGTCATGTTTCTTTTTTCTTTCTAAGGGACTCAGAGTATTATATGCAAACAGTCTGAACTAAGGTTGCATAAAATGTCAATTAAAAGTTATTAGGTCATTTTATAAGCATTAAAACACCTTGCATTATCTTACCATTCCCAAATTTTGTAAGTGGACAAAATCTATTTATACATGGTGGTGCTCAGATGACATTAATTTTTAATGTATTTAAAATCCATTTGAATGCATGCCAAGGTAGAAGCAACAATTGGCTTATTTTGAAAATTACCTCTTTATTTTTTCCCATTATTGGATAATCTCTATTGAGGAAAGAGCCTTCATGAAGATTTCCTGTCTGACCTCAGGAATCGCCATAAAAATGGAAACTCTGAGCTTGACCTTTAGACCTCATACTGATCTAAGGCAAATTAGACCTTCAGGACTTGAATTGAAAAATATTGAGCCAATGCTTGGAGGACTGATTACAGAGCTTAAATCCTAGAGCAAAAGAAGAGAGAGAATACGATTTAAGAAAAATTTCCTACTGATAAATGAAAGGACCATGAGAAGGTCAAAGGAGGAAGATCAGCAGAGGTGGAACTAGGTGGGGCCTGATTATCTCAAAAGGGATTCAGGGCCATAGATCTTTGGGTCTCAAACAAGACCATCCATGAGATGGTCGAAACCTCAGATAAGCTGAGGGGGTATCCAGGCAAAGTAGAGATCTGTACCCACTTGAAGTCCAGAGAAAAGACACCCTTCCAAAATGCCTCATACCACAATGGCAGCATTAGAAGAAAAAAAGTAAAAAGTGCTGTTCTTAAGCAATGATGACCTCACAAACTTGCACACTCCATATGATAGTGCAGAGAGGCCATTCTTGCTATTTGGAAAGGGGGTGTGGGAGCAGATGTGTGACGTAAAGAATGACTAGGTCTAAGGTATAGGTCATGGGACCTTATCAAACATGACATAATCAGAGACTTAGAAAGAACATGGAGGATATCAGAAGTTATCAATTCAAATACTTACAAGGGCTGAGTATATAACATGGATGAGCCAATTGGTTTTCCATCTCTTACTCCTTCTAGAACCCTGAGACTACTATGTGATAAAGCTTGGCTGAGACTGCTGGAGGATGAGAGAGCATGTGGAGCAGAGACAAGTCCTCCAGCTAAGGCTCTGTTGACCAAACAGCCTGCCCACACAAGGCATGAGAGGGAGGCTATCTTGAACCATCCAGCCTCTGCCAAGCTATCAGCTGACCACAGAGATTAACCACACTAACCTAGACTAGAAAAGCTGCCCAGCTAACCCAGAGAATGGTCAGAAATAATAAATTATTGGAATTAAAAACAAAACAAAAAAAACCTTCACTCTAATTTTCAAGTTTCATAACTGGAAAAAATCCATTTGTGTATCATTTTCATATAATATTACCCTAATGACATTAATTTTAATATGGCTCAGCTCCATTTAAATTTGGGTCAATGGTTCATTTATTCTGAGAATTCCCTACTTTCACCTTTCACCACATTGGACAGCTTCGATCCTTACTGTGTTATAAGATCAACACAAATGAGGTTAGTCAGATGTACAGTCAGCCTCCATATGTAACTAACCACAGACAGAAAATATTTGAAAAAAAAAAGTCATGTTGTGGCTGATGTGTACAATGTAGTAGGCCTTCGATGATTGTGTCTATGCTGAACACGGTCAGACATTTTTCCTCATTATTCCCTAAACAATACAACTATTTACGTAGCATGTACGTTATATTAGGTACTATAAGTAATCTAGAAATGATTAAAAGTATATGGGAGGACGTGCTTAGGTTATAGGCACATACTATGCCATTTTAAACAAGGAACTTGGGCATCCATGGATTTTGGTACCTTCAGGGATCCTGGAACTGATTCTCACACAGATACTAAGGAACAACTATAGAAAAGTATTTACTTGCGGAAATTTGAAGGACACTCTAAGTACCTCTTGGTACCAGCTTACGAGTATATTTACCTCTGGCCTAGCCTGGAGTCTAGAATTTCACAACTTTAGAGATTAAGGCCTAAAGGTGATGGCATCTTCGATTTTCTCCACAGTTAAAGAGCCAGGAAAAGCCTCAGAGATCGTCTAATCCAGAGAGTGCCAACTGGGAGTATGCAGGCCAGCAGATGAGTTTTGTTTGGTCCACACAATAGTGGCTCATACATTTTAAAAATTCAAATTAGTTACATGATTGAATTTTTGAAATTGGATAATTATAGTAAAATGCTGCATTTCCAAATTCTCTTGAAAAAAGTTGGAAGATCTGGCAACCTTGAGCTTGTAGGACAATACTTTATGAAAGCTGAATGGACGTTGCTCCTTTTACATGGGGCAGGAGCTCCCTAAAACCTCAAGGAAATCCTTGCTCCTGACTGCCTATCACTTTAGTTTGCTTCACGCTTCATGTTACACCCTCAGCCTCTGTAAGTACTTGCATTTATGACCTCTAATCTCCTCCAATTACTTAATTTTACAGATAAGCAAATGGAGGTTTAGATAAAACAGACTGTCCTTGGCAAGTGATCGACTTAAAATATGATATAACTATATCAAGCATTATCACCTGTGGAACTGATACCAGTTCTCCTTCCCACCTGGCAGCTGGCTGAGGGGAGAGTTAACTTTGAATAAGTGTGAGCAGAACAGAAGAGTCTGGGATTTTCCAAGTCCGGTAGGCTGGACAGCAGCTTGTGGATACTAGGATCAGTGTCAGGTCCTAAGTGCTTAGAGAGTAGAAGGTCCCAGAAGGCAAAGGAAGAGCGAAAAGACATATGAGGTCAGACAGTTAAGTTCGCAATCTTGTTGCAATGATGTTCCTAACATTTTGTGATATCAGAGGGATTATTCATTATGCATTTGTACCAACCGGACAAATAGTTAACCAAGTTCACTATTTGGAAGTGCTGAAAAGGCTGTGTGAAAAAGTTAGACGAAAATGACCTGAACTTTTTGCCAACAATTCATGGCTCTTGCATCACAACAAAGCACCAGCTCTTACGGCACTGTCTGTGAGGGAGTTTTTACCCAGTAAACAAATGACTGTATTGGAACTCCCTCCCTACTCACCTGATCTGGCCCCCAATGACCTTTCTTTACCTGAAGATAAAGGAAATATTGAAAAGAAGACATTTTGATGACATTCAGAATATCAAGGGTAACACAAGGACAGCTCTGATGGCCATTCCAGAAAAAGAGTTCCAAAATTGCTTTAAAGGGTGGACTAGGCGCTGGCGTTGGTGCAGAGCTTCCCAAGGGGAGTACTTCGAAGGTGACCGTAGTGATATTCAGCAATGAGGTGTGTAGCACTTTTTCTACCATGAGTTCACAAACTTAATTGGCAGACCTCGTAGAAGAGAAGGAAAACAAACATTTCTTGCTTCATTATTTTGTTCCTTATCCGCCATGTTGGGCTTATTATTTTTGCTGGGAAAACATTGTGCTGGTGGTGATGTTGATAGATTGAAATGCACAAAAGCCTCTCACAAATGCAAAAAGACACTGAGGTTCCAGCTATATTGATGCTAGAGTAAAACTGTGCTTCATAAAATTTCTTTAAAAAGATCTTTTAAGTTCTCATCACAAGAAAAAAGAAATTTAACTCTATGTGTGGTGATGGATGTTAACTAGACTTGTGATCATTTTGCAATACATACATACGAGTATATTTAATCGTTATGCTGTAAGCTTTAGGTAAAACTTATAGAATGTTGTATGTCAATAAAAAAATACTTGCTAGAAATTTGTCTCCGCCTATATCCAGTCATTAGCTAAGTTCTATTTCGCATGTGGCTCTTGAATCTGTCCGCTTTCTCTGATTTGATTCTTACTGTGACCCCCTGAGTTGAGATCACCCTCATGTCACCAGCTCCCAGACTGGTTTGTGGTGGGCTTTCATCAAATCTGTCCTGCTCAGACCATCCCATGCCTGGTAAAGCAGGCGATGAGTTATTGCACAGACACAGAGATAGGTCATTACTTTGCGGTTGTGATATGATCACACTCGTGTGATGCCTGCTCATTATTATACGATTGGTGGGCAATTTATCAGGATATGCTGGTGGCTCTTTCAGGAATTATACTTGGAAGCCAGACGCTATATCCAGAGTTTGTGAATGGTGGTTTTTGCAACCATAAGAGTTACTTCTGCTGGATATAAGATTGTTGTGGTTGGGGAATACGACCTTGGTAAACCCCTACTTGGTATGTCACAAGGTCTGGTAGGTCCTTACAACAGACAGTGACAACCCTTGACACCAACCAGGGACATTTCCCATGGAGAAATAGAAGAGTCACTGAACATTCCATAGCCTAATGTCCCCAAAGATGGTTTATTGAAAAAGATGTATCCTTTGAATTCATTAAAGCAAAAAGTAATGTGTGTGTGTCCGAATCCTGTATTGCAGCAGATCTCAAACCGTCCTTGAGTATACTCATTCATTGCGTTCAACTTGCTCCCATCCAATTCCTTCTCTCCAGGGCTATCAGAATAATCTTTTAACCACCCAAATCTAAGTATGACATTTCACTACTTTCAGAATGCAGATCTTTGATCTTAGGATAAAGTCCATCACTCCCCTCTTCTTCCTGCACAAGCTCCTTTTCCACTTCCTTTTCTCTCACACTTTAAAACTCAGCTTTTAATTCCTACAGTGAGCCTTGATCTCTCTAGCCTCTTGAAGTTTGCACATGCTGTGTTTTCCCTGTCTGGAATACATATTCCCCAACTGTTATGGACTGAATGTTTGCATCCCTCCACCCCTAAATTAGTGTGAGGAAACCCTACCCCTCCATGTGATGGTATTTGGAGGTGGGGCATTTGGGAGGTAATTAGGGTTAGATTAAGTCATGAGGGTGAGGTCCTCATGAAGGGATTAATACACTTATAAAAAGAGGCAGAGAGGACATGAGATCTTTCTTTCTCTGTGCAGCCCCCGAGGAAGGCCATGTGAGGACATAACCAGGAAAAGGATCTTCACCAACCGCTGACAGTGCTGCCACGCTGATCTAGGGCTTCCAGCCTCCAGAACTGTGAGCAATGTTTGTTGTGTAAGGCACCCAGTCTCTGGTATTCCATGATAGTCGCCCAAACAGACTAAGACACCAACCGTGCCCATCTGCCCAATTCTTGTCGTTCGGGTTTTATCTGATAGCTTGTTTCCCTGAGATGCTTTTATGACTGCCTGTTGGGTTGGCTGCACTTCCTAAGTGTCCCTGTAACACCTTGTTCTTCAGTTTCATGTGGTTACTCTGCTGTATTGTAAAATCTTATTTGCTGGTCTACATTTTCTACTTGACCCTAAACTCTGCGAGGGTAGCAATTGTGTCTGTCTTGTGTACAGTTTATCCTTAGTTTTAGCAGATGGTAGTGAATAGGAAAAAGTTAATAAATATTGGTTGGATGAATGAATAAAGCAGTAAGAAAGAGCAGACCTTTAAGAAATCAGTTAAATGTCTAAAAATAACAACAGCCAACCCTTTTTTTACTTACAATGTTCTCTATCGTAGAGGTAGCTGAATTCTTACATTTTAACGACAACTTTTACATGGCCAAGGTCTTGTGAAGTAATTGGCCAGTGAATTTGTCATGACCAGTCTAATTTATTTGAATTTCCTGACTTTATTTCTGCAACCTTTAAATCCCATGGTTTAAAAACTCAGTAACAGAAGGATTTAATAGGCAGTGCCTTCCAACAACATTTCTATATGTATTAAGTACTTACCCTTTGCAAGCTTGGGGATTCTTAGGGCCTTCCAGTAATCATATTAACCCACAGTATAATCATTTCCTTGGGCATAAATAAAGTCAAACGGTTAGTGAGAGACCAAAGGAACTAGCAGGTATTTCAATACTATTTGGGTGGCTCAGATGAAATGAGCGTGTGGGGACAGAGCCAGGAGTGCAGTTTTCAGGCTCTCGGCTTCATGTGGAAAGTTGCTTGCTCGGGTAGTAAATGGCCACCAACTGTGATTGGATAGCCATCAGCTGTGGCTAGTTGGCCGTCAGCTATAACCAGTGAGCCATTGGCCACTAATATAACTGCCGGGCTACACTAGCAGCAAATGGGGGCCAGCAAGAAGATGGTGGCTGAGCCAGCAAGCAGCAGAGTGGGGGTTGTGGATTGTGTGGCTCCCCAGCGAGACTACAGCGGTGTGACTCCCCTATCTATGGCTCCATGGGTGTTCCTTTTTGGCCTCACCGTGTCCTGTGTTCTTATGTGGGGAGCGGGACCAGAGACCCCACATGACACCCTGCACGACAGAGCGAGTCACATTTTATTTGTTGGATGCTGTCCCAATGATGTGCTTAGTCACAGCAGAAAGTTCAGAAATGGGGATGGTGAGAGGATACACAATTCTAAGTAATTATTCCAAGACAGGATAGGTTTTTGTTTTCTCTGACCAACATAGAGATTTACTCTGGACCTTTGACTGTCTGATCCTATGTGGATTATAAAATTCTTCAATCTTCCAAAAACATTAATTATATTCTCTTTGCAAAGTTTTACACTTATGCAGCTGGCTGGGGGTGGCGGGGTGGGAAGAGGTAGGATTGGGGAGATGGCTGGTTCAGATGTGGCTGTTATTTCAGGACTGGAAACAGAATTGAAATGACCCAGATGGTTAACCTAATGAAGCTGATCCAAAATTGAGGCCAAGATATTTCCATCTGTGTGTGATTGTGTGTGTGTGTGTGTGTATACGCGCGCACAATTGTGCATGCATGATTGAGTTTTGGCTGAAGAGGGCTTGGGGTTATATGAACAAAAGTGCAGTGGGCCAAGGTGGATGGGCAAAGGAAAGAAATCACAGCAAAACATGGAGCCTTTTCCTGCCATGGTCTGGCCTGGGGCGGCCTGCTCCCTCTCAATTACAGTACAGAAAATCCCTTTTCCTTTGGCTTAAAATAGACCATATTTCCTGGGAGTAGAGGGTGCCTTTTGGATAAAGGTGCTTGAGTAAATCAAGCAGAGCATGGGACATCCATGCTGCTGACTTGTGCCAGGGCGTTTGTCCAACACTTCATCTCGAGCAAAAGACACATATTGTACTACATGCTGGCACGACTGGTACAATCACCTTGTAGCTGAACTTTGATTTGCCAACAGGAACCACATACCTACTGCAATGCTACGAGGCAAAGGATGAGGCCAGGGCTCAAAACCAGTTCCATATCTATTTGGGTTTTGAAATCATAAAAGGGTTTTTCCTTTGAGTTAAAGCAGTTTACAAACACACACACACACACACACACACACACACATACATACACTGCCTGATACATAATATGTACTAATTACATTTTACCTATTTCTCATTCATTATTATTGTTATTTTGTTTATCTACCATCTTAGCCATGGGCCTTACTGTGCTTATCATTCAAAGGTATTTCTTTAATACACATGACAAGCCATGAGCTTTCTGTTGCAAAAGAAAGGACACTAACTGAAGAACTGAAGTGACAACTAGCCACCTGGGATAATAGAGAAAAAACTTGGTTTCCTTAGATGTGAAGTAAAATCATGATGGTGCCGAATACCTTAGGTTCCTTCCCTCAGGAGGGGAAAATAACATTTATCGCCTATCTACTATGCCTTAAGACTGTGTGGGGTACTTTACATATATTACCTTGTTTAATTCTCACGATTTACTTTCGAATTGACTTTTTTAAGGGACTGAAATTCATAGAACCCAAGGAACTGTTAAAAATAGCAATTACTTTTGTTTATTGAGTGCCTCGTATGTGTTAAGCGCTCGATATGTTGTTTGTCATGATCTCCCCATGGTTACTCTGCAAGTCATATGATTATTATCCAGATCTTTTTTGGAGGCAACTGTGGATCAGAGGAACTCAGTGATTCACTGAGATGACCTCCCCAGGAAGTGCTGGAGCAAAGATTTGAACTCATGTCTCTTCAACTCTTAAATCCATGTTCTTACTGTTTAAATAGAGCTTCGTAGGAGATTGCCTTCCTATTAAGTCATATTGGTTCTAATCCTACTTGTCGAAATCCAAAATGCGTTTGCTTCATAATAATGCCAGTCAACCTAAGGGAATAAGAAGTGTCCTAGGGGAAAGCATACTTAAAAAAGCACAGCTTACCATATGTACCCAGGAGACTAAGTGAAGTGAGAAGAAACCAAATTGGTGAGGACTTCCAAAGACACAGTGATATAAACAGTCTCTAACCTGGAGACGTGATGTGGTGTTGGGCTCAATGTGAATGTGCATTTGTGTGTTGTGAGGAGGAGGGAGGTGTAAACAGTGCTGGTCTGGAGCTCTCATCCATTTAGAGGAAAGAGCAGAGACTGCGGCTCACACAGGCTTTCTATCTGATGCGTACGGGGATAAGATTGAGGGTGTGCAGTGGGAATGGGAGCACGGCCCTACCATGCACCTCCTGTGGTTCCCTGGGCACCGCCATATGGATTCTGTCCTTGGCCTTGTATTTGGGAAGAGATGGCTTTGGGAAATTCTCCTATGTTGGGAGTGAGAGAGTGGCAGGATTTTTACTTTTGGTTTGTGTCTGGATTCCTTGGCTCCTGCTGATGAACTGCTTGTAATGCCAGCATATGTCTCCCGGGCTAGATAGCACACTGAAGCTCCAATTCTGCCTCTTTCCTTGTTGTGTAACCCCAAGCAAGTCGTTCCACCTCACTGAACTCTGAAGATAACAGTCATCACCTACCCCCAGGGATCCTGTAAGGAATGGACAATAAACATGAATATAAGTGCGACATAAATGCTAAGTAAGGTTATTAATCGTGCCATGGCCAGTGGTGTGCTTATCTAGTCTGCTACATCTCTCTCCAGTGGCATGAATGCAGGGCCTCAGGGTAGGATGTGGTTGCAGAAACACAGTTGAAACCACAAAGCACAGCGTGTTGGGGGTCTGGCTCCGCAAAGCGCAGACAAATGGAAAGAGATAAAGCTGAACATTCATCATTAAGTCCGTCTATTAGGCTCTGGAGTCTGCAGCACATATTACATGGTGCTTCATTGCCTTTCTGTGTAAATCACTTCCTCCGAGTGCAAATCCTTACCTGCATTTATCTTTCTAAACAAAACTTGATTCTGAACTTGAGGATATGAGTTCTGCATATTTCCATAAGAAAAACTGGGCTGGAAATGCGGAATATAGTGGCTGTTTTGGCCCCATCTTCCTGTGCGTGTGGTTCAAACAGAATTGCTCAGCTGTTGGCAGTGGTCTGTGAAGCTGCTGGCTACCCTGGGCTCCTAAATGGTTTTCAAAGCTGCTGGAAACCATTGAAATATGCAGCAAAAAGGAAACAGCCATGCTTGCTGCAGGGGAAATTGGGGTTCCAGCTGCTGGCTCTTCCTCTCACTAGTCATACTCACAGTGGCTCTGGGCAACAAGGCTCACACTTCTGAATTTTAAGGTAATATGTGGATAGTGGAAAATACCTCCTCTAGTCGGATTCTGTTACAGCAATCTGCGACACACAAATGGTGAATGGTCTCAAGCAAAGTACTCATTCAACATTCCTTTGTTTGACGACATGTATTAACTTTTAAGGCATAATAAACTGTTTCAGTTGACTCTATGATGTACAATTAGCTGATTTTAAATTAGAATAGGGATTGTTTTCTTAATTTCTCTTTCTGACAGTTCATGATTGGTGTATGAAAATGCAACCGATTTCTGAATATTAATTTTGTATCCTGCTACTTTACTGAATTCATTGAACAGTACTAAGTTTTTTTTTCTTGTTTTTGGAATCTTTTGGGTTCTCTCTATATAGTATCATGTCGCCTGCAAATAATGACAGTTTTACTTCTTCCTTGCCATGTGCATAAAAAAATACCTAGGAATAAATATAACCAAGGTGGTAAAAGACCTGTACTCAGAAAACTATAAGAAAGTAAAGAAAGAAATTGAAGAAGATATAAATAAATAAAAGCATGTACTGTGCTCATGGATAGGAAGAAATAATGTTAAAATGTTCCTACTACCCAAAGCAATCTATAGATTTAATGTAATCCCTATCAAAATTCCAATGGTATTTCTCACGGAACTAGAACAAATCATCTTAGAATTTATATGGAACCACAAAAAACCCCAAATAGACACAGCAATCTTGAGAAAGAACAAAATTGGAAGCATCATGCTGCCTGGTATCAAACTATACTACGAGTCTATAGTAATCAAAACCTCATGGTACCAGTATTAAAAACAGACACATAGCTGAATGGAACAGAATAGGGAGTCCAGAAATAAACCCATGCCTATATGGTCATTTAATCTATGACAAAGGAAGCAAGAACGTACAGTTGAGTAAATATAGTCCATTTGGTAAATTATGTTGACAACACTGAACAGATACGTGCAAAAATAACACTGGACTATCTTTATACAATATATGCAAGCATAAACTCAACATGGATTAAAGACTTACATGTAAGACCTGAAACCATAAAACTCCTAGAAGAAAACATAGGCACTAAACTCTCTGACGTTGCTCTTCGTGGTATTTTTCCTGATATGGCTCCTCAGACAAGGGAAACAAAAGTCAAAATAAACAAGTGGGACTACATCAAACTAAAAAGTTTTTGTACAGCAAAGGAAACCATCAACAAAATGAAAAAAAAAAACAGCCTACTGAATGGGAGAAGATATTCACCCATGATACAGGGGTTATATTCCAAAATTTGTTTAAAAAACACATACAACTCAACACCAAAAAAACCACAATCTAATTAAAAAATGGGCAGAGGACCTGAATAGACATTTCTCCAAAGTGGACATATACGTGGCCATTAGTCATATGAAAAGATATTCAACATCACTAATCATCAGAGAAATGCAAATAAAATCCACAATGAGATATCACCTCACTCCTGTCAGGATGGCTGTCATCAATAAATCAGCAAACAAGCCGGTGAGGATGGGGAGCAAAGGGAACCCTCACATACTGTTGGTGGGATTGCAAATTTGTGCAACCACTATGGACAATGATTTAGAGGTTCCTCAAAAAATTAAAAATAGAACTAACTACCTTATAACCCAGCAATTCCACTTTTGAGTATTTATCTGAAGAAATCCAAAACATGAATTTGAAAAGCTATATGAGCCTGTATGTTCATTGCAGCATTATTTACAATAACCCAGATATGGAAGCAACCCAAGTGCCCATCAATAGACGATTGAATAAAACAGGTGTGGTACATACATACAATGGAATGTTACTCAGCCATAAAACAAAGAATGAAATCTTTCCATTTTGTGACAACATGGATGGACCTAGAGGATATTACACTAAGTGCAATAAGTCAGACAGAGAAAGACAAATACCATATGATTTCACTTATATGTAGAATCTAGAGAACAAAATGAAGAAACAAAATAGAAACGACTCATAGACACAGAGAACAAACTGATGATTGGCAGAGGGGAGAGGGGTTGAGCTGGGTAAAATTAAGATGGGGACAGACATTATCTGTGCTTTGAAGATGGAACACCTTGGACTGACCTCCAAAGCAAAGTGTTGCTGCTTTTAGAAACTTTCTTGTCCTGGTTTCCATGACACCCCCACTCTCCTGGTTTTTGTCTACTTCCTTGGCTAGTTTCTTTTTGCAGACTCCTCTGCTGAACCACTAAAATTTGGAGTTTGCCTGGTCCTTGACCCTGTTCTCTTTCTGGACCCTCTCCTATTAAATATTGGGAGATCAGTAAATATTGATAACTCTTATATTTATATCTCAACCTTTGAACTCTACCTTGATTTTCAGATTCAAATATCCAACTGTCTACCTGATTCTCTACTTGGACGGTGACTGAATGGGGTACTTTACAAAGATTACCTTGAATTAGAACTGTCATATTAGCATGGCTAGAACTGAAATTTTGATTTCTCTCTCCCCAAAACTGTCTTCCTTAATGGCATCTATCTGGTTGTTCAGGCCAAATACTTAAGAAATATCCTGGTCTGCTTTCTTTTCTTTATGTTCCTTGTCCAGCTAGCTCACTGACAAACATAAATCCCAACACTCAACATCTACACTACCACTAGCATGGTTCAAACAATAGTTATTTCTCATTTGGGCCATCATGTAATAGCCTCTTAAATGAAATCCCTCCACCAGTCTTGTCTCCTACTCCTTGTTCTTCATGTAGCCCCAGATACAGTTTGTTTATTATTCACTTATGTTTTGTAGATGAAGAGACTTCAAGGGAGTGACTGACGTGGGTCAGATTATACAGGCATAATGATGGAAGAAGGACTTGAATCCAGTTCTCCACAGTCCTAAAAGAGTTAACTTTTGGAAGGTGTTGATCCCATCACCTAATTATTTAAATTAGAGTGTTTAATTTTAGATTCTATTAATAATGGTTAATAATTAGATTACACTATGTGCTGGGCATGGTTCCAAGGGCTTTATGTAATTTAGACTCATGAATCTTATAATAACCTAATGAGCCCAAAAATATTATTATTGCTATTTAATATGAGGAAACTGAGGCACAGAGGTGTTAAGTGACTTTCCTGAGGTTATAGACCCAGTAGGCAGCAGAGGCGGGATTCAAACCCCGGTATCCTGCTCTAAGAGTTGCACCCTTAATGCTGTTATAACGATCCTCAACTGAAGCCATGAATTTGATAGAACATGATGATTCATTAGTCTGGGAACATTTATTTATTTATTTATTACATTGGTTATTAGATATGTTGAATTTACTATGATAACAAAATTTATCCATTACTTTACCAGTTGTTTCTCAGGTACAGCTAGAAGGAGAATCATAGTAGCTTTTAGATTTTTTTTTTCCTCTATGCACATGTGATTTTGGGCCCATTTTTGAGTGATATTTTAGGTGATATTTACCCTAAGGGCAGGCTCAAAACGAACTCCCAAATTGCTTCAAATACTTTCTATTTGGTAACATTTTCCCAAAAGGCTCTGCTCTGAAAGCTGCTATGTGAAACAGCAAATGCTGTCATGTCCCAAAGGGGCCACTTGCAGTTTAAAAAATGGTTGGTCTCTCTCTCGCTCTCTTGCACCTGTGCTGTGCTTAGTAGATTTATGTAGTCAGGGAAAACTTCAAAAAGGATAGGTGATATGAACTGAGCCTTGGCAAACTGAAAGAATTTTGAATATTGAGAAGAGGATGTTTCACTCATGCCAGCTCCACATGATAAAGTGTACAGAAACAATAAACCTGTTTGCCATTTCATTTATTGATTGTGATGCTAATAGCATTGTGTCCCAAAGGTAATACACTGTATAGTTCACTTGGGTGATTCACAATGTAGCATCACCCAGGAACAGAATTTTACTTCCTTTCACTCCCTGACTACCTCTCCAACCCCTCCATCTTTGCGAATGATTCTTTGTTGATAAGGGACTCATTATCATTATTGATTAAACTTGGCCATCTTGGTTTGATGTGGGTGAAAACCTTTCTCATTTCAGTCTGTCTCCAGGCCATGTTTTATGCTTATTATGTTTCAATTTGTCCTTCGATTGTGTTTGACTGTTGCTGATATAAAGATTCAGAGCTCTCTAAGGGCATTTTGTTTGGAAATATATGATGGTCCTGGAGGATGAGCTTGGAGAGTCACAAAAAGAGTTTCCTGGCACAGCTCTGTGCCTCTTGCCTTTATACTAGACTCATAAAGTAAAGCACGGAATAAATTTCTATAGTAAAACCTTTAATCTGCCTGCGTCTTTAACTCAGCAGTGATGATTTTTTTACTTACCTCAATCCTGAACATTTTTCTTTCCCTGTGCTGCTCTATTGTTCTGCTGACCTCTACAAATATCAACCTTATTAGATTTTTGGTGACTTCAAAGTTTTATCATATGCTGTGAAGATGATGCTATTTTTTTGGTAAACTTTTATTTTGAAATAATTTCACATTTACAAAAATTTGCAAGTATAGAAAAATGAATTCCTGTGTACTTGTTGCTCAGATACCCCAATTGTTATCATTTTACTGTATTTGTTTTATATGATGTTAATTTAAAATGACCATTTTTAAATTTTCTGTATTCTAGGTAGTGTACTCTCTGTGTAGAACATAGAAATCAAAATGTAAAGGTTTCTTTGGATGCCAATGAGGGAAGGATGAGGGAGGAAATGGGATTATTATTAGGAGTGGATGAAGGGAGGGGATTATTATCAGAGGAAACAGGAAACAGTAATGCTGTCTCAGGTGTGCTATGGCCCTTCCACAGGACCTCCTCCAGAAACAGTGCACAGTGGCACTAGAAGTGCTCAGAATGTCTTACTTTCTAGATAAACGTGGATGTTAATTTTCTCTTAGAAATTGGTGACAAATAACAGTATTTCTATTTAGGTGGCTAACAGTGATGCAGAAAATAAAGTCAAGGGCAAAAAGTTACCTCTTTGGGACACTACATGGCTATGTGTAGGGTTTTGCCTGTAGTTGCCAGTTGAAGACCCCTCTGAGTAGGTCTCGGGGGGGCTCTCCGTCAACTGGCAGGTCACACAGCCAGGGAGATTGTCGGTAAAGTTGGGGATGCCAGACCTCTGGGCGACATGCATGGATTCTGCTGGGCAGCCCCTGGCTTTCCTGCCTGGCTTGGGAGGAAAATGAGTAATGTGATTTGAATTGGCAAAAAACATGATTTTCACTTTAACAGGGATCTTTTATTCTTGAGTTGAAGCCAATTGAAATACCCTGAGCCTGGGTCGTTTTATTCAGACAAGAACAATGAGATCAATTTTCAACAGAAAATGAGAAAAACGGAGAGAGATGGCAGCTGAGGTAATAGGCTGCAAAGGACAAAGTTTGAAATTAAATATGGCTTAAATAGTCCTGTAATTCAAACCACCTCTTTCCCCCAACCCCCCAATCTTGCATTAAAGAAATAAAACAAAAAATCTCCTCACTGCAAAATGGAAGACAATCTTTTTCTAATAGAAGAAAATTCTCTCTACAACATGAACTTGAGCTATCGTGATTTGATTTCTATGGAGATAAAGAGGCAAAGAAGTTAGTGCTGTTTGGGAGGGAATGCAAATGTGCTAAGGAGCGGGGAGGAAAACTTCACGCATGCTGGCTTATTAGAATTTGCTGTATTTTATCCTGTTTTCATGGAGTAGCAGAAGGGATGTAGGGAGCTTTTTATTTAATTTTTAGGGCAATTAGGGGAAGGAAACCCAGGCTGAGTGACTTTAGACTGCTCATTACCTTCTGGCGGGCAGAAGGAGAGTGAATATTTTAAATGTTAAGATCAGATTATTTATAAGTTTCACTTTGAAATTCAAGGGCATGGAAGGAACGATAACTTGATTAACAGAGGAAAAAGCCTTATGTACACAGCTGGGTTCATCTCTGTGATAGGTCAGAGTCTGAGAAGCAGCATTTCTCAGTCCCTTTCTGGAAATAACAAGTTCTGGAGAACCAATGAAGTTTAACGAAAACAAAATAACTTTTAGATAGGCCCCTTATCCCCAAAATCTTTTAACTAATGTTGTGATGAGCGTAAGCATTCCTAGAAGACCTTGTTTGGCTACACTGTGACGACAATTTTAATTCTACACCTTTCCAGGAATGCATAGTCCCCTAGAAGTAAGTGGAAGTCTCTGATACAGATAATTTCAATATCATAGGTCACAAGATATCTTGGATTGTTCTGTAAAATGAATGCACCTAGGTATAAGAGAATTCATGGTCATTTCGTTTTCTGGCAATAACAGCTGACTATCTCCTTGATCAAGGACACTGGCTGACCTTAACTTTCTAAACATTAATTTTCTAAATATTTTCTCAAAATCTCCTGCCCTGAGAATTTGTGTGGTATTCTTTGTAGGGTTAGCTAGAGGTCTTCATTCACTAAAGGTCTTTTAGGTAAAGGTAATAAAAATTAGCACTACCCAGTTTCAGGAACAAAAAGACTTTGGAGTATCCACTGAATGCAGAAAAGAACCGACCAGCCTAGCTCTGAAGAGGGCAGCGACCAGGGCCCTCCCAGACCTGCCCTCTCTGAGTGCTGACATTCACCCGATTCTCTGATTCTAGCCCTGTGTCTAATCCTGCTCCCTGTTCCTCCAACTGTGATCAGATCTTCCCCCGAGAACCTATCAGCTGTCCATGGGGACCAGGAAGAGTCACAGAAAACAGACATGACATCTGCCCTTTGCTCCCAGGAGTGTGGAGGTTCTTATAGAGAGTAGAAGCCTTGTGAGATGGGAAGCCCCTTAAGACTAGTCTACTAGACCGGATTAGTGTTTGTGTGTAGGAAAAACGATTTGTTATTTAAAATCTCAGCAGACTGTAGCTACTTCCGAATCCCAAGTAAGTGGCAGAATTTCTCTTTGGGCTACATGAGCGGTTTGGCTGTGAAAAAAAGATAAGCTTCAGGGAACGGTTTGAAAAGCATAGGGCTGAGAAAGAGAACTCAAGTGCCTTTATCACTAAAAGAAGAATTTGGAGGGTGCCAGGGACTGGACCAGAGAAGAGGAACCCAGCTATAAAGAGGAGCATGCAGTGAGCATGACCAGTGGGCATGGCATTTGCCATATGCATATCTGATGTATATTTTTAATTTAGTTTGCTGGGTGGTGCTGCATCCCAGCCCTCCTGTCTCTTCTCAAACCTTAGTAGACATCTGACCTCTGCCCAGTCTTCAGTTTGTTGGTATTTGAGGCAGGGAAGGAAGTTGTAGCTAAAGCAGTGAGAAGGATTTAGTGAAATAATCCCTTCAACCCAACTAATGGAACTCACAAAATCTGAGCCAAGTAGGAGAAAGATGAATGCTCCCCTTACCTTTTCTGAGGAATCTCCACAAAGGTGGGAGGGACAGCAAATTTTCCTTTGTGGATGGGGTAGGAGCTTAGACTACATTCACTTAAATTTCAAGAGAGGCTTCCTCACTCCAGCTGAGTTTTGAGATAGAAGGATAGGCACCATAAGTAGAATAAAACAATACAAATGTGATAATGTGGAGGGATATTTAGATTGTCCTTTAAAAGTTTTGCTTGAACCTAAAACCATTTATAGCTTCATTTTTCTCTAGGTGAACATGGCTTGCAGACCATAAGTGTTATAGTGAAGATGGGGCTCTGCTAAAACTTCAGAATGTGCACTTTTAGCAGGAAAATAGTTCATTGTGAAAAATTGTAACTGTATGTTTCTAGGGTGGCTCTGTTTGAACACTCACTGTCTTTGCAGTATGAGGGAACAGAGATGTGAATCCCACTAGTCCCCGGCTGTCATCCTGGTGCTGGACATAAACTCAGTGTAGAAGGAAAACAGTCCTGTAGGAAATTCGAGTTAGTAAGTGGTTCTGAAAAAATGTTTTGGTTCATCTATTTTCAATTTTCCATTCTATGGAAGACATTGCATTTCTAGGTGCCATTTTAAAGGTACCAAGAGAACCAGGGTAGTTACATCAGGGTAATGAGTTTCTGTTGTTGATGTCTTCATTTATTCCCTCATTCTTTATAAAGCACATATTCAATGCATATAATGCTTTAGAAAGATGCCAGGTACTGAAAGCATAAAACAGAACACACTTAAATAGGGCATTAAAATACTGAGATAAATGCCAATAGAAGGCCACATAAACTGCCAAAGGGAACACAGAGAACAATCCCATAAAATAGTTATGCCTAAAATCCAGGCAGAATAAGATGGAGGAAGAAGAGATAATTTATCTATATTTCACCCTTTATTTCTTTCTTATCACTTATCAGAAAAGGTATCCTTATTTCTTATTGCTTTCAGGCCCTTATGTAATTTTTTTTAAAAAAGACACTGTTTCTGTTATAGGAATCTCATTATACCTAGTGATTTTGTCTTGTGTAATCCCCCCACCAGCCCCCCACCCCGCCCCGGTGTTTGGCTCTTGTGGACTAGCTTTAGAGCCCTGACATTCAAGCATAACATTGTTTCAATAGAAAATTGTTATTTTGAGTTTCAAAGGAACGTTTGAAGTGGAATTTGTTTTAAGTTAGAATTGTCTATATTGGTGATAACATGTTAAGTATGAATTCCTGGCCATTAGGATACATTTCAAGAACAGGACTATAGAAGTATAATATAGGACATTTCAAGAACAGGACTATAGAAGTATAATTGTAACTTGAAAAGCCCACAATACTATAAATCATATTTGGATTATCTTTCTACCAGTTACTTGAATTCATTGTGTATATGTTGGGACGGGAAAACTAACATTTTTAAATTCGACATTGAACTTTGGTGTTAAAAGTCTACCCATTTTCCAACAATAAAAAAAACAAAATGGGTAAGGACTTGAAACAGACATTTCTCCAAAGAAGATATACAAATGGTCAATAAACATACGAAAGTATGCTCAACATTATTAATCATTAGGGAAATGCAAATCAAAACCACAATGAAATCCCATCTCACACCCATTAGGATAACTATGATCGTAAAAACAGAAAATAACAAGCACTGCACAGGATGTAGACAAATTGGAATCCTTGTGTATTGGTGGGGATGTAAACTAGTACAACCACTGGGGAAAATAGTATGGCAATTTTCCAAAAAAATAAAAGAAAGAATTACTATATGATTCAGCAATTCCACATCTGGGTATATATCCAGAGGAATGAAGCCGGGATTCAAAGAGATTTGTACACCCATTTTCACAGCAGCATTATTCATAATGGTTAAAACATGGAAGAAACACAAGTATCCATCGATGGATGGATAGATAAGCAAAATGGGGTCTATACATACAATGGAATATTATTCAGCCTTAGAAAGGAAGGAACTTCTGACATACGCTACCACATGGATGAACCTTGAGAACATTATGCTAAGTGAAATAAGCCAGTCACAAAAAATCAAATACTGTATGATTCTATTAATATGAGATACCTAGAGTAGTCAAAATCATAGAGACAGAAAATAAAATAGTGGTTTGCAGGGGCTCAGGAGAGAGGGATGGGACATTATTGTTTAATGGGTAAAGAGTTTCAGTTTTGCAAGATGAAAAAAATTCTGAAAAGCAATGGGGTTAAAGTTCTCACAATATGAATGTACTTAACACCACTGAATTGTACATTTAAAAATGGTTAAGATGGCCAATTTTATGTTATATGTATTTTACCACAATAAAAAAAAAATTGAAAAAAAGAAAAAAAGAAGTCTACCAATTTTCTTTCTGAAATGGTGGGTGAGTACTTGTTTGGGAGTAATTGTACGTCTGTTGTATCTCCAAATGCTATGCACTATGTCATTTCTCGACAGACATGCCATGAATACAGGGGCTGATTCTGGTCATGAGGAACCTGGATAGACTCAGGTTAGGGTCACCTTACAGAATGAAAGACCTATATTCTTTAAGACTGGCAAGGAGATGAGTGACAGGGAGAGACTAAAGAACTTCTAGACTGAAGGATACTGAGACATAACATGTAGAAGCAATGTGAGCCTGCAGGTAGGAACTTGGACTCTAAAGGAAAAAGAACCATTATTAAGGCACAGGGCAAAATTTGTGTGGTGTCTGAGAGTTGTTTGATGGGATTGTATCAATGTTTATTTCCTGACTGGAAGGAGTATATGATAATACCGTGTTTCCCCGAAAATAAGACCTGGTCTTATATTAATTTTTGCTCCAAAAGACGCATTAAGGCTTATGTTAAGGGGATGTCATCCTTAAAAATCACGCTAGGGCTTATTTTCCGGTTAGGTCTTATTTTTGGGGAAACACGGTACTATAGGACAGTATCCTTATTTGGGGTCAAGGTGGGACACACAGTAGTATTTAAGGGTATTGGGTCAACACATCTCTCTCTGTCTCTCTAAAGAAAGAGATAGAAATGGAGCAAATGTGATAAAAATGAACAATTAGGGAATCTGTGTGAAGGGCCTGCAAGAGCTCTTTGTACTGTCCTTAAAACTTTCCTGTAGATTTGAAACTTTCAAAATAAAAAGAATTGTAATACGAAAGAGAGACTCTGATCATCTATGTTAACATCCATCCTTTCGGTACCTTCCGCTGGTCCGCACTGGACAACAGCAGCCAGTGGATGGCTAGTTTCAGGAGGCATGGATGCTCTTGGTCCTCTCAGTGAAGCCAGGGTAGGGTGCCATCATCAGACATGAATGTCTGCTTCAGTCTCCTTGGTAGAGCCCAGACATGGGGGACACTCTGAGGGGTGTTCGGTGTGTGTCTCTACAAAGAACTTGAAATCTTCTCATTGAAACAACAAACATATTTTCAGGACATTTATATTCCCAGTATTGTGATTTCTCGCCTAACAGATTTTACATTCAAGCAGATCCTTCCTTGGATATCAATTCAACTACTTACTGTATGATGTATTTATTACATTCCCTTTTATAAATTAGGTGTAAGTATACCAACTAGGAAGAGTGTTGTGATGAGGAAATAAGCAATGGAAATAAGGTGCTCAGCACAATGCCTGGAGTATAAAAAGCCCTCAGTCAGTCATAGGGCTGGTGGTCTCTTGTAGTTTTTATTTTCATTACTTGACATCCTTCAGCCTGAGAGATTTTTTTCTTTCTAATGTTAATTGTATTTGAATAGTAAGTGTTTGACACTTCTTTCAAGGAGATAGATTTAGTTTGGAAACTGTCTGCCAGTTTTTTTCCATCTCCATGCTCTTAGGTCTGTAATCAGTGCTTTTCCATGTCTAGGGGTTAAATGAGGACACTAAAACATTGTTAGTATAGGATATAATCCCGAGCTTTTTCCTTCTAGTTGGTTAAGTGCTTTATGATCCATTTTATTTATTAGTCCCAACACAACTTTATGAGGTGCAAGATTCTTTTTATTTTTATTTCATAGATGGTTTCTAATTAGCTTAAGTGAATTGATGCAACCTCAAGAAGGTCAATAGTGGTTCTTAAATTCAATTCCTTCAAATCCTAGAATTTTACCTAGTACTCTGGGCCTTGCCATTTCTCTTTGATTTCTGTGTTTTTGACATGGTTATAGATGTAAGCTATCGTTCAAAAGGAAATGGCAAAAAAGCCATATGACTTTTTAATAAAAGAGGTTAAATCAAGCAAGACCTTCTCAGCTCACCATTAAATTACATTGATTTATTTTTTTTACAGTTTTAGTTTATGAATGCCACTTTCTTGAGTTTTTTCCCGTGTGTTCTGTATTTTTTCCTTTGCAAATTGATTAAATGTCAGACCACTCAACTGATTTTAATATTTAATATATAACTTCTTATGAATTGACTGATTATTCAAGAATTATGAAATTTTGGGGGGCAAGTCCTTTTCTGTTTTTAGGATAATGTCAAAATCTCACTACTCTCACCTTCTTATTGAAGGAAATGAGAGAATTACAGAAGTAATGCATTTGGAAATGCTACTAATACTATGTAATGCTATGTAGTTTTGAGATCTTAAAATGAACCTTGGCTCCTCAGATGGCTCTGTGAAGCAATTTTCGGGAAGAGGATTTTAGAAGCCTGAGGCAAACTTTTGAAAGTTACGGTTTAATAAAAAAGCATCAGTTTTTGCCCCACGTCTTTCTACTCCCTAATCCTGAGGCAAGCAGTTCCAACTCTTTCACCTCCATATTTCTCAATAATAAGCCAATACTGTTATTTCTTAATTATTTTTAATTTTAAACATTATCTAATGGAATGGACTATATTGACTCTTTAGAGATGTATATTTGTTTTGTATTTTATACTGTGCAGCCAATTACCTCAGAACTTGGAAGCTTAAAGCAACAATTGTTTATTTTCTCACAGTTTCTCTGAGTCAGGAACGTGAGCACAGCTTAGCCAGGTTCCCACAAATCAAGTTCTGTCACGAACCTGCCGTCAAGATATTGATTGGCTGGGATTTTGGTTTCTTTCATCTGATGGTCCATCTGCAAGAAGAAACAATTCCAAGCTCACTCAGGTGGTTCTTGGAAAAATCCAGTTTTGCTGATTGTTGGACTGAGGGTCTTATTTCAGTACCTTTCTGTACATTGGCTAGAGACCTTGCTTTGTTTCTTACCATGTGAGTCTCTCTATAAGGCAGCTCACAATGTGGTAGCTGTCTTCCTTCAGAATAAGCAAGGGAAAGAGGATGAGAAAGCATAACAGTTGGAAGCCTTTGTTCTCAGTCTTTTTCATCATCTCATATCACATACCTTCTGCTATATTCTCTCAGTCAGTAAGTCTAGCCCATACTCAAGTGGAGCTTAAACTAGGACTTTAATATCAGAAAGTGAGTACCGGGGATCACCTTAGAAACTGCCTTCCATGGTTCACTCTCTAGATCCCAATAATTCATGTCCATCTGATACAAATACATTCATTCCCAGACAATATCTCTCAAAGTTTCATCTCATTACAGCATCAACTCAAAGTTCAGAATCTTATCAAGTTAGGTCCAGATATGGATGGGATTCCTCAGGTGTAGTTCCTTAAATACAGCTCCAAAGTACCTATCCCTTCGATCTGTAGACCTGTGAAACTAAAGAGACAATTTATCTGTTCCCCATTCTCCACATCTAATACACAGTGAAAGGACAGACATAGGGTGTTACATGATTTTCTGGTTAAAATGGGGGAAAAATGGGATGCAGAAGGGAGCCATTGCATAATGGGAATTCTGAAATCCAGCTAGACAAAAGTCTGAAGATTAACTAAGTCTCAATAACTGAAATAATTCTTCATGGCTTTTGGCTCTGTTTTCTGGGTTTTTAGTTCCACCTCTTAATCATCCTTTTTTTTTTTTTAAAATGAAAGATATCATTTGTTTATATTTGAATAATTTTTTCTTTCTATCCAGGAATTTGACCTTATCCCAACTGCTTTCTGTGTCATAGATTCTTCCTTTATTTCTTAATTCCTTATACTACTAGCTCCATATTCAAAGTCTAAGCTATTGAATCTGTGATAAAACCCAGACCACACTGACCTACCTACAAAAGAGCGTGGGGAAGTTCATGGAATCCTGTTTCTACAGTGGATTGCTGAGTCCTCTAAGACTCAAAAGATTGAGAATTGCCTCACACAGGAGAGGGGCTTAGCTGTTAATCAAAAGAATGACAAATATTCCTTAAGACCATCTTGTGTGCTTAAGAAATTCATTTACTTACATATTTATCTTTGAAGTATACTGATCTATACATTGATACTTTATAACAATTATTTTTATTTTATTTGAAATCCGTAAGATGAAACTTAGAACAAAGCATCATCATAAAGTAAAAAGGAAATTACTTGTCAACTCCACAATTCCAGTCCTTAAGTCCTTGTTTGTCCACATGCTCCACGTGCTTCAAATTATGTTTTCTACATTTTCACCTGCGTCCTCCAGCTCCTACTGGTCTACAGAACTCAGCTAAAACATTGCCTCATCCATGGAAACTTCTCTAGGCATTCTTATTTAGAGACACTCTCCATGCTTTCACAGCATCCTCTAGACCAGTGGTCATACAAAATAATATCTTTGAACGAATGAATGCTCTGAAGAATAAAACACTGCACATACAGCTTTCCTCAGCATAAAAATAAAATAGCACCGTTATTAAAACTATTGTTTGTTACCCCAAGGATGTGAAAGCTAAATAGAGTAAATGCATCAAGGACAACAGGAATAGGTATTATGTCTCAGGTACTGGGCTATGCGCTTTACATGATTATTTAATTCTCAAATTTAATTCTCTATCAGGTGTTACTTTCAGTTTTTCAATTTTCATTGTGGTAAAATACACATAACCTAAAATTTACCACGTTAACCATTCTTATATGTACACTTCGATGGTATTAAGTACATTCATGTTGTGAGACCATTACTACAATCCCTTTTCAGAACTCTTTTCATCTTGCAAAACTGAAAACTCTTTACACATTAAACAATCATGTCTCATCCCTCTCCCCTGAGCCCCCGGAAACTACTATTTTACTTTCTGTCTCTGTGATTTTGACTACTCTAGGTATCTTATATTAATGAAATCATACAGTATTTATCTTTTTGTGACTGGCTTATTTCACTTAGCACAGTGTTCTCAAAGTTCATCCATGTGGTAGCGTATGTCAGAAGTTCCTTCCTTTCTAAGGCTGAATAATATTCCATTGTATGTATAGAGCATATTTTGCTTATCTTATCCATCGATGGACGCCTGAGTTACTTCCATGTTTTAGCTATTGTGAATAATGCTGCAGTGAACATGGGGTACAGACATCTCTTCTAGAAATGGGTGGTTTTTGCTTCACTCTTTTGGGATGATTGTTTGTCAGTAGCTCCCATTGGATTAACCCTTATAATTTAGCACTTATTTTAACATTGGATGAACACTTACAATTAACACCAAGTAAACTGAATGTATCAGCTAGGTCTTAGTGGAAAAGAAAATTCAACTCAAGTGATGCAAGATATTTTAATGGAGAGAATCCTTACAGAAATGTGCATATTTGAGTTCAGGAGGCTTAACGGAACTTACATTAATAAGGAATATTGAGATACCCAGACATTAACAACAGCAGGAAGCGGTTTATATCATTAGTCCTGAATAGGCAAGGAAGGAGAGGACATAGTGTTAGCAGAGTTCCGGGAGAGCTGGAACTAAAGAAAAAACATCACAGACAGTAGCCATGGAAGAATGCAGCGACTGCCATAAAAGTGGTCCAGAGGGTAGTTATGGGGACAAAATACCTCAACTTTCTTTTGCCCTCCAGTCTTTTGCCAGCAAATTCCATTGGTTGAGCCTAATCAGAAGTCACCTAGCAAGAGCCAGCTGTCCAGGATGTGCAACTCTATTTTGATGGCCACGGGACACATGAGGAAGGATTCTACCTTTGATAAACAACTTTAAATCTTAGAATTTATGGGCAAGGATACCTGGTTTACTCTTCTCTTACAAATGAAGTAGTTTCATTCAATCTTTTCTTCTCTCTGCTATGATATAAGGAAATGAAGCACACGATATTTATGAACTTTCTTTGTTTCATAGCAATGTGTCTTTAGAAACTGGATCAGAAAGTACAATGACCAGAAATGGGTCATTTAACACTATGAAAATTTAAAACATACTTATGTTAAACCCACTAACCGGAAAGAATTGAAAGATGCTGCCCTGTTCCTGGATAGAGCTCATGCATGGGTGAGGAGAAATGCTGACCGAAGAGGAACAAAGCCAGCTGAAACTAAAGAGCATCTGTCAAAGTGACGAAAAATAAATTTATGCCCTTTTAGACATATGGCATGATCAGACAGGTAAAATGAGAGATTGTTTGAAGAAGCTTCTATGAAGGAGACGCGATTAAATACAATTATTTTGTGATGTGAAAAATGCAAAAGGAAGTGTCTATGTTTCTGGAGGAGGGGTGTAATGGGAAGGTAGAGTAACAATACTAGAGGAAACAGAGTGTAAGAATACCTAACAGTTTTCCATTATCTGGGAGGATAAGTGAGCCTCTAAAGAAATGCACAACGAAATAATTTCTATAGTCATAGCAACTTTCCCCGTTTTCTTTTACTTTTTTTTTGTTTTCATCTTGCAGACTTCCATCAATATCTCATCGCTTTTCTAATTCTCCAGCAAGGCAGGAGCAGAGTATAGGCTATTACAGGGCTGGCTTTGCACCTAAGAGACAGAAAGATAGAGTCAGATCTGACCCAAGTTTAGATTTAAACAAAACTTTCTACTTCTAAGTTCGGTGCTGAATAAGTAATCTTTCTGCTTCGCATAGCACTTGCACTACACCTACCCTTCTGATGTAAGCATTCATGTCTATCACATCTTCCCAACACAATATGTCAGAGGTCACCCCATTTCAAAGCACTTTTTACTTAGCAAAGGTAGTTTACCCTGACAAGATTTTCTGCTAAATCATTCATGGACAATTTCTATCAACTAAGAATGAAAAGTTGGTCTCCATGTATAAAAAATGGGTAGTCAATCCCTATCTAAAATTAGACAAGACGTGATTTCATCAAAGGGTATAATATGTAAGTAAAATTTATAAATCAATTACTGCAATTCTCGTAATGTCATTACCTGTCACATAGGATGACGAATAATTACAAAAGCCATTCTTGGTGGCAATCATTCTATAGCTTGGAAATCTAAGCCCACTGGTGATGGGATATTGAGAAACTGGGCCCAGCTATATTTATACGACCCATGAACATTTTAACAATTTGTGAATCTTAAACTAATATCAAATTACTCCTGCTCACTTACAAAGTTAAAATAAAAATGAAAAGTGAAATGAGAAAGAGGCAAGAAATGCTGGGAATGAGGAGACTTTGTTAGTTATCCCTCTACCACAGACCTGAGGGACTGCTTAGAACTAGCTTGACTCGAAAATATCAGTGTGATTCCTGACCACAATGAAAGAGAATTAAGCCTGGCCCAGCACTCGTCTTAATGAAATGAAGGATCCATTGACATCCTTAGATATATAAACTAATACGCAATTTGGAACTCTTTATTTACCATGACTTTAAAAATGGATTGTGGAAAAAAGTTTCCTTAAACAAATCAAATTTTATGTGTGTGATTTGTGCACTTTATGGCTTTATCCTCATGTGAATATCTTTAGCCTGCTCAACAACTTGAAATTTTTAAGAACTTCATGTGTGTTTTGTTTTTTGCTTTGGGGGCTTTGCTTATATTTTTTCTCTACCTGTATCCTGCTTTCACCTGAATAAATCATACTCATCTTGAATTCCCTCTAAAATTGGATTAAGTGAGAATAAATGAACCCTTATAATGTGCAGGCAGTATGTCTGTGTCAGGATAAGCTAGGTTTGCAGTAGTAATAAATAGTTGCAAATTCTCAATAGGCTTAACATAATAAATATTTAATTCTCACCTATACAACACATCCAATAATAGTTCACAGGCGGTTTCTGCTCATTGTAACTACTCAGAGACTTGGCAATGGAAGCTTTATTTGATATACACGTCCATGATCACCTCATGGTGAATCGTGTCCTGGCTCCCAAAGTCTCCTATAGAAATAACATGTCACTGCTATTCATATGTTATTGTCCAAAGCAAGTACATGGCCACCACTTTCCAACTATAGTATTTGTTCAACAGCACTAGGGACTACCCCATGTCACAGTGGTGAAGAGCAAGGCTTTGGCATCCAACAACTTGGGCTGAAATTCTCTCTCTGATCATTGCCGGTGGTAACTTTTGGTATGTTATTCAACCTTTCTGTTGTCTCAGTGTCCCATCTGCAAAATGATGCTTCTAATAGAACAGTCTCATTGGGGTTTGAAAAATTCAATGAGTTAAAACATGTGAAGCACTTAAAACAGTGCTCAACAGAACATTAAATCCAACAGAACATTATCTATCCTTTTGCCCCCTGTTTAGCTTTTGCTGCGTTGTAACTTCTGTTTACATGAGTCTCTCCCCTACAGGATTGGTGTCCTAGTAAGTGGGAATCTCCTTGTTGAGTGTTGTAACTTTAGAGCTTGCAGAGTAAGAACGTAATTGGTATTTTGTTTTCTCTGAGTCTTTAGATGTCTGCACTAGCTCTTTCAGGTCAGGTCTTTCAGAGCCTTTAATCTTTTTTACATACTCAACCAACTGCAGAGTGCGAATTCACTAAAATCATTTGGTTTAGGTAGGAAACTTGGAGAAGTAAACAACTACTTTTTACCTCTTTATCTTGTATTTCTAGGCCATTGGAGGGACTTGTGAAAGTAGAAAAAGACTCCTAACACTTATGGCTTCGTTAAAAAATACAATAGTTCCATAGCCCTAAAAATGGAAATGTTTTCCTCCTCCGAATATTTCCAGTAAACTTTCATGAGCAATATATGAATTACATAGCGTTTAAATGACATGTGGGTAACAAGAACCTATAAAACTTCAATACAATTTCACTCACAATTTGATTTGGCAAGGCGAGAAAAATAGGTTACTTGCAAACTGTCAGAATTGCAGCGCAGGACTGTTGACAGCTGTGAAGAAAAGTTGAATAACGCAGTGCTGAAAAGGTCAATGTTTCTTGTTGATATCGGTTGGTGGGATGGGAAGGGCCTTTGGGATTTTCAAGTGTTCTTCTCCAGGGACAGATACTGTAGTGGAAGTTTTAGAGGTCAGACTTTCTGAGATAAGGAGCAGGAACTTGTTTTCTCACAGTAGTTCTGAACTCAGAGGTCATTCATGAACGCTTTTGCATCACTTTTCCCCCAAAAGTTCAAGCAAAGAATGTGAATTAAATAAAACTGGGTAATAGTAAGTTTGGCAGGGGGCACGGAGATCATGATTCTGAGCCTTTTAACTGAGTTTAATATCATGTTTGGAGAGAAAGTAAAATACAGGAAAACTAGTGAACAGACTTTTGGCCAAATAAATAAATACATCAAGGTTCAATTTTTTATTTTTATCATTACAAATTCCATCATCGTGGATCACCTCCCTTTAAATGCTGTTCCCCTTTCTAAATTTCATAGTTTTTGAGGGTGGATCTATACTTGTATATATTCCAAATAAAATGATCGGCTATTGTCAAAGAATTTCATTGTTTGAAGTAGAAAACTAAATAATTCTAATATTAAGACGAAAGCCAGTTCATAAGAAAAAAATATATTTTGGCCAATAATTCTTTCTGATGTGTGCCATTCCTCAGAGCTTTACGTTCCAGGAGTTGAGACTATTTTGTGGGCTGCGTCATTATTCCTAGTAAAATAATTGTCCACACAGTGTTCCTTTCATTTAGCAGATGTGGAAATTTGTATTGTAAAATTTCACAGCAATAAATATTGGGATGAATAAAAATATCATCTATGTTTTCCATTAAAAAATAGACCTAGTAATTTTAAGATTGATGGCTTAAATCATATATATATATATATATATATATATATATATATATATATATATATATATATTTAAATCTTCTTTCTAGAGATTAGTATTGTGTAGACTTGGAGTAGAAAATCCTATCCACGTTGCAGACTATCGGCATACTCGGGCTGCTCTAAAACCTAAAACCTTTGTATAGTGGTGACAGGGAGATTAACCGGTGAGTTGAGTCACCAGCTTTCATGCAGGTTGTGTTTCCACCTTTCTTGACATTCTCAGAGCTGTATAAGTTGGTTGCAGGCTGCAGTGAATTAAAATTGCTGGATCCTTAAGTTGTCATTTTTGTTATACTATTATAATAAATGGGATGAAGCAATAATTACCAGTCACTTAACGTTCCTGGCACTTTTTTTTATTAAATTTATTGGGGTGACAATTGTTAGTAAAATTATATAGATTTCAGGTGTACAATTCTGTATTACATCCTCTATAAATCCCATTGTGTGTTCACCACCCAGAGTCAGTTCTCCTTCCATCACCATATATTTGATCCCCCTTACCCTCATCTACCTACCCCCTTACTCTCTGGTAACCACTAAATTATTGTCTGTGTCTATGAGTTTTTCTTTCTCATTTGTTTGTCTTGTTCTTTTGTTGTTTTTGGTTTATATACCACATATCAGTGAAATCATAGGGTTCTCTGCTTTTTCTGTCTGACTTATTTCACTTAGCATTATACTCTCAATATCCATCCATGTTGTCACAAATGTTCCTATATCATCTTTCCTTAAAGCCGAATAGTATTCCATTGTGTATATATATCACAACTTCTTTATCCATTCATCTATCAAAGGACATTTTGGTTGTTTCCATGTCTTGGCCACCGTAAACAAAGCTGCAATGAACATTGGAGTACACGTGTCTCTATAGAGAAATGCTTTCAGATTTTTTGGATAGATACCCAGGAGAGCGACTGCTGGGTCATATGGTAATTCTACTCGTAATTTCTTGAGGAACCTCCACACTGCCTTCAATAGAGGCTGCACCAGTCTGCATTCCCACCAACAGTGCATGAGGGTTCCTTTTTCTCCACAGCCTCTCCAACACTTGTTACTATTTGTCTTGTTGATGAAAGCCATTCTGACTGGGGTGAGGTGATATCTCATTGTGGTTTTCATTTGCATTTCTCTGATGATTAGTGATGTTGAGCATTTTTTCATATGTCTATTTGCCATTTGTATGTCCTCTTTGGAGAAATGTCTCTTCAGGTCCTCTGCCCATTTTTCAATTGGGTTGTTAGTTTTTTTGTTGTTGAGCTTCATGAGTTCCTTGTATATTTTGGATATTAGCCCCTTATCGGAGGCACTGTTTGCAAAAATCTTCTCTCATTCAGTCGATTGCCTCTTTATTTTGTCGATGGTTTCTTTTGCTGTGCAGAAGCTTTTAAGTTTCATATAGTCCCATTTGTTTATTTTAGCTTTTACTTCCATTGCCTTTGGAGTCAAATTCATAAAATGCTCTTTGAACCTAAGGTCCATAAGTTTAGTACCTATGTTTTCTTCAATGCAGTTTATTGTGTCAGGTCTTATGCTTAAGTCTTTGATCCATTTTGAATTAATTTTGGTACATGGTGACAGATAGCTGTCCAATTTCATTGTTTTGCATGTAGCTATCCAATTCTACCAGCACCATTTATTAAAGAGGCTGTCTTTCCTCCATTGTATGTTTTTAGCTTCTTTGTCAAAAATTATCTGTCCATATTTATGTGGTTTTATTTCTGGATTCTCAATTCTATTCCATTGGTCTATGTGTCTGTTTTTCCACCAATACCAAGCTGTTTTGATTATTGTAGCCCTGTAGTACAAGCAAAAGTCAGGGAGTGTGATACCTCCAGTATTGTTCTTTTTTTTAAATATTGCTTTGGCTATTCGGGGTCTTTTGTGGTTCCAAACAAATCTGATGATTTTTTTGTTCTATTTCTTTAAAAAATGCCATTGGGATTTTGATGGGGATTGCATTAAATCTGTATATGGCTTTGGGTAATATGGCCATTTTAAATATGTTGATTCTCCCAATCCATGAGCACGGAATGTCTTTCCATTTCTTTGCGTCTTCTTCAATTTCTTTCAAAAATGTCTTACAGTTTTCAGCATATAGATCCTTCACATCCTTGGTTAAGTTTATTCCTAGGTATTTTATTCTTTTTGCTGCAATTGCAAAAGGAATTGTTTTTTCTATTTTTTTTCTGAGATTTCATTGTTGGTATATAGGAATGCAATGGACTTTTGTACGTTGATTTTGTAGCCAGCAACTTTACTGTATTCATTGATTGTTTCTAATAGCTTTTTGGTGGAGTCTTTAGGGTTTTCTATATATAGCATCATGTCATCTGCAAAAAGTGACAATTTAACTTCTTCATTCCCAATTTGGATGCCTTTTATTTCTTTCTCTTTCCTGGCACTTTTAAAATCACTTTACATGTGTTACCTGATGGAACACTCCAATCAACATTATAAGATACTTTTGTTCCTTTGACAGATGAGTTAACATTCTAAGGGGCACAGAGTTTTCTGAAACTTGCCAAAATCACCATGTGAGTAAATAGTGAAGTGAGATTAAAATCCAAGCACTCTTGTTCCAAAGACATTGGTTTCTAGGTTCTAACCTATGTTGTCAGGCTTGACTTTCTGATTCTCAACCATGTGAATGGACTACTAAAAAACCTTTTGAGTTCTAAAATTGTATTTATTTCCAACACTTATTAATATACTAACTAAGGACCTTGAAGAAGAGTAGTACTTACTAAAGCAGAAATTAACACAACTTTAATCCATTGAAATGAAAATCTACTATTTTACAGAGAATAGAAGGATGGTTGCCAGGGACTGGGTATGGGGAAAATAGAGAGATATAGGTCAAAGGATATAACTTTCAGTTATGAGAAGAATAAGTTCTGAGGATCTAATGTACAGCATGGTGACTTTAGTTCATAATACGGTATCGTATACTTGATAGTTGCTGAGAGTAAACCTCAACTGTTCTCACCACATACACACATACGAAAAAGGAGTTAACTATGTGGGGTGATGGATGTCTTAATAATCTGGAGCTTGGAAATCGTTCCACAATGTACACTGATATCAAATCATCATGTTGTACACTTTAGATATATAGAATAATATTTGTTAATTATTCCTCAATAAAGGTTGGAAAAAACACAAAATCTTCCATTTTAGCCTATTGTCCCCCCACCTCACCTCAAGTCTACTTTCTATATCTATATATAAAAAAGTTTTGATACATTAAATATTTTTCTTTGATGTTTTATAGGAGGGTTGTAGAAACAAATATTAAAACCTTTTAATTCATAGCATTGAAATAATGACAAAGTTGAAGTTGGTTTATATTTATCTACATCAGGTAACAATTTGTTGCTTCAGTGATTTCTTCTCAGAGACTATAAAGGAATATACGATCAGTTGGTGTTGAATCCTTTTTATGAAGTGAGAATAAGAATGGAGTTCAGGAGTAAGAAAGTAGGATTTACGTTTCTCTAAATATTAGTAGCCTTCTATCACATTTGGGATATGGAAAACATAAAATGACATTGTAAAATTCTCTTTTGTTTTCAAACAAAATATCCAACAACAGATAAAGAAAAAATTAAATATGCACATTAATTGAAAAAATGATTTGCCTAATTTTACTAGTTATGAGTTAATAGAATAAATGACATCTGATTCTCTGTGTTTCTAAAATAGAAGAGGATTTTACAGACTTGAGTGAAAGGGATGAGAATCTGAGTAAAGAGGCCAAGCAATTATTTTTCTCAAAATGAGAATAAGGAAAACCCTAAAAGTAAAAATGTGTGTTACAATTAAATCAGCACTCACTGCAGTCATGTCTAATTGCATCTCTTTGGCTTTTCATTCGGAACCTTCCAGGCAGGTGGCATGCTAACTGATGTTTATCATAATTACACTACATCTTACCACCTGAGAAGAAAACTACTGAAATGTTGCACATGAATCTTTCGATGTACTAAAATTGCATATCAGGACGTACATATAAAGGTAGAGAGGTGAACAGAGCATTATATATATACTAATTATATATATACTAATGGCAATTGTATAATTTTTGAAAGATTAACAGTATTGTTCCCTTTCCCTTATCCCTAGCCTTTCCCTTACCTCTGGACAAAAGGAGAGTAGATGTTCAAGGTCACTGTCATTCATTTTTCAGTCCCAGGGATCTTTGAATGATTCAACATAACGAAGTGGCCACACCGTTTTAAAGGACATTAACATTCCTATTCAGCTCTTGAGAATTTTGACCTTTCTTAAATGTCAGAGAAGGGATATTGTGCAAATAAATTGTGATCAACTTGATGCATAATATACTATGTGTTTAGGCTCTTCTGTCTACCTCAGACCCCATGGGAGGTAATGGATTTAACGAAATGCTGTTTTCTATTATGCGAGAGTTTTTGATAATTTGCTTAGCGGCTCTTTCCTCACAGAAAGTGCTACAAGATCTGACACTGGTGATCATAGAATTGTATTCATCTGAACTAGTCCCCACATTTTACAAATGAGAAAACTGAGGCTCAGAGAAATGAGATGATTTGCCCCAAATCAGCCAGCAGATTATTAGCAGAACTGGGAATAGAATCCAGGTCTTCTGACTCCCAGCCTGAGAGTCTTTCTACTTTATCACACTGAACTGCATTTTCTTCCATGTACTTTTTTGTCCTTTTATGCAATTCATTATATGCTGAAGTTCCTAGCAGAGGAACTGAGTTTTTTATTATAATTTTAATAAGGTGCCACAAAACAGGAAATTCATATCTGAATCCCAGTTTTCTTTGTTAGACCATGAAGAGTGCTGAATAGTAAAGACAGACCTAACCACACAAATTACCATCGTGTCTGGACTTCCCAATTTGGATGGTTATATATGTGTTACTATAAATGCAAACATGTCTCTTACTGTGCCTTTTTAAGGTTTACAGTCCTATATACAGCTAATTATCAGCCCTGCCAGCTCTTGGACTAATTTTGTTTTCTTCTGGTTCAAAGACTCCTGGCTTAGGCCCTAGAAATCTCTTTGGATTCCTTGAAGAATAGCAAAACATCTGTCAAGAAGAGGGAAAATGTGGGGTGTGTCTGTGTGTATATGTTTGAGTGTGTGTGTGTCTTTTTCCTTCAACAAAACCCAGGGAATTTATTTTTTTTCTCCACAAAGCCGTCAAAGTATTACCACTTTCTCAGTGTTGATTTTCCTATGCTTAAATTGCTGGTTTCCTACACATAAAAGGCTGGGTAGGGTTGTCTTTGGCAGTTGCTGATTCGTTTGGAATTCACTGGGATTAAGTAAAAATATCCATTGCCCAAAAGATGACATTTAAAAAAAGGGTGTCCTAAACCAAATAGGAAACTACATGAAGTCAGATTTATTCTTCCTTAAAAATTATCTGGAATCCCTGTAAGCTGCACTTTAATCTCAAAGAACACACTTATAATGTTATCTATGAAGCTAATTTTAACATATACCAGAGGTGCCAAAAAAAATGTATACACATGACTTGTGTTCATCTTTTGTCATCAGTATATATTGAGTCCTACAATTTTAATACAGTTTTCCTTTCTAAACATGTGTATACTTTTTTTGGCATCCTCTGTATGTGGTACTTTAGAGTTCTGAGAAAGCATTTTTATCTGATTTGAATTTATTATACTAAGTGAAATACCACTGTTTGGACAGCGTGCCAGTTTTCATGTTATCAATATAATTTTTGCACTGAAATGGCAGTACTCCGCCTTCCTGCTGGCAGGTATCCTCTCACCTCTTCCTCCCTCTGAAAACCACTTTCCCTTTTGCCCAAATCCCCTGCTGGGTATAATCCTTTTACCCACTGAGGCATAGCTCTGTGTCTTTATTTATGACCGTCCCCCTTTTTCTAGGTTGCTTAGAGAACCATACATTATTACTGAAGTAAATTGTTACAACTGAAAGGGTCCTTGACAGTCATTCAGCCCGGCCCTTTTCTGTGATAAATGAGGACCAGGGAGTGTAAGTGCTTTGCCCAAGTTCAGAATTTGTTCATGAAGTTGGTGGAAACACAGCCGATGTTTTCCAACATTAACTTCCTGCTAGCTCCGTTTTTCCTATTCCTCTCGCTTTAACAGGCTATAAAAATTCAGTCAGATTCGGTATGATAAACTCTTAATAGATCTAATGAGTTATTATAAAGCAACATGGCTGTCTAATCCCCAGAAAATCCCGAAGTACCCAGAATCTGCAATCATCTGACATGACTTTGAACTTGATCCACTGTGTCCTTTTGTCTTCGATTCTGTGGCTCATATATTACCTCAGTCATGTTTTGCAGACAGCCTAATTTGAATGTAACCTTCACACACTGATGGGGGTGGCTGGAGGTCTGGTGGTAGAGACTTCCATGAGGATACTCAATGGGAGACTGAGGAGCATTTCGAAAAGGAAAAGAACCTCTGCTACTGGATGAAGAGGGAGTAAAACGTAGAGGATGGCTCAATAAGCGATTCTCAGTGGAAATAAGGGATGAAAATGGGGATGGCAGTGATGAGAACAGCCTGGGTTCTGTCACTAATCCTTGTTCTCTAGCTATGTCTTGTGAACCAATGAATAACCCACAGGAGAGAGGGACTAAAAAAAGTTAAACAAGAACATTAAATCAGAAAAAGCAATTTTAACTAAAATCTCTATAAAACACTTGGTATGTAAAGCAGCATGTTTTTGGTACTTATGTTAAAACTGGAACACACAAAAAAGCACAAGAAAACACCTTTCAGCTTCCATGTTGAATTCAACATTGCTTAAATTAATGGAAGCTTTCAGATAAGCCAATGCTCTGATATCAGCGTGAATTATTACTTGACTTTTTCCCTGGATCAGCCCACAAACTTAACCATGTTTTCTTCTTTCCCACAAAATTAATTTATTTGTACTTAAAACAATGATTCATTATTTCTCATGGTTCTGTGGGGCAGGGACGTAGGCAGGGCTTACCTGGTTAGTTTTTAAAAAATTAATTTATTTTTCAGTTACAGTTGACATTTGATATTATTTTATATTAGTGTTCAACATAGTGCTTAGACATTTTATAATTTATGTAGTGATCCACTGATTAATCTACTACCCACCTGGCATTATACATAGTTATTACAATATTATTCTCTATATTCTCTATGCTCTATTCCCGTGACTGTTTTGTAACTACCAATTTGTACATCTTAATCTCTTCACCTTTTTCACCCAACTCCCCAAACACCTTCCCATCTGGCAACTCTAAGTTTGCTCTCTGTGTCTATGAGTCTGTTTCTATTCTGTTTATTAATTTATTTTTTCTTTAGATTCCACATACAAGGTTTGGCAATTAAGCTTGTGAGCTTGTTGTAAAGATGTTGTTAACCATTTTTGATGTCAGAGGGATTATTCATTATGAATGTGTACCAACTGGACAAATAGTTAACCAAGTTTACTGTTTGAAAGTTCTGAAAAGGCTGTGAAAACGTTAGACAACCTGAACTTTTCACCAACTATTCATGGCTCTTGCATCACGACAATGCACCAGCTCACACGGCGTTTACGAACTTAATTGTCTGACCTCGTAAGTGAGAACATATGGTATTTTTCTGTCTCAGTTTGACTAATTTAAGTTAGCATAATACTCTCTAGGTTCATCCATGTTGTTGCATCTTAACCACTTTCTTGTGTTAAAAAGATTAGAGACAGTTTGGAGAGTGAAGGTTCTATTTGAATAATAGACTCAACAATTTTGGGGCCAAGGAGTTTTCTGGAAGATCCTAGCAAAAACAGTTGTACTTTAGCATTCTTCTTGGGGAATGTGCCACAAAAAGAGGGTGAAGACATCCTCTCCTGTTTGTCACCGATCACCAGTCAAGTTGTGTATTTTGAGGGCCCCATGCTGTTGATGGTGGTAATGCCCAGTGTTACCTGCTGGTAAATAGCAGCCATGCCTGGCAGACAGAGTGGAAATAGCATGGCAGACTAGCAAAAAAAAGGTGACTTTTGGAAGCTATATACCTTGGAGCGTCATGGCCAGTGGGAGTGGGGGTACCAAGAAGATATGATATTTTTACCCAGGGGGTACTCATCAGATTCTCTACAAACTGTGAGACTTTTCAGTGGACCTCACAGAGACACCTGGGAGAAAATTCAGAGGCTTCTGAGCTTCTATGTGAGCAGGTGGAGGAAAGTTTGTGGTGACTTGAATTTTGTTTGCTCTCTACTTCTCAGATTTTTTGATCCTACTTGAATTGCCTCTTTTGAGGGTTGGAAGCACATCTGTTTACTTGCAATTTCAAATATATACATCAAAAAACCACTTTTATGAATACTGGCATTCTTACGAATGATTGCAATATATTATCATTTTCTTAATTCTCCTAAAATAATAACATTCTCTGAATGAACAAATCACATGTTAACTGCTTTGTATTTCCCATTAAAATATTATAGAGTTGCTGTATTTTCTTCTTTGTAATTTTGCACATTTAGAAAAACTTTTTTATGAAGTCAGTTTTCAAATATTTAGTCGTCTCTTTGCCGCAATGACAAACAGCATAAGAGTAACAAGAGAAACAGAATGACTTCATCAGCAACCTTTTCAGTGTCTGTGTCTATCTTTTCTTAAGATCTTGTGTCCTTGAGTCTCCAGATGGCACTGTTGTCAGGAAGATCTAGGAAAATAGATGAGCTAAATATATTTTTATATCTGTGTTTCAGTTTATAAATCACTAGTTTTGTTTCTGAAATGTTTTTCAGGTCAAAGCAGTTTTAAGATCCCTCTTCAGCAGTTACTTGCCATTCCCGCCCTGTTCTTCCCATTTTCTGTGTGTTAGATATTTTTTCAGTCTAGAATTTATAGTTCCCAGTGCAATACCAAGAGTTTGTTGAGAATTCACTTTTCACTCCCTGGTAAAGTTGCTTTTAGCAACAACAAGAGTGCTTAATATTTTGTGTTACAGAATTTCTCATCAATCTGATTCCCCATAATCAGCACGATCACATACATATGTGGACTCACAATAGTGTGTGTGTGTTTTAAACCTTGATAAGAACACTTAACGTGAGATCTACCCTCTTGACACATTTTTAAGAATACAGTATAATATTGTTAAACATAGGCATGATCTCGTACAGATCTCTAGGACCTAATCTAGTGTCTACTTTTGCATTTAAGAATATTTCTGAACTCTTCTCCAGAATTTTTTTATTATGACATATTCTTTATTTTGCAATAACCTTTGCACAGATCAAATGTAGAGGGTGCCAAAAAAAAGGTATACACATTTTAAGAAAGGAAGAAACTGTATTAAAATTGTAATACTCAATATATACTGATAACAAAAGTTGAATACAAGTCATGCGAAGCAGTTTTTTGGCACCCCCGGTATAAATGTAAGCAGAAGCGTGCGCTTCTGTAAAAGCCAAACACTGTGTGCTTTCTTTCCATGCAAATGATGGTACATCTCTATTCTTGAATTACCTCTTTGGGTCAGGGTGAGCTTTTTTACATGTGAGGACAAGAGAGCAAATGTTTTCAGGTTCACACGATTTTGCAGAATTTATTCATTACTATTTCTTACAAATAGGATCTCCATTAGCATGACAAACAAAAAGCTAAATGGCATATTTTTTGTTGAATAAGTGATTTAGACAGTTGTATTTATAAATGACCTTGGGGTACTACAAGATCCTCTGTCCAAACCACCCTTCCCTGGGTCAAAACTCATTCTACTTTATCTTGGCCTCCTGTTTTAACAATAACTTTTGTGTTAAGGCATTGGTGCAAGGTCTCCTGGAGGCCCCTGTCAAAATGTGCCCGCTGCCTTGCAGGGACAGGAGGGCTGTTTCATTAGCATAGTCTGGCAAACTGCCACCATCAGTCATTTAACTTCTAGTAATTGAGCTCCTTTTATGTGCAAGGCAGTGTAGTCAAATGAGGAGAAAGGTGGTTCCCTGAGGACATAAAGGATTGTTAATTTTTAATGGCTGTGAAGGCAAAAAAAAAACCAACAAAAAAACCCCACAAAAAACCCCCAAAACAATAACCATGAAGAACGGGGAAAATGGAAGATTTCAGGGCACAGAGATATATAGATGCTTTGCGGCAACTGGGCTCACATACAACAGTGGGTATAAATGGGAAGTAGAATGTGGATGTAAATAATAATATTGAAATGGAGGCAAGGCATTTTTCTAGAGATCTTTGTATTCACTTAACAAACAGCTACTGACTACTTACAACGTGTCTGGCATCAAAGACTTCAGGACATTGAAGTAAACAAAGCTGGCAAAGTTTCTGCTTTCAAAGAACTTAATAGGCTAGTGGGACAGGCCCTAAACATACTAACAAGTAAATGTGTAATGGCAGAAAGTGATAAGGAATATGGAGAAAAAGAAAGTGAGGTGAGGAGGACAGCAAGTCTAGGGAAAGGGGCTGAGGCTACTGGGTGAAGGGGGTGTTGCTATTTGGTTTAGGGAGGACAGGGAAGGCCAGATGGAAATCAGGGTTCAAGTCCTGCAGCTACGGGAGGGAGCATTACAGGATTCAGGATAGGAACCGGAAGTGCAATGGTCAGAGGCAGGAAAACACTTGCTATGTTCAAAGAACAGGAAGGAGGTCAATATGACTTAAGGAGAATGAGCTAAGAAGAAAGTGTGGGAGAAGAAATGAGAGAGGAAGGGGGTGGGGCGCATGATGAAGAGAGAGCCTTGAAACCTGATGCATATTTTAGTTTTTACTCGGAATGAGCTGGTGATTGATTGGAGGACTTTCAGCTGAGGAGTGATATCACCAGGCATATTTTAAAAGCATACGCTGGCTGCTGTGTTGATATTAGACTACATGGGTCCAAGGGTAGAAACAAGAAGACAAGGAAGTATTACAACAATCCAGGAGAGGAGTGATGGTAGCTTTGATCTGAATTGCATTTGGTGGAGAAAACAATTAGAGTTCAGATTCTGGATTTTTTATCTGAAGGTAGAAGTAGCAGGATTTGCTGTTCATTAACTCAGACAATACATATTGGTGTTTTTCTTTCTTGAGGGTAGAGGTGTGTGGCGGTGGGCTCTGTGCACAGAAAGCAGTCACAAGTTTCCTGTAGCCAGGACTTGGGACTTGAAAGCGACAACATTCACAGTTACGTGGTCCTGGAGTCATGTGTAAAATCCCCAGTGCCTGAAATTGCCTATATGGCTACAATCTGTCCTGTGGAGCCCACTATGCCAGAGCATCTTGAGAAGACAGGAGCAGTTCTAGAGAGTCTCCATTAACAATCACCAGGTCCAGGCTCATTTCAAGAGCCAATGTTGGATATAGGGCAACCTACCATTCTCCTCTAGTTCCACTGTGGCATAGGGACTCAAATTCTGCTATAATCTTTTGGGAGTTGTGATGGCTAATTTGATATGTCAACTTGACTGAGCCATAGGGGGCCCAGCTGAAACATCATTTCTGGATGTGTCTGTGAGGGTGTTTCTGGATGAGATTAACATTTGAATCAGTGGACTCAGTAAATTGTTCTCAATGTGGAACTGTCATTGGCTGGATGTGTGGGGCCCAGTACTTGGGTCAGGACTCCATTTATCCATCTGTCCTCCATATGTCCCTTCTGTTATAAAGGGTACTATGATGATGTTTTGGAAACTCCTGGCATCAGTGTTAGCTTGGACCTTGTAGCTAAAAGTACAAGGAAAATGTGGGTATTCTCTGTTTCATAGTTTACATAGTTTACAGTTATTTGTGTAAATGTCCATAGTTCTCTTTGGGGAAAACTGGGAGAACCAGTATTGTATATCCTTGCTGTAGATTGCAGGATCCTTCTTCAGGTAGGTTGGCTGTCTCTTCAATTAATGGAGTCTGTGTCTGAGAACTAGCTCACACCTGAAAACGAGGGAAAGGGACAGTGATTTGTCCATTAGTATAGATGACATCAGTCTTCTGTTCATCTGCTTTTCATCTTTTTTTTTTTTAAAGATTTTATTGGGGAAGGGGAACAGGACTTTATTGGGGAACAGTGTGTACTTCCAGGACTTTTTTTCCAAGTCAAGTTGTTGTCCTTTCAATATTAGTTGTGGAGAGTGCTGTTCAGCTTCAAGTTGTTGTCCTTTCAATCTTAGTTGCAGGGGGTGGAGCCCACCATTCCTTGCGGGACTCGAGGAATTGAACCAGCAACCTTGTGGTTGAGAGCCCACTGGCCCATGTGGGAATTGAACCGGCAGCCTTCGGAGTTAGGAGCATGGAGTTCCAACTGCCTGAGGCACTGGGCCGGCCCCTGCTTTTCATCTTTTTAAAAAAAAATTTGATTATATATGACTATATTAGCCACAGCCCTTGCTGTCTGCCTATCTTGTCCTAGAAAATCACCATGGTTTATTAGACATCATTAGTGAATAGCTTTGATACCTATTATTGTAACTGTCCACCTTGCCCTTAAGGGCCTCTCGTGATTCAGTGCTGCCATTTGGCCTCTGGTATTCCAAATCTTACTTTTCCCACTGCTACACGGAAGTCAGTTCCATAACAGCATTCCTACCTTCCTAGACTACTGAGAACAATCACCAATAAGCTTCTTGAATGTGCCAGTGTCCTCATCCCTACTGTGTTTCTGGACCCTTAGTGAAGGGAGTGTTTTCTGGGACTTCCCAGGGAACATGGTCTCCTGGTGGAGTGTCAGGTTTCAAACAACTAGCTTGCCCACTTCTTTGAACCCACTTATCTCTTTTTCAAACTCTGCCAAGGAAGTTTGGGTATTCCTACCTCAATGAATGTGAGTCGTTTTTTCCAAACCTTCTAGGAACAAACCAAGCAAACTATATCAGGACTGGCTGCAGATGGCCCTGCTGAGATGTGCTCCATGACAATGAATTCTCCTCTATCCAGCCTAATAGTCTCCATTTTCCAATCCAGCACATTCACTATCCACTTCCAGGCATATTCTTTTAGTTCTTTCTAGCACCTATGAGCGAGATTCTGTCTCTCTTTTAGTGAATAATTTCTTTCCTCCCATGAGAGGTAGTATTTTGCCAACAAGATCATGAGGCTCTAGTAGACAGGAAGAGAAGGGTTGGCCCATCTTGAGGGACAAGTATAATCTAGCAAAACTTTGGTCTCAGTTGAGGCTTCTGCACAGTCTTCAGGCAAGAGAAAACTGTTACTGTCCAGTGGAAAGAATTGGGGCACTTTTTCAGACTTGGGGGGTTTGGAGCATTGGGAGTTCAATGATTGTGTGTGCATTCCAAGTATCTCTGTCCCAAGTCTTGGAATCCTATTCCTTCTCTATCAGGATCCTACCTTTAGTATCAGACAAATCAGCCTTCTTTGTAGCTTTGCTACTCTCATTCTTAAATCCTGGTCTTGGTCTCAACAGGGTCTTTCCTGCAGTTACAGATGATGCTGTTCTCTTTAAATGCTGCCATGGAGAACTTGTGGTTTTCACACAGTGCTGTGCATTGGTAATTGGCTGACCTAAACTTGTAATTTTCTTTCTCCAATCCATTAATTGTACTTAATAGTAACCATAACCCCACTACCCTCACTACCATATATCTCAAATGCTAGAGTTATTGTACAATTTAGTACAGCCCCTTCCTCTTGCATCCCATCCCAATTTACCACCTATGGGAGTTTTACCAGTGCCTCCTGGGTTTTTGTCACTATACTTACTACCAACCGTGGGGTTCCTGTTGCCATCTAGCCAGTATGTCATCCAACTTCAAAATCTGATCCTGAGAGTCAGTTTCAGGATCATTTCTGGTCTTAGGCTGGGTTTTCTAGGAGCAAACCCTAAAATAAGGATTTGTGTGAATATGATTTATGAGGAAGTATTCCCAGGAAGACTGGTAGGAGAGTGGGAAAGTAAGGCCAGGAAGAGAAAGTCACGCAAAGGTGAGGTGCTGGGCAAAGTACCCGGAAGAAGAACTTTGATTCATTCCCGTAGGGAAGACCAAGAGACAGTGTCGACATACCTCAGGACTGTCATGACCAGGAAGCAGGAGAGCTGGAGAATCTGTAGCTCTGTAACTCGGAGTCATTGGTGAAGGCCATTGTCACTGCTGGGAAATCTATTCCCAGGCAGTTCCAGTTCTTTGTATGCACAGGTGAGCGTTCTGGCCTCCTGAGGTCCATCCTCTGACAAACAGATGTAGTTCCTGGCTGTTGGGAGTGAAAACACACTGATGGACATAGCTGGTATGCATGAAAATGTAAAGAGAATTAAGATGCTGAGAGAGGCACACCCAGGCTGTCTTCCATAGGGCTTTGTCAAATACAATAAACAAATTACATATTTGTTTATTGTCTGCAGGACAATAAACAAATACATAATTATCAGAGAAAATGATATCTTTTGCTAATATTAGACAGCATAGATAGGAACCCTTTCCCACTACCTCTAGAAATTAGTCTCTAGAGTAGGTTTTTTAGTCTCAGAATTTCCAGATAATCTGTCTCACCGTTTAAATTTCACTGTTACTTAAACAACCCCTCCTTTTTTCCTCCTCCTTGTTCTTCTTTTTCTCTACTGTACCCATTAAAGACATTTAGGAAATGATGAGTCACTGACCATATTGTGGACCTTTACGGTGTTTTGCCCCCTAATCTTTTCTCTGCCTATAAATTTCAGCAATATTCTTTAAAGTATTTTTGAATGGCCTTCTTTGAAACTACTAATAGTGATCATTCAACAAAAATTTATTGAACCCTTTATATAGGCTTGACAATGTTCTAGCCACTGAGGTCCTCTAGTTGGTGAACAAAAGGAATAAACTAATATACAATATACTAAATGGAAATAAGGGCTATGGAGAAAAATAGATCTGCAGGGTAAGGGAGATTGGGGGTCCTTTGTGCGCTTGTACTCATATGTGTATCTTTGAAGGGCAATCAGGGCAAGCCCGAGGCTGAGGAGGAAGTGAGAGAAGATCTGAGGGAAATGTATTATGTGAGGCAGTAACAGGTACAAATGCCTTGAGCCAGGAGTATGTGTGATGTGTTCAGGGAACAGCTAGGAATCTGGCGTAGGAAATGGAATTGTTGGCTTGAATGGAGAGTACCAGGAGGAAAGGTGAAATTAGAGCAGTTGCAAGCAAAGTGGTGTGTGAGCAGCTGAATAACCAGGGTCTCGGGGACCCGTTGAAGGACTCTGTTTTTTAAGATAGGTGGTCATGGAAAAATTTGAAGGAGAAAGGCCATGATCTGACTCACATGTTAAAAAGACTCACTTTTATTGCTTTGTGATAAAGACTCTCTAGGGAGCAGAGGCAGAAATACAGAGGCTAGTCGCAATAGTCAGCAAGACTAGGCTGATTGCAATGGAACGGAGAAAACAGATCAGATTATGAAAAATGGTGAAACATTTGCTGATGAAATATATGGATTAGACATGGAGTTTATAATTTGACTGGTAGGAACATTTCATCTTTAAAAAAAACTCATCTCTAATTCATATTTCCTCAAATGTGTCATGGCTTCTAACATTAGGGAAAAAAATTTTCTTTAACAACAATCAGTTACAGAGAGAAATGCTAACACTACAGGCATTTCCTTGGGTTACTGATAGCTCATGATAACAATTAAGCAAGTAAGCATAGTTTTAGTCATAGTGAGAGCTACACAAAAAGCAAGACTTAGCCCTGGTTTTGATGAGCTATTTAATCCCTGATAATAATGAAGATATAAGCTTAAGATATTGGTTGTATATCATAATATGTCTGGAGAGAAGATTTCCATATATGAAACAGCTATGGAAAAACACATGTTCATGTGCACGTGCATACACACACACACACACACACACAGACACAGACACACACATTCTCTAAGTGATTTCCTCTGAGTACAATAAGAATTCAGAAATAAGATAAAAGCCAATCTGGGTTAAAGTAGTCATTGAAAGCTTCACTGAGGAAGTGCTTCAGAGTTGGCCTATTGTGAATGAGTGAACAATAATAATGTAAGTATGAATGAGTTTTCTTGAGATAAACATTTGTGTAAAAAGCGCTGGTTCTACAATATTCCCCTTCACCAGGATTTTCTGAATGGCTCAGTGTTGCTTAATCTGTTTTGGTTTGCAGATGATTTGAAAATTTAATAAGTGGTTGAAAATGCATATTAACAGAAAATTTTATGTACCGTTTAAGGAGTTCATATTAATAGATATTCTGAAGCTATGGGGTTCATGGATCCCAGATTGCAAACTGCTCAGAGCGTTTTTGAAGCACTTTATTTTTGCCTTAAAGCAGCGCCTATGCTTCAATATCCGTTTTACCCTAAATGTTTCAACCAAATTTACTAGACACCTTACCAAAATTAGAACATCTTAGATTCAAAGAAAAGTTACAAAATGGATTGACCCCATAGCTGGAGAATGATAAGGAGATCTGTAATAATTCCTTCATTTTTTGAGCAATAAAGAAAGGAAAAGATGCCTTGCTGTTTCTGAACACTCAGTTATGTCCCCTTCATAGAATGAGTAGGCATGCAGAGGATGTTGAATGCATTGTTATCCATGCATAGATGAAGTTTTTCAGTGAAATATATTTACCTGAGAGTGGAGACGAGAAAGGACATTTGAGGCAATCTGAGGAAAGATCCATCAACTAACAATTTTAAGGAATAAGCTAAAAAATGAAATTCAGATTTTCTGTACCCTAGAATTCTGCAAGCAATCACTAGAGGCGTCAGGTTATAGACTGTGAGGGTATCAAGTCCAGGTTTTTTTTTTTTGTTTTTTTTTGCTAGTAAATTACATATTACCTATGAGCTATTTATTTATTTACCTATTTCAAGCTCATTAAAATGCACCCTTTGTAGAACTCTCTGGGCACAGGTACAAAATAATAATGGTTTGGTAAGCTGTGTGCTCTGGAAACCCTGCAAGCAAGTCGATTCAGGTGGAATTGACACAGCCGAACTAGTACCTGTCAGTGAAGTGTGGGCTGACCTCCAAGGATGTAAGTGTCACCGTAGCAAAGCACTTTGTGAGCAGAGTGAGATGAACAGCAATTATCTCTTTCGGAATAGCAATCTTGGGGACAGTCATTTTCTCTCTCTGATTTCTGGGTTGAAAATTGTACTGCACACTTCAGGGAGAAGCTTCGAGTTTTATGTGGTGCATTATACTTTTCCATGGCACCCTGTGTAGGTATCTATATGGCAACCAGGTGAAATTGGTCTTAGCCAAGACAAAGTAGCAGACTGCATTGATTTGATTAGGATCTTATAAACAAGAAAAGAAGGTACAGAGGCAGTGCCGGCATTATGGAACCTGGCATATAAAATGGTTAAAAAGTATGATCTTGAGAATCAGGCAAATCTGTGTTCTAGTCTGGGCTTTGCCTTTTATGGTTACTAGCATGACTTTTTTGAGTACTGGTATCTTTATCTCAAAAATGGAAATAACAGTATTTTATTCCTAAAATTGTTTTAAAGATAAAACAGATAATTCATATCTATAGTTCTTAGCAGATTACCTAATATATTGCAAGCTTTCAATACATGTGTCTTTTCTTGTCAGTTTGACGTCAGACTTAATTTACTACTGTGGACCCTGCAGATTCTCTCTTCCAAGGTTGTCACCTTTTCTAGCTACTGCTAAGGCTGCTTGGGACTCTCTTCTCTACTCTCTGCACTACTGTGCCGTGGTGGGAATGTCCTTCCTGCTGCTGTGACAGGTGAGAGATGATCCCTGCATTCCTCACCTCCAGGGCTTCATGGAAGCAGGTGTATTTCCAGCCTAGTCTCTCAACTTGCAACTTTGATCTTTTCCCACGAAAATGGCACTATTAACATTTTGGTACAAACTTTTCAGACTTAGTTTCTATGACTTCGTTTCTCGTACATATGAATAAACTTAGAAAATCATGATTATGCTGTCTATACTGGTTAGGAATTTTATTGCATTTTATTTTATTGCATTTTATTTTAAAATCGAATCTCTTCATTTAATAATTGATTGTGAGGATTTTCCAATATAATGAAATATTCCTTCAACATAATTTAAAATGAGTTGTCCTGTTATTTTTTTTCTGAAAATGGAGACATCTTTATTTTAAAGTAGTACATGAGAAACACTTAACTTATCTCATGCCTCAAAATTAATTGCTCTTAAAAATTTCATTTTATGTATTTCAAGGTGCTTCTTCAAGTATCAACTATAATATATGTATATTTTACATAAATGTAGTCAGTTATACCACACATTTTAATCCATAACCTCTTTTTTAACTCAACAAAATATTGTGGACATATTTCAATTTCAACATAAAGTCTACCTTAAAAAAAGAAGAAAATAGTGTTTTAGTATATGGATATATTCTTATTTACTCAATCTCTTATCACTAGATAGTCTGATTATTTCAATAAACATTTAACAAACATCTTTACATAACATATTTGTATACTTGTACTCTTATTATAAGATAAATAATAAGAAATGGAATTTCAGGACCAAATTACATGCACATTTTCAATGTTGGTACAAATAGCCCTCCAGAAATGTCAAATATTTTACATTCCTTTTCAAAATTTATGAGATGTCCCATTTCCTCATACCTTTGCCAGAACTAGACAAGTGTTTTTTTATTTTTAATTCCTTGTTATTAATAAATTAAAATGTCTTTGTAAGCTGTCCTAAATCCTTATTGGAATTCAATAGTATATATATCAGAGCCAAATATTTGTCAAAATAATGCAACTGATTCATCCTTCTGTACAGTCTCTTCTTTCTACAGCAGCCATGCTATTCCCACAGGAAAATATTTTCTATGTTCCAGACCACTGACAAAAATATCAGGCTTGTACACTTTTCTGATACGATGGCTGAATTTCTCAATAAATATTTATTCTATCTCTGTAATCCCATACCAGACAACTTATGAACCTGGCTTCCATTACAAATGTATTCTGACTCATTTTAACATTTTAGGAGAAGAAATTGTCTCAGTGGGTTAACTTTCAAGGACTTTACTAAAGACTTTAAGAAAACTTGAGGGTGCAGTTATTCCTTCCAGTCATGCTATGTAAGATGCATTTATATGATCTGCTATGTATTTATCTTGAGACCTCATTATCTGGGAATGAACCATGGCTCTGTGGCTCGAAGTCCTGAGGGAAATATTTTCACCCACTGTAATATCAGTCTCTCAGTTTTGAAAGTGGAATGTGAATCACAAATTTATACTCTACTCTTCAATTTGTAAAAATATAGTGCATAGATAAAATGAAAAAAAAAAAGGAAGTGGATGAAACAGCTCGTCCTTGTCTCCAACATGCTAAGAGTTTGCGTGAGGCTATCACCACTGTTCTAAAGATTGACATGTTTAAATTACGGGAAACACTGTTCATTAGAAAGAGTATTTTAATAACTCTGACTGTCAGGTGAGTACAGGGAGGAAATGAACATGCTCTAAAAATGCCTACAGAAGATATCATTTGATAACATACAAGGGTCTTCCGCCAATTAAAGGGCTACTCCAGTCATTACAGAATATGAACCAACTGTGACACTTGGCAGATCCCTGAGCATATGCTAGTGAAAAGTATTTTTTTCTTTCCTCCTTCCCTCTACCTCTCTCTGTTTTCCTCTCTTCATTCTTTGAAGTTTATTCACACGTCAGATGTGGCATGATATTGAAATGTTGCTTTTTATTTTTTCACTTTTTGGAAGAGCTGTTAAAAAAAAAAGTTTTCTTTTCACAGCGAACATTTGAAGAATCTTTAATATAATGGCCAGTACATTTTGAAAGGAGAAAAAGAGCAAAAAAGAACCTATTAAGACATCATACAACGATTTCAGAATACGTGTAGTGATCTCATTGCCTTATGTTCATAGGCTAAATAGCATGTACCCCATTGTACGTGCCACTGAGTTGTCTGCATTGGGCAGGACCACTATCTGATTCCTTTATCTCTCAAGAACACTTGGCACAGATTGGAGTATTGATAAATTATCTTAAGAAACATATTTAATGGTTGAGAATTTATGGGTTGAAAACAATGTAGTTACTAGCAGGCTTTCTTTTAGATAAAAATGAGGGACGATTTTAATGAGAAGAGCCCCTATAAAGGAAAAGAAACATGGTGGATGCAAGGAGAATATACAAAGGAATAAAAAAGAAAATCATTGAGTGGGAGAATAAAATGAAAGAAGCTGGAGAGAAATAGTTTAAACTTCATAGTTCTTGGAAAGGAGCTTCAGTGAGGGTAGGGACCATCACAACGATAACGATAATGTAATACCCAGAAGATTAGTTTCTTCTTTAATATGCTAATAGAGATGGTTGATCTTTCATTCATTTTTCTACCTTCAGAGACATTCCAGTATCCATTTGGGATGAGGATCCTTACCTTGCGGAAAATGACAGAGCAATATGCCACAAGGCTGTTCATGTGAAAATGTTCACTAATTCAACCCTTTTTTCCCCCTTCAAAATAAACCTTCACTAATCAATCAAACAAACACAAATCGACCAAGTCTAACTCAAGAACACCCGTAGAATTTGGCAAATAAGCCCTAAGTAGTTTATACTTGGGTTGTTTTCTGACATACATCACCCAAACCCTCTGCTTCTCTTAGGTGACAACTAATTCAATTCTGCCTGGCAGGGCACTGTAGGCTGTGGGGCTTTTTGAACAGCTGTGGAAAATGGCTAAGACAGTGATTCTTAAAATCTATTTGGAAGATTAAACAGGGATTTCATGCAGTATTTCAAGCATTTGTAAGCAATTTCTATTTGGATGGTTTTCAACCTTTTTTTGTACCTTATGATAATTTGGCTGTAGGATATCTCTACAGGGAAAAACAAAAAGTTTCTGGGACAGAATCTCAATCCTGAACTAAAAATGTGTCTCAGAACTGTTTCTTTACTTGTAGACTACTACTCACACCTGCATCTTTTTCTCTTTCCACCTCATTCTAACCCAGAGACAACTTGCCTGAAGAAGTATTTTAACACTTTTTTCCTTTGGAATTCCAGGGCTTGGAATATTTGTGGAGAGGATGTGCCGAGTGGAAATAGTGGCTGATAATGGCTTCCATAAGGAGGATAAATTGAAGACTCTTTACCTAGTACTATACAACTATAGTTTGAGATATATTGTTGAATCAGTTCCCAGTCACAATGGGGTTTTCTTCCTTATTCATTTTGACTCTGAAGATGGCTAAAGCAGACTAAAGAGCTGCAGACAATTTTTTGACCTCACATCAGAATGAATTTTTCATTCAAAATTTTATTGCTTTCCTGCAAATGAGTGAGCAAATCAGGTGTGCAGACATTTTAATGTCTCCCATTTTCTTTTAAAAAATATCTCTATAGTCACAGCTATGTAGGTCAAATCTAACTATTATAGTTTACCTATTCCTATTGTAGAGAAATATTTGTTGGATGCTGTTTCAATTTTACAGGCTCCAACAATAATACCGAGTTCCTTCCATGGGCCAGGCTTCTTTTCCTAGACCATTTTCAAATAAGCATATTGAAGGGAACCTATATTATTTTATTCATTTTAAAAGTTGAAACTGATGCTAGCAAGGTTACGAATTGTCTGAGGTTGCAGACTTGGTGAGTATCTGTGTGGAGTTTCACACTCAGATCTGACTGCAGTTAAACTTCCTAGCTTGTCGCTTTGATAGCAGTTTTGTCCATGGCAATCAAGAGTCAGTAAATTTTGGCTAGAATACATCACTTAAACTTTCCCAGAGAAACCCTGAATTCTAGCCTCATGAGTTCAGGTCACAGGGCAGAAAAACAGTGCAGCAAAAAGACATTTGGATACAGGCAAATGGCGAGCATTTGGTTGAAAGGAATTCAGTAAATACATATTTATGGGGAATATGAGTATCTCTAGGCAATGCTTTTTTCTAGTACTGGTAATTTGTTGCTCCCTGCAGTGATTTTTTTAAATTATTATTTTTTTATGAATAGTCAAGTATTTTCATTCATTTTCCATACTTATTTCCTAGTCACAACGCTGTACTCATTATCTTTTGAACATACTGTGCATGTTTCTGACTGTTGCTTTTGTGAAAGCCATTTTCCTCATGTTTAAGTCTTCTGTTTCCTTTTGCTTCCTTGAAAATTTTCCAAACTTTACAGCTCCCTTCTTTCAAGATCCTATATTATGCTTACCCTATCTACCTCAGTTCTCTGATATCTAAAGGAATCTTTACCACTTAATTGGTATATACATTATACTGTTTTACACACACACATCTTTTTTATTTTGAAATGACTTTACAACATTCAAAAAAGTAACGAGAATAGTATTAAGTCTTGTATATCCTTTACCTAGAATCACCAAATGTTATATTTTACCGTACTCGTTTCCTCCCCAATACACACATATGTATGCATACATATGCTATTAATTTCAGAACCATTTGATATTAGTGGAGCAGACAATAGCTGCTCCACTCCTAAATATTTAGCAAGTATTTTCTAAGAAGAAAACCATTCACTCACGTGATCGCAGTTCAATTAACATACTTAAGAAAGTTAACCTTGATATAAAACTCTTATCTTCTGGCTCGGTGTGAGGTCGGGGTGGTGGTGGATGGGGGGGAGGGGGGTTCACGGTGTGAGGGATGTAAAAATAAAATAAAATAAAATAAAACTAAAAAAAAACAAAACTCTTATCTTCTGTTACAGTGTTTTTGATTTCTAGCATTTTCTTTAGATTCTTTCTTAGAATTTCCATTTCTCTGCTTACATCATCCATCTGTTCTTGCACGTTGTCCACTTTTTCCATTAGAGTCCTTAGTGTTTAATCATAGCTATTTTAAATTCCCCATCTGATAATTCCAAAATCTTTGCCATATCTGAGTATGATTCTGATGCTTACTTTGTCTCTTAAGACTGTTTTTGTCTTTTTGCATGCTTTGAAATTTTTTGTTGATAGCTGGACGTGAAGTATTGGGTATAAAAAATTGAGGTAAATCAATAGGGCTTTGGGGTGAGGTTTTATGTCTGTTTATCTGGAAGATAGTCTATGTTTACTGTTTATTGTAGCTATTGGTGTCAGAAGCTAAAAATTCCTCTAGTGTCTTGTTTTTATCTCCCCTGTTATCTTTAAGTTTCTCTAGAGACTGCTTCTTAAATGGGGTCTGAGGTTTGTAGTTATTTCAGTTACAATCCCCTGTTATTAAACAGGAGTCTGGTTGTGGTGGTAAGGTGTGGGGATAGAGGAAGCATTCAATAGTGTTAGGATTAGATGTCAGTCTTTAAAAAAACAACACAATTATTTTATTGTAGTAAGAACAGTTAGCATGAGATGTATCCAGGAATAAATTGTTAAGACTACAATCTAATATTGTTAACTATAGGTATGTTTTGTACAGCAGATCGCTAGAACTTATTCATGTCGCATGACTAAAATGTTACATTAATTGATTAGCAATTTTTTGTTCTCTCTTTCCCCTCACCCCTGGCAACCATCATTCCACGCTGTAATTCTCCTGTGGCTTATCTCACCTAACATAATGTTCTCAAGGTTCATCATGTTATTGCATGTGGCAGAATTTCCTTCTTTTCAAAGGATGAATATTATTCCATTGTGTATATATACTACATTTTCTATATCTATTCATCTATTGATACACATTTAGGTTATATAGTGGCTATTGTGAATAGTGTTGCAATGAACATGGGAGGGATAGCTCTTTGAGATCCTAATTTCAATTCTTTTCGATAAATACTAAGAACTGGGGTTGCTGGATCGTACGGAAGTTCTGTTTTAATTTTTTAAGGTGCCATTTCCATAATGGCTATATCAATTACATTCTCACCAGCAGTGTACAAAGGTTCTGATTTTTCCAGATGCTCTCTTTGTTTTTCGATAATAACCATCCTATTTGTTTCATATGGACTTTAGGATTGTTTGTTCTATTTCTGTAAAAAATGTCATTGGAAATTTGATAGGGTTTCCGTTGAATCTGTATATTATTTTGGGTAGTATAAACATTTTAAGAATATTAATTCTTCCAATCCACAAACACAGAAGTCTTTCTACTCGTTTGTATGTTCTCCAATTTTTTTCATTAGTATTTTGTAGTTTTTGGTGTGCAATTTTTTCATTTCCTTAGTTAAGTTTATATCAAAGTACTTTATTCTCTTTGATGTTATAGCAAATATAATTATTTTCCTAATTTCCTTTTCAGATAGCTCATTGTTAGTGTATAAGAACACATTTGACTTTTGTAAGTTGATTTTGTGTCCTACAACTTCATTAGTTCTACAGTTTGTTTTATGGACTCTTTATGGATTTTTATATTAATAAATAAGATTAGGTTGCCTGAAAACAAACAATTTCTTTCTTTCTTTCTGATTTGGATGACTTTTATTGATTTTTCTTGACTAATTGCTCTGGCAAAGAATTCTAGTACTATGTGGAATTGAAGTTGTGAGAATGGGTAAATATTCTTTGTTCCTGGTCTTAGAAAAAAAGCTTTCAGTTTTTCACCTTTGAGTATGATATTAGCTGTGGATATTTTATTGATGGCCTTTCCTATGTTGAGGTAATTTCATTCTATTCCCAGTTTATTGAGAGTTTTTATTATGCAAGGATGTTGAATTTTGTCTAATAGGTTTTGTACATTTACTGAGATGAATGTGTGATTTTTATTCTGTATTCTGTTAATGTGTTGTATCAATTTAATTATTTTTACATGTTAAACCATTTTTGCATCCCAGGGATGAATCCCATTTGGTTGTAGTATACAATCATTTTCATGTGCTCTTGAATTTGTTTTGCTAGTATTTTGTTGGGGATTTTTGCATCTATATTCATCATGGATATTGGCCTATAGTTTTCATTTCCTTTAATCGTTTTGTCTGGATTTGGTATCTAGGAAAGGCTGGCATCATAAAATGAGTTTGGAAGTATTCTCTTTCTTCAATTTTTGGCAAGATTTTGAGAAGGATTTGTGTTAATGCTTCTTTAAATGTTTGGTTGAATTCACCAGTTAAGCTGTTTGGTTGATTCACCAGTGAAGAACCCCCTTATCTGCAGGTGATGTGTTCCAGAACCCCAGTGGATGCCTGAAATGACAAATAGTACCAAACCTTGTGTGTGTGTGTATGTGTGTGTGTGTGTGTGTGTGTGTGTGTATGTATACATACTGGGGGTGCCAAAAAATGTATACAAGTGGACACTTTGGTCAACGTTGCTAAGCAGTAGTTTGCTGTAAGCAGAAGTGTCTGGACGGTGATGGTAACCACTTTGAGCACCTCTTGTCATTGCAGAAGTCAAAGGTGACTTGTATTCATCTTTTGTTATCAATATATGTTAATACAGTTTTTTCCTTTATTAAAAAGTGTCTACATTTTTTTGCACCCTCTCTTTCTCTGTATATATCTGTATGTATATCTATCTATCTATCTATCTATCTATCTATCTAGCTAGCTAGCTAGCTAGCTAGCTAGCTAGCTATGTTTTTCCTATAAATACATACCTGTGATAAAGTTTAACTTATAAATTAGGCGTAGTAAGAGATTAACAATAATAACGTAATAAAATAGAACAATTATAACAATATACTATAATAAAAGTTATGTGACTGTAGTCTATTTCTCAAAATATCTTATTGTACGGTGTACACCCTTCTTCTTGTGATGATGTGAGATGATACAATGACTATGTGATGAGATAAAGTGAGGCGGCTGACCTAGGCATTGTGTTGTAGTGTTAGGCTGCTATCGACCTTCAGATGATAAGGGTGACATAAACACAAGTGCTGTGAGACCTTGACAGTACATCTGGTAACCAAGATGGCCACCAAGTGCCTGAAAGGTGGGCGGCATAGCATATACAGCATGGATACACTGTACAAAAGGATGATTCATGTTCTGTGAAGGACAGAGCAGGACAACACCAGATCTCATTGCAGTACTCAGAATGCCTCGCAATGTAAAACGTATGCGTGGCTTATTTCTGGAATTTGCCAATTAATCTTTTCAGATCATAGTTGACCATGGGTAACTGAAACCGTGAAAAGAAAAACCACAGATGAGGGAGACTACTGTACTCAGATCTTGCTGTAGTTTGAAGTTAAAAGTGAAGTTCATTAGTTCTGGGAGTAAAGAGATATTTTCTTTCCAATTATCCAGAGTTGAGTTTCAGCAGGTTTGCCATTGTGAGGAGTCAAAAGAAAGCTATTTTACTAACATGTTATTGGTTATAAAAAGTTTAACATCTATTTTAGTATTACTTTTGGCATGTTTTTAGCTCCTTTTAATGATGCATTTAAAATCTCATTTTGATTCAATATTTTCAAAAGACAATTTAAAAAAGACAATTTGTTTCATAGTCACAATTTTTCTTATTCCCTTTTTCAAACCTCTGTGTATACACATATGTGGTTACATCTAACATCTAAGGAAAACCACTTATCTACACAGATTATTTCTCGAAAGGTATCCTTGGTCACCTCAAGTTACATTCATAATGGTTGTTCAAAGTGACACATGACTGCACTTCTTTGAAGTATAGAATTACACTCAGCTGCCTTCATGCTGTGCAATCCAAAGTAATTACTGTCAACGTCCAACTTTTACCTTTTAAGGCCTAGAGGGTAGCACAGAATACATGAGGGAAATAAATTAAGTGTGTAAACTTGTTCAAAGCCTCTCTTCCTCTCTTCTTTCTAAAGGGCTAGGATAAAAACTTCACTAAACAACTATTATTTATACATAAAAAAGCTTCAGCTTTTTATGTCAAACTTGACTCTATAAAATATTCTGAGATTGAAATGTGTTTGAAGACAACATCTAGCGTTTTCTCAGTGATTCAGAATTATTTGACATTATTTTCTGCCTCATATTTGGGATACGTTTGCTTATATGATCTAATATAAAACATTGAACTTTTAAAATACATCACAATGAACTATAATCACATATTTGCCTAAACTGTATGAATATGTAAAGTAGATGATTTAATGTTGAAGATTTTTACATTCGATTGCTCATTTTTCAGTGCTTTTGGCATATGGGACAAACCTATCCTGATAACGTCTGCTACTAATATATGAAACTTATTATGGCTTTTTAAAGTTGAAAAGAAAAAATTTGAAGAAAAATTAAGTTAATCTTGTTACTCTGATGACATTATACATCCTTAAAATTTACATAGAACATTCTGAATATAAATATTGAAAATCTTAACTTTTGAATCTCTTGACTGCAAATTTTCCAATTATTTCTAAGTAACAATGTTCAAAAAACATTATTTAAACTTAAATTTGTTTTGAATAGGTAGAAAACATGATATTACTTCTCCAAAATGTTTTACGGTCATTAGCAATATATTGAAAATCAGTATTAGATAATTTGTTTTGATTTTATTAATTTAGATTTATGATAAGAACATAACTTAGTCTGAAGTTTATTTTTATCTTATGAGGGAAGCAGGATGTGGGGTATGGTGAAAGAAAATAAACAACTGCATACAATAAATAATATTGTAAAAGAAATCTCTACTTTTTTGGGGGGGAATGTAAACTTCTTTAGCTTCTTTACAACACTGATTTATAAACAACATAATTGCTTGTAAACTTGGCTAGACCACACTTTGAAAACCTGATTGAAATGATTTTTTAAATCTTTAATATGATTTATAATAGACTGCATTAACCTTTTTTGCCCCTGAAAAAACAAAAACTGTACTTTAAAAAATATATATATAATTCAAGTTGTTGATAATTCTGGAACTACCCTTTCCCCTCTCTTTTGAATTAGTAAGAATTTTTTCTTTAAAATAGCAACTTTTGTTTTTTACAGGCAGGAAAATAGATATAGGGCATATGCATTGGAACATATTGGATTGTAGAGAAAAGCACAAAGAAAAGGAAGCCTTCGAGAAACAGTGTTAATGCCAGGATATATTGCATTTCAGCTTTTTCTCTGCGTATTTAAGTTTATAATACATATACAGAGAAAAACATTCTACATATTACAAAATTGGAATCATATTGTCTATTCCATTTGAATAAAGATATTAATGTGAGTGATTAAAATTCCTTGGATGCATAATTTTTATTGGCTGTATAATATTCCATGGTATAAATATTCCATAATGTATCTATTTTCCTAATTTTTAATATTTAGTATATTTCATATTTTTGTTATTTTTAAATCTTGCTGACATAAACAACTTCACAGATAAATCTTTATTTGAATCAGATTATTTCATTTAGAGAGATTACTAGAAATAGGTTTACTGATCAGGGTATCAGTATTTTAAAGCTATTACTACGTATTACGAAAACCTTCCTAGAAAGCCTGTATTTTTTTTTTTTTAATCTTTCAGCTGGTAGTATAGTGGATTGCCAATTTCACCATACTGACCGAACACTGAATATTTTTATTTGAAAAGCACTGTTAATTTAATAGGCAATGGTAGCATATTTTAATGTGCCTGTCTTGGTTTGTTATAAAGTTGAATTTTCAAGTATCAACTCACGGTCCTGATGAAAAGGACATTTAAATCATGCATGGCTAAAGCGCACGGAATGATTAAAAGACCAGTGTACTTACAGGAATTACATACCTAGAAGTTCCTCCTCATCCATACTACCTGGATAACCTTTTATGTCATTCCCTCTCTTCCTGTAGTTTGCACATCTGTCAAGCACAAATAAGATTTGCTCTCCAGTCTTGTAAGAATGTACAAAAGATTTAATGAAATTAACACAGTGACTCATTGCACATATAAGTTTGGATCCTAACTCTAACGTTTAATATCTTTCTAATACTCTTAGCCTCATTCTTCTCATACTTAGAAGAGGGTAATAATAGTGCATATCTAAAAAGAATTGAGGCAAAATTTATAATGTTCAGTAGGGGACTTGATACTTCTTAACACCCAGTAAATGTAAGTTGTTAATAGTATTATTATGTGAAAATAAAGTATAAAGCACTTCACAAGTGTAAGATTTGATTAATTTATCATTCAAATAATAAGTTAATTATCCAATTTGCCTAGGGATTTTTTTTCTTTCCCTGACTTTTTGACATTGTTTTGGAATGCTTTTTATTAATAAAATCTGTTTTGAAAAGAATTATGATTATAAAAATCATAGTATCAGAAACATATTTGCTTGCAATGCATATTACAACAAGAGTCTTAATTATATTGAATGTGCTTGATCACATATTCCTTTTCTTCTCTAAAAAATATGCAGTTAATTTTAAAAAGGCAGTTGACAAAAACTCTCTCTTTGGACCAAGCATTAGTTAGTCTCCTCTGAGTCCTGTTTTTGAATCATTCTTGGGTTTTGTCTTTGGACACTTAGTCCAGTTTTATCAAGAATCCTGCTGGGTCACCCTATGGAAAATCCTGCACCTTTGGTGATCTGATCAATTTCCTTATCACGCATCTCTGATATCCCATCACCTTTGCCTGCCTTCAGCAAAGATCCTGTGGAGTTGTTTTAGCCCTTGACATAGGCCCCTTATCCCTGATGCTTCCTCTCAGTAATTTTGCATCTACCGATACCCACCGTGCTCCTGGGCTGTAAATTTTCACTTGACCTTGTATTTTAAGTTGAATTTAATCTCTCTCGTTTTCTATGAAACCCCACTGTAGTATCCCTTCTTAAATAAAGTCTGCCAGACAGTCTTTGACAAGTGTCTGAATAATTTTTTAACAAGAGTTTAAAATCATAAACAATGTTAACTGGGCACATGAAAAAACTGAACTCAAAGAAATTTGAATTGTTGAAGTAATTATTCACAGAAATCAGTAACACTGAACAACAGTAGAGAAAATTTGCATTTTATTTATGAGTTGGGCAGTGGTTCTTTCAAAAGAAAAGTAGAAACAATGATTCTGATTAATCTTTGGTCCCCAAGTTCTAAAGGCAGGAACACAAATGGTTGCTATTAACATAGCCTTGGGGAAGAAGGAAGAAAGAAACTAATGTTGAGTTTCCAATATTGCTCTGTCTGCACTGATATTCTGGAAAAGCAAGGAAAGAAAAAATGGAGGGGACAGTACAAATCTGCATTTTTCCTCCTACACAGTGCCTCTCCTGCTATTTTCATTTGGCCCCAAGGTTTTGGAGAGATCAATACAGATACTTTACCGGGAAAGAAATAAGATAGGAACGTGTGCCCTGGTGGAGGTGCTTAGAATATTGAATAGTTTTTGACATAGCTTGATGCAGAGGCAAGGTAATACTCTCCAAGGAGAGAATTGCTACTTAGTTTGAAGCTCATGGGGGGAAAGGAACTAAATGAAAGCCGGAAAGGAGGCTGAGTGGAGCGCTTTACTCCTTACCTCTCAAGTTCGCAAACAGGATGGTGAGTTGAGAAGACGAGAGCTCAAAAAAACCACTTTATTCTGATGAAAACTGTTTCCCACCCCATCGCCATTGCAGCAGAGGGCAATGGAAATGCTTCTGCTTCTATTTTAAACCAAACTTCATTCTTCAGGGTAGTATTTGCTTTCTTTTGATGGTTTCATTTGATGGTTGCACTGCTGACATGGAAGCACAATGCTTGCTAAAATATTCACCGCCGAGAGCTGGTGTGAAACGGTCTCCTATCCCGCTACTCCCTCAATCATCTGGATTAACATTTCTCCAGCTACCCCTCAGCATTAAATAAAAAACAGCAGTGTGCAGGTTTAAACGATCGCTTCAGCTTTTTTTTCTTTTCTGGCCCAATGTGTGACTTGTTTTATTTAGCAGTTTCTGTATCCCCCACTGTTTAACAATCATGCACTGCTGAAAGCTTCGCCTCTTCTTTTACCCCTTGTTTAATGAGGTCTATGATAAAATACTCACTCACCCCATTTTTTACCCTTAAAGGTTGAGACTTGAATCAGAATCAAATTTAGAAGGTCAGGGTTCAAATGCTAGTGCTTTAGCCTTTGCGGTGCCAAGAAAACCCACAGGACAATTGCATAGAGAGAAGCAAAAATTAAGTCAAGATTGGTTAAAAAACATGCATGTATTAATGCAACATTATGGCTGAGAATTTAAACTCATAAAAGTCAAGAAAGTCAAAATTATGATCCCAGCTATTGTTATTCATTCCTTGCACACATGATAGTATTTTATGTACTGTATTTGCTGTTATATTTATGCCCTTATATAGAATATGCCAGGTTATAGTTACTAAGGGAAGCATAACTTTTCATTTCTAACTTTCCTGCATTCTAATTCTTCAGCACAATTAGCATTAGCTTTCCTTTGCTTTCCTCTCATTTTATTTCTTAAAGGGGAAAAAAAAAAGAGAGATGATCATGTATCTCCCTGTTTTAAGTGTTCACTGACCTTTGGGACTTATGCATTTGTGGATCAGGTTACAAGGAACATAGAGAATTTCCTTTGGGAGAAGAGTTGTCTGCAGTTTGCAGATGCTTTCTCAAAATCCAGTTATCCTTTGTCTAAGAAGCAGCCAGGCACTTGGTGGAGTTCTCCAGGGTCCTGACTCTCTATCCTTGTACGGTTTATAGCTTTGTATACACGTTTGAACACCTATTTCAGCACATACTGTAAGATTTAAAAATACGAATATCAGAGCACAGGTCTGTGCAATTTCACAAGGACAAATATTTAAGAGAAAATAAGCAGTTTTTACTAGATTGGATGTTCGATTTTGACAAGAGAAAGTGCTTCAGAATGCTTGGTACAGATAATCTAAGTAATCTGCCTTAATCAAACTGGGTGGACACAAGGTTCATTCAAGGCCACTTGCAGGCTCTATATATTCAGCATAAGGTCTCTGGTAGTGGTAGCAGTTTGGGGGTCATCTGGATCTAAATCTGATACTTACTAATGGGTCACTTTGGACAAGTGACTCAACCTCTCTGAGTCCTGATTGCCTAAATTTTTAAATTGGTAATAATTGCACCTCCTCATAGGAGTGTGTAAAGATTAAGTGAGTAATTTATGCAAGTCATGTCTCCCATGATAGGTTCTCATACATGTACAGCAAAGTGACTAGAAGCAAAGTTACTGAAACCAGACTTTGGGTGTTTGAATTCAGCCCATGTCACTTAGCTGTGTGACCTTGGGCAAGTTAGTCGATCTCTTGTTTTACTTTTCTTATCTGTAAAATAGGGATAATTAGAATCCTTACATCATTAAGTTCTTGTGAAAATTAAAGGAGTAATTTATAAATTACTTAGGACAGTGCCTGGCATATTTTAAACACTATATCTATGTCACCTAATAATACCATTGCTCCCTTCTAGATACAAAACTAACTTGAGAGATTTCTCCCTTATTAAATATTTTGCAGATTTTCCAAATTGCCCAATTTGTTTTCCAACATTTAAAGTTTCCCTCATGATAAATAATTCACTTTTAACTTATTTCTAATATCAGATAAAACTGAGGAATATTTGTTTCTAATTAAAGCTCTAAATAAAGGCAAACTTTGCCTGGTTAGTATTTATACCCAACTTAGGTTTGATGCCACCAGTCACCATTATTGCACTTTTTAAACCATTTTTTTCTTTCAGAAATTATGAAATTTATTAGACTCAAATTTTGATTTAACTTCCTTAAATCATGACTTTGCATAAATCACTCTCAAAATAAATGGCCCAAATTTAACATAAATTATATTGATCTTTCAACCGCATTGTTACCTTTCTTAGAAACTGTGTATATTCTTTATTGCATTTTTTTCTACTTATAAATATCTTTTCCTTTTTTGCCTTTGGTTTTGCAACTTACTCATTGTTTTAAGCAGTTTCTTTACTTTGCAAATTTATCTCTCTTAGCACTTGCCTTCCTTTAGGCCTTAAACATGCAAGTTATTCGTTTCTGCATACTTATGGACCATTCTGATTTCCTTAGGGAAAATATACTTGACAGCTAAGAAATGGTTTATTCGCTTTCACTTGTTACTTTATTTAATAAATATTTACTGAGCACCTATATGATTCCAGGGGGTGGAGGTGTTTAGAATATGTGCTGGGCCTTGGGATATAGCAGTAAAGAACAATGATCCTAACTAACCCTTTTAATGCATTTTACCATTAAAATGTCTATATTAGTGCTCTCTGGTGGAAGTATAATATGAGCCAAATGTGTAATTTAAAAAAAAATTTGTGGCCATAGCAAAAAAATACAAAAAAATTGGATGAAATTAATTTTAATAATATATTTTACTTAACCCAACATAACAAAAGTTTTTGTAATTCAACATATAATTTATATAAAAATTACTGATAAGATATTTTACATTCTTTTTTGTATAGTAAATCTTTAATTTTTTTCAGCCTTGTGGAGGTATAATTGACAATATAATTGTAAGATATTTAAAGGGTTAAATGTGATGATTTGGTACACATACACATTGTAAAAGGATTCCTTTCATTGAGTTAATGAACAACACATCCATCAAAACACATATCTACCTTTTTGTTTGGGGGGGGGGTTGTTTGGAAACATACTAAGTCTTTACATTCTAATTTGTATTTTACATGTATAGCACACCCCAACTCTGATTAGCCCCATTTCTATTGCTCAGTAGACTCACATGGAATAGCTCAGTCTCCTTTAAGACAGGAAGCTCATACCGAACACTGTAACTCAATGTGTGACTAAATAACATCCATGCAGTGTAAGGAAAGTATTTCCCTCTGCCCTCATTAAAATGGTTTTGGATATTTCTCCTAAATCACGGCATGCTGGAATCCCCAACATAGCAATTAGCATTTTAAAAATTATTGAAATGAATGATTTTTGGTGAAGATGTTATAATCAATTAATAAATTATAAAAGCCATTTATAGTTGAGATACTCTTGGGGATTGATACATTATAACCGCTGATGAATTTTTAAATTTATTCTGGATTTTTAAAAAATGGGGTTTAGGTTTCAAGGTAGCATAAATTGAACTGGAAGTAAATTTCTTGAGTCTAAATTGTGATGATATTTTTTTTTTCTTAAAGAAAGTAACATAGGAACACACAGGATCAAAGATAAAGTATAGATAGGCAGGAGACATTGGCAGTGAAAGATGTTTCATCTTCAAGACACTCACATTTTCAACAAATCCAAGGGAGCTCTGAAATTCACCTATAAAAGCTGGACGGTAATGGCTTCAGCAGTGCTACATGGGAGACCCAGAGGTGTTTCAGAATGCTGGTTAGAATATTATCTTATATTTCAAGGTGAATTCTGGTTCCCAGGGAAATCGACAAGTGTGCCCTGCAAGCCAAGCATTTAAAAACCTTATGAAGGAGACCAAAAAAAAAAAAAAAAAAAAAAAGGAAAATGGAAGGTCCAAATGTAAACCACTGACCTCAAGGGAGGACAAGATAACATGCCTTAAAACTACATACAAGAACTTTTTCATTAGTTTATTTTGTGCTTGGAGTTGTTACCCAGTGTTTCCATTGCTGCTGCTTTTATGCAGAAACTAAAGAGTAAAGACACATAACTTTAGTGAAATTTAAGTTACTTAGCTTGTGTCCTTTTTAGCAGAATGTTTTTCTTCAGATTGAAAGGAGAGTGATCTCATACTTCCCTGATTTGCTAATGTTATGTGTTTACCTTCACTGCAGTCACAGAGGTAGTTGACTTTTTGCTTGTGTATATCTCAGCCTGTTTTGGGAGTTGTAGAATGAAATGAGTAGAAACACTCACGAGTTCCTTCTTAGGATGTGAAATGCTCCATTTTCTTCTTTGATTGTGGTAGCTCTCCTATATTTTGGTATAAGCGAAAGACCTTGTCTCAAGGGTTTATGATAGTTTCTTCTCTTTTATTGTTGAGTGGAGGGGAGCTATACTAAAATTTCCCTGAGGAAAAGTGCGCTATAAATCCATGGTGGGGAAGGTAGGGGTCTGACGGAGAGAAGCTCTTAAACCATCATTTCCACTCTGGCCATTACCAATAAGAAATGTGAAATAAAAAAGAAGAGAAAGCCGAGTGAAAATTAACTTTAAGTCATAGAAACTGACAAGCGGCTTCTGTGATTTAGAGTAGAGTCATGTCAAGTCCAGTGTTGAAATAAGAAACATGGAGGACAGGCACTTTTATTTGTCTGTAATTGGACAAGTGAAGAAAATGATTTGTTGAAGGTGATGTTAATGACAACAAAGCAATGTCAAAGCCTGTGCAGAGAGAAAAAAAATGGAGGAGGAACATATTGTGCTCAGCTTAAGTTTATGAGGAAAAAGATTTTGTGCCAGTGGGAAAATTTTTTGTGACCACAAGAATGTAATTATGGTAAATTGTCTCTCTGGCTTAGTTTTAGTTTTTATCAGTATCTCCTCTCTTGTGTGGGTTAAATACATTATGTTTCACGAAATGCACTCCTGGCTCATCCCACTTTACTATTACAGGTGATATTTAAAAACTACCTATTTTCAATTATGATAACATACATCTGGCAGTCCTGTTGGACTGGAGATAATTTTAATTCAAAAATAGCCAAACAGTTTAGTGGTCATTTTTTAGTAATCATTGGGGTCACATTTTATTTTCCACTCTCCCACACACCCTTCATCAATGAACCATGCTCAGTACTGAAATAATCATGCACCTGCCTCATTCACATTTATTGTCTCTTCCTGTCTCTTCTTGCCCATCCCATTTTCTCTATGGTTTGACCTCGGGGAAGAGCCCTGGCCATTTGTGTTAGGATTGAACATTTTTCTCCAGCCAGTAACTAAAGCGCTTCCATATTAAAACAAACAGAGAGACAGACAGACAAACAAACCAAAACAACCCATGAAAATCAAACATAAAGAGAATAGAAAAAAAAAACACCCATGAATATTTAATTTCATATCAAATCTCTAACCTGACATTAAAAGTTTTTCGTGTTTTCTGTCTCCAGTTTTCTAAATGGCCACATATGAAACATTCTATCCCAGTGCCAGACTATATGTTAGGCAAGGCCTGCTTATTTGAGAAATACTGTAATTATGCTCCAAGAAGTCTACAATTTGATACTGAGCAGGCTTGGGATAACTCCATATAGGCCTTGGGCAAGGGTTGTAAGTTTTAACCTATGTTTTCTAGAGAAATTGTCTCATTCTGTGAGGGAAGACGAGTCATAGAGTGGGGAAAGTGCTGACAAAGCCTTTAGAATTCTACAGAAAGGAGAATTTCTGTGAGTAACTCTAACAATTGTTCTTAAAAATGCATCCCTAGTTTTATTTTCAAAAAATAATTTTGATTACCTTTGTTCCATTATGATAAGAGTTAAAGAGAATTTAATAAGTGAAATTCATAGAACATCTACATGTCTTATTTTAGGCAATAGCTCTATCTACTTGCTTCCTTCTTTTAATTTTTAAAATTACTTTCTGTATAGGTAGTAATTATATGTTTCAAAATTTAAAAATAAAAAGGATATTCATCCCAGATTTTCTCTCCCACCACTGTCCCTCAGTAACACAATTCTCAGTTCAGCAAACTAGTATTATCAGTTTATTATGTGTCCTTTATTTAGTCTTGGGTTTCTTTATTATCTAATATTCTTCCCCCCGTGTTTTTTTATACAAATGTATGCATACTATTATTGCACATACTGCACCACACTTTGCTTTATATATTTTTAACCTAACAGTATATCTTGAAGGTCAATTTATTTTAACACATAAAGAACTTCTTCATCCTTTAAAAAAAAATGACTGCATAGTATTCTCTTACATATATTCCTTAATTTAACAAATCCACGGTATGCAAATAAAAATGTCACAATGAATGTCTTTTCCTAAGTGCATGAGTACATTTATAGGACATATTCCTAGAAGTGGAATTTCTGGGTATGTAGATTTGTAAATTTGCTGCATATTACAAATTATCTTCCATATTAGTTTTGACATTGTATCCCCATCAGCACTGTATGAGGGTGTCTGTTACTCTACAACAAAACCAATAGTATCTGGATCCCTGCCACTCCGGTAATGAATACAGGTATCTCGGTACCACTGTATTTCTCCTACTATGAATGAATGTGGCATTATTTTATTTATTTAAGAGCCGTATTTATTTCTTTCAAGTGAGTTATGTGCTCATATCCTTTGCCATTTATTTCATGTGCTATGAGACTTTTGAAACTGAGTCGTAGAAACTATATATTAAATGGGAGATGAGCGCCTTATGACATGGTTGTCTTTTTCCCCTCCTGTTTGTCATGTGCTTTGACTTTGGTGAATTTTGCCATGCAGAAATCTTTGATAGGTATGTAGTTAAATTTATCCATATTTCAATCTTAAGACTGCGGAGTTTTTAAATCATGATTAGAAAGGCCTTCCCCCTCTGAGATTATGATACATTCTCCAGAGATGTCTTCTCGTAATTTATTGTCAATTCCTCCTTTTAGAAACACACACACACACACACACACACACACACACACACACACACACACACACACACGTCCTTAGTCATCCTACAGGTGGCTGAGGTACAGACATCAAAAGGAAAGGCCTTTCTGCCAGTAACTTTCTATAGCCTAGACACAATTGTAAATAGACACTCATGCTTGGCTCTAACAGGCTTCTCCTTGAATCTGCTTTCAGAGGTTATCTGGTGTGAACGGGGTCCTGCCCCTTCTTTCCTCACCCACTGCTCTTGAAGTGGAAGGCGTCTGAGGTTGACAAAGATGTTATGCAGAGATAATTGAGGATAATGTCTCCCTCCTGCCCACGGATATTACTAAAACGAGAACTTCATATTAGTTTGTGCAGTGCTGTAGAAAGCAATTGGAGGCACATACACTGTGGAATAGATCTGATATCATTAGCTGTAAGGTTAAATGCCTTCTCCGTGAGTTACCTGTGCAAGTAAATTAAATCAAACGTTTAATGGAAGCAATGCAGGTTACCTCATTTATGAAGGTTAAATAGCTGAATTTCAATATAATATTTTAGTTTTGCCATGGTGGAGCTCTAGAAACAGTTTTTGTTGTATATACCCTTCTAAATTGCTTAAGGAAGGCAACTATGCATATTAATGACTTATTTTCTCACCTTTCAATGTGGTAATGAAATACCTGCAGGTGGCAAAGGATATAAATTAGCTACTTAGATTAGTTAAAAAAAAAACCACACAAAACAAAAAAAGAATAACCCTTCTTTGTAACTATGAAAGGAACACAGTTGATAAAGGTGTTATCAACTAAATGCTGACTGCCTAAAGAATAACAACAAAGATTAAAACATTTTTTTTCTAAAAACTAAAGAGATTTTTTTAGAGCTTGGGATATTTTTTATTTTAATCAGAGTCAAATGCTTCCATTGTTTAAAACTGCATAGCCATTATTAAATATATGATATACTGCAGTCCAAAGTTGCCATTTTTGTTATTGTATACCTTTCTAACATCACACTCTGAAATGTAGAGACACTTTTTTTGGGCAAAGGTTTTCTAATTCAATAAGGAAAATAAAATGTCATTACAGTCTGGCAAATCAGCCCTTCTGTATGGTCTCTCCAAAAAAAATGTCAGTGGATTAACGAGAGTGCTTGGATAGAGATGGTATTTTCAGTACCGTGTTTCCCCGAAAATAAGACCTAGCCAGACAATCAGCTCTAATGTGTCTTTTGGAGCAAAAATTAATATAAGATCTGGTCTTATATTACAATAACATAAGACTGGGTATAATATAATATAATATAATATAATATAATATAATATAATATATGTACCTGATAACATAACATAACATAACATAACATAACATAACATAACATAACATAACATAACATAACACCGGGTCTTGTATTAATTTTTGCTCCAAAAGACACATTAGAGCTGATGATCCAGCAAGGTCTTATTTTCGGGTAAACATGGTAGCACTGAGCTTTAGAGGAAACTTTCTTCATCTTGGAGCACTTGTTAGGCTCTTCTAGATTAAAAGGAATAGAGAGATGCATTGTTTTCGCTATTGGTTATTTTTTTAAAATGGAATTCAGTGAAGTAAGGCAACAGGAAATGATGTCCACAGCTATGGAAAGGTTAGACTATTTTCCGGGGATTAGCAGGTCAATAAGGATATAGCATCATTCTATCTCATCCAGATAATGAGAGAAACAAGGAGAGCAAGGTGACTGGTGTGGCGGCCACTGTGATAGTTCTAGGAGGCAGTGCTGGGGGCTGAGACCAGAATGGTGACAGTGGACAGAGAGAAATGGGAAGAATAAAGACATGCCTTTTAGGCATAAGGGAGCATAAGTCTGTGGTCGTGCTGAGGGTTCTCGATAGGTGGTGGAAAGAACTAGAGGGTGTCACTTATGGCTTATTCAACATACTAACATAACCTAACTGTGTAGTAATTGGTAAATAATGACTTATGAACTCTTAGAGAGCGTTGTACTTAAGTCAGCAAATCTAAATACAGCATTAATTATTTATTAGCCATAGGAATTAGCTGTACAGTGTGAGATCTGTACATTGCGCTTTTCATCCATAACCATGGGGTGTGCATTTTGGAGTTTTTTACCAATGTGATAGATTTCAACGCCTAGGTTTCCTGGAGGTTTGTAGAAGAAGGTTGGAGAGATGCAGAAGGTGGGATGGGAATAATTGCGCAATATTTCCCCCTGTGGAAATATCACAGAATAAATGTTAATCTGACTTAATATTGCATAGATTCATTTTTCCCCCCTCTAAAACCTAAAGTTACCTGTACGAAAGCTTGGTATCACATATAAGACAGATGTAGTCTTGTCCCCTGTATCATTTTTACATGGCTTTCAGCCACAGATCTTAAATTTCCCAAGACTTCAGTGTGTATTTTTTCTTTACTGCCTAGCTTCATGTGAGTGAAACATTTAATAACAGATCTCCTCCAGAAAAAAAAGTTCCCTAAAATACCAAGTTATAACCCCTACAAGGTTCAACTCAACAGTCTTTAAAAATAATAGCTGAAAGTAAGAATTTATTGTTAGAAAAGAGGAAATGAAACTGAGTGAAGTCTCTAAATTTACTGCATTAAAATGGAATCTATCTTTCATAGCTCTCTTTAAATTTAAGGGTTAATCAACGATTAACATTTTCTAGTTATTTTATGTTATGCGTGTACTTTACAACCACATGTTTTAGAATTATAAAATAAGCATATAAATAACTTCTAATGTGAGCAAAAACCTTTTATTAGATTAGCTGATGACAGGAACAAGTTTTCTTAAAAGGGCAAAGGAGTTATGTGAATTTTATGTAACTTAGTCAGATTTCTAGGTATGATTTTTAAGATGCATTATCATTATTCCAGCTGAATTTAATTTCTGATTCCCACTTGTATCTTGGAAACTAACAGCAATATGACTCTTTCAATATGGAGAGAGAAAAATACTCTATTCTCTCTTTCCAATTTCCTTCCTTAGGAGATTTAAGGCTCATCAATGGCAAAATCAGTGCTAGACGTATTAGTTGAGGCCATATATATGGTTATTTGTTACTGATTTGCCTTCTGGCACACCTGAATTTTCATTATTTATGCCGAATGTGCTACAACTGAGTGCTGGTGTTTTGCAGGCATTCAGCCTGGGCGGTGTGATGTGCATATGCAGGTGAACAGGTTGTTTGAATGGCCTAGACCCAAGACAGATAGATCACTGTCCTTATCCTCCATGCTATGAGCTACAACAATCACCTTGATATTATGTGGTTGCCTTCCTTTGCAAAAGCAATTAGAACAGTAGTGCGTAGCAGACCAAAGTGGTCAAGTCAGATTCACTCTTAGAGACAAAACTAGTCAGTAGAAAAAAAAAGAGAGAGAAAAGTGCTTTGCTTTCTGATTCCTTCCCAGGTCCTGGGTCTCGTTCTTTGTGAGGCTTGGTAACACGAAGTCCTCTTATGAAAACATTCCTCCTTTTGGAGTGAGCTAATCTGAGTGAGTTTCTGTTTCTCTCAACCAAAGGAAACTTGATTCAGGCAAAGAAAATGGTGAAAGAGTGGTTAGCATCACTTTTCTCGGGGTCCTTTCTTTCTTCTCCCTTCTTAGTAAGTCAAGTCAAATATAAAACAGGGAACTCTTGTATCATTTCAAGATTATATTAAGGAGTTTTAATATTTACAAAAAGACTCTTTCCTTTGACCAAACTTGAGTCAGGCTTCTCTGAGTCTTCTGAGTAGGCCCCAAATTTGGGCTCTGTCCTTGTCTGGTTTAGTCCAGTTTTAGCAAAAATCCTCTACCTTTTATATTTTTATCCTTCTGACCTGCCTTCAATAAGAATCCTACTGAGTAGGTCTAGCAAGAATTCCCCTCACCTTGATGTTTCCTCTTCATAATTTTCCATCTACAGACCCCTCTCTGATGCTTGGGTATGAGTCTTTTCGTGTCCTTGTTCTCTTCAGTCTCTCTTCCCTACTGCAGAATTCCCATTGCAAAGCCTCTTGAATAAATTCTTCCTGATTGTCTTTAATAAGTATCTGAGTAAGTTTTTCTTCAACAGCATACCTGTGAGGCATGGAAGGGCTTCAGAACAGGCCTTCCCAGGATGTGCTACTTTAGCATGTGGATTATTTTGATCTGAAGGCAACTGCGATCCTGTGGGTTTACGAGAAACTTAACATCTCTCCTAAAGAATTTGAATTGGGGCCTTGACTATAATAAGAGTTATTACCAGAAATAACTTTATGATTCATCTATAAGGCAGGACAAACTTCTAATTTATAAGCATCTGGTCTTTTTATCATCCTGCAATGAACTCCCTCCTTTCTGAAGCCCCGAAGTGCCTTACCTGATCTTTAATTCATAATGTCATAGATACCTCATTTTCCCCTACTCTGAATCTTTCTTGTATGCAGGTTTTTCATACACATGCGGTCTGACAATTAAGTTTGAGAACTTGTTGCAATGATATTGCTAAAATTTTTGATATCAGAGGGATTATTTATTTTGAATTTGTACCAACTGGATAGTTAACTAAGTATACTATTTGGAAGGGCTGAAAAGGCTGAGTGAAAAAGTTAGACGACCTGAACTTTTTGCCAATCCATGGCTCTTGCATCACAACAAAGCACCAGCTCACACAGCACTGTCTGTGGGGGAGTTTTTAGCGAGTAAACAAATAACTGTATTGGAACACCCTCCCTACTCACCTGATCTGGCCCCCAGTGACTTTTTTCTTTACCCGAAGATAAAGGAAATATTGAAAGGAAGACATTTTGATGACATTCAGGACATCAAGGGTAATACGAAGACAGCTCTGATGGCCATTCCAGAAAAAGAGTTCCAAAATTGCTTTGAAGGGTGGACTAGGCACTGGCGTTGGTGCATAGCTTCCCAAGGGGAGTACTTCGAAGGTGACTGTAGTGATATTCAGCAGTGAGGTAGGTAGCACTTTTTCTAGGTTGAGTTCTCAAATTTAATTGTCCGACCTTGTACGTACGTAATTAAATTTGGTTATTTTCTCTTGTTAATCTGTCTATGTAGATTTAATTAGACCAGCCATAACAACCTTGAAGGGTACAGGAAAGTTTCTTCCTCCCCTACAGAATCTTATCCATGTCAGTCTTATGAATCTTATTCATGAAATGGCCTTTTAAAGAAATAGAGTTCTGATAAATCTCTGAAAAGGAGTGCTTGACTCATTGAGGAAGTGGTTTCATATTTGCTTAGTGGTATATAAGAAGGGGAGACATCTTTAGTGTTGAAGAATAGGTTAGATAGCAAGGCAAGAAATGGAGAAGGAGGAACTATTGGTGGTAATGATTAGGGAACTCATTTTCATAACCTGATAGAAAACTTGATAACGTCTAAATTAATTTTTTAATGAAATAAGAATAAATGCTAACTGAGCATTTACCACACCGAACAGCTAAATCTTTTCTGAGGCTTTATTTTCCCAAATAATCAAAATCAGGATCTGGCTAGGCTGTGACATGTGTCAGAAAATTCCTTAAGCAATGTAGCTTTTCTTCCCTTTTTGGCTGTGGTATTAGGATCCAAAACGTTGTTTGGATGATGGTAAAGTGAATTCATTAATTTCTAATCTGAAAACAGTTTAATTAATTCAGAATGTGAAAGGTTAGTTTGAAAATAAGGTATGGTACGAAGGGGGTGGCAAGCACCCCAGCGTGCAGCAGATTGCCTCTGATCTTTTGCAGTCCAAGTGAGAGGTTGTTGTTCTGTTATGGATGAAAAGGCTCATTATCTCAAAGATAATTGCCCAGATGCCATACCAGTGAGGTCACACTAAACAGGGTTGTGGTTTCTGAACCAAATACTTGAACTAATTAACAGTTAAAGGTGTACGAAGTCATTTTTAAAAACATTTTTAACAGTTAAAGGTGTAGGAAACCAGTAAATACCTCCTTTAACCAAAAGGTTTAACCATGTATGGAGACTGCATGGAGCTACATTGTGAATTTGCAATAATTAGGAAGAAAGCACATCTTTCCCTTCATTCAAGTATGTAATACATGTTTTCTATAGTGCTCGAGTTCTGTTTGACATTGCTCCAAACATACAAATCATTGTTAACTTGTAAGGACAGTCATGCAGCGTAAGGAGATAAGTAATAAAATATTCTAATACCTTTAGATTCTATTTTATGTTTTTAAGCTAAACCTTTAGATTTCAAGGTTAGCGAAAACAGTTGAAATGTTGAAGCCCTAGACATTTAAATTTTCTGGAAAATATGCCTATAGAAAACCACAAAATAGTGGGTAAAGGTAGGGCCAGGGAAAAACATAACAATTGAGAATCTGATCTCGTAGTTCTGTCTCCTACTCTTCAAAGTAAATGTTATGCTTGCTTGGTTTTTTGAATTGCATCATCTCATCATGGCTCGGCAGGTGGTGCTATCTGAATTGCAATTGAATTTTATAGTTAGTCACAAGGTCTTTTTCTATTAGAAAAACAATACTTTAAATCGAAACTAAGCGATTGCATGTGGATTGTATGATTTGCAATAAGATCAAGGTTGACTATTTCCATGATTTTCTGTATAATTTTTTCCTGTTCCATCTTTGTGGAGTGGCCAGTGAGGGGCACTAGAGCAAAAACCAGGTGTGAAATATTGAGCATTTGCAGATAGACGAACGAAGGGAAAATTCTGATGAGGTCTGGTGTGGGAGCTAGAATAAACTGGAAGACAAAATGAGATCATTTAGCATCCTGGAATTGACACAGTGAAAGAAGTTTCCAAATGAGTATGAGAAACCTTTCCTTCAAGCTGCGATGGGCTTTAAAGCCTTATCGATTCTTCCTTTGTGAGGTGGATTAGAAATTTAGTATGAGAACTGTAGAGGATTTTTGTAGTTTATTTATATAAATTATTTTTAATTAATTTAAAAATAGTGTAGATTTAGTTATCAGCCACACTTGAGTGTGTTTTGGAAGAACTTGCATGTAATGACTATCATCTGTCCAACACTCTTCTCCTCCCTTTTGGGTGACAGACCCTCCTCTCTCCCACCACCTGCAGGACACAGTGAGTCAATAACAATGGTCCATTTTCCAGGCCACAGTCATGAATTGAGCGATGCACCAAGCTGAGTTTTGTTTTGTTGTTTTGGATGGAAGTCATAGGGAATTTAATCCATTATCTCTCTTTTGCAGTGTTGACATAAGAAACATCCAAACCTGTAGAAAATATTTATTACAGGTTATTTGATCCTAATTGATGGTAATGCCAGGGAGCAAAATCTCAAATGCTCCTGAGAATAACAGTTTTGCAGCTTCTTTTAAGCATTTGACATTAAGGTGGGAATTTATGTGGAGGTGGGAAAAAGCAAGGTGGGGATTGGATTACAGGATCGTTACCAAGATTATGTGCTCTTTTGAGGGTGGACACCCCCTTTGGGAGGCATTACTTCTAGCATTTCAAAGGAGTGTTAACCTAGATGCACAAGAACAATAGACAGGGCTGGTTTAAAACCTTTCACTAAAGAAGTTATAGGCCTGGAATATGACGACCCATCAGGACCTGCCCAGTTTGGAATTTATGATCAGATCACCCTGTGAGGTTACTCTCCATAGAATCCCCTTTTTTTGTCCACCGTGGGATTGTAAACTTTTGCCTTCAAAGTAGGCTACAGCAATGTCACACTTCCCTAGGAGAAAGTCTGAGAGAGTGAAGCTGGTGCCCAGGGGGCAGGCAAGTTTGAAAACTCTTCAGACTGTTTAAGGTCCTTTCTCTAGTCCCTTACGTCCTTGTGGCTGCCCTGATTTCCGGAAGCACTTCTCGTTCTGTGGCTACCACAGGGATGATGGGGTTCAACACACATCACCCCCAAATACGGCACCTTGGCATATTGTATATCTCAAGCTAATGGAATTTGAGGAATGGTGTGGGGACATAGCCAGGAGTGCAGTTTCCAGGCTCTCGCCCTCACGTGGAAAAGTGCTCACTCTGGTAGTAAATGGCCATCAACTGTGATGGGGGGCTAGCAAGAAGATGGTGGCTGAGCTAGCAAGAGTGGATTGCAGTTAGCACAGCGGAGTGCGGGTTGTGGATTGCAGAGAAGAGAATGGCGGCTTGCAGATAGTGTGGCTCCTGCTTCCTGTGTGTCCAACCCAGCCGCCTGCGAGAATATAGTGGTGTGGCTCCCCTATCTGTGGCTCTGTGGGTGTTCCTTTTTGGCCTCACCGTGTTCTGCGTTCTTATGTGGGGAGCTGGACGAGAGACCCTGCATGACACCCTGCATGACAAATGGCAAGTTCCCTTGATACAGGTCATAAAACCCTCATGTGACAAGTGCCCTCTCTGGACCCAGAGTGTCCTCCTTATCTCTGAAGAAGAGACAAAACACAGAGAGGCATCTGAATGGACAGACCTTGCTAAGTTTCCCCCAGTTTACTATATACTTAACTCACATTTGTCTTATATCTTTCTGTGATCTTCCATTCTTCATCAAACTCAGTGTAAAAACACTTCAACTGTTTCTTCAAGTCTTTATTTCCTTATGAATGCTCTTATGTCATGTAAAACTTAAATAAATTTATATGTTTCTCTCTCATATTAAGTAAATTTTTATGCTATTAACCTGTCTTTCGTTGCAGGATTCTGAGTGGAGAACTTGAAAAGATGAAAAAAAAAAAAGAGCTATATTACCACCCCCCAGAGGAGCTTTATATTCTCCCCTTGCCCACAGCCCATTTCTTTTTAATGGGTTTTTCGTGGTTTCTGTTCATGGCAATATACTGAGGTGAATCACCTGAAGTCTTATTTCACTAAAGGAATAGAACCTGTTGAGGGGGAGCAGAATACACCGTCCCAAAAGGTACCACTTTGGCATATGAATTGTTTTGAGCTGAAGTCAATTAAGACCTAGCAGACTCAGGAAAAGCTTTTAACTCCCTCCTAACTGCCTAAAAGTATTTAGGTAGGGAGCCTGTACCAGGAAGAAAGCTATTACCAGAGATGACTTTTTATATGAGAAAAACTTACCTGTATGGCATGGTAAAGCTTTGTTATCAAACATTTGCTCTTCTCTTCTTCTTTCCCATTGAAGCCCCAGAATCCACTCACTTCTCCTTAGCTCAGGAGGGTATACAAGCCTCAATTGCCTGAATACACGGGAATCTCTTGTCTTTGTGAGGCTCTGTACATATGTAATTAAATTTGTTTTTCTTCTGTTAATCTGTCTTATGTCAATTTAATTATTAGACCAGCCAATGAACCTGAAAGGGAAGAAAGGAAAAACTTTCCTCCCCAAACCTTTTCAAAAGGACCTCTCAACTTGTTGTCACTTACCTGCACCTAAAACCATCCTTGATTTCTTCTCTCTTGAGTCAGAGGTGAAAGTGTCACTTCTTCCACATGACCGATGTTATCCTGTCTAAAGCCCTTCACATGCTTTTTCTTCTGCCCAGAATGGCTGCCTTCCACTCACTTCCTTTCATCTTCAGGCTTAATGTTGGCTCCTCAGAGAAATGTGAACCACCGAATCTAGGTGCTTCCTCCCCATATTATCCTCTTATTATTATTATGGTTTCATCTTTCATAGCACTTATCCCAAATATGATAAAGTTTTCATCCATTACTTAACTTTTGTCAATCTCCCCTACTACAGTGGAAAATCCATGAGAGTAGGAACCATGTGTTTAATGGTTATTCAAGCACAGAGCCCTTTTTAGAAATGCATTGACTATATTAGTGATAAAAATACCCCTTTTATTCTTACTAATGATAATTACCTAATCAGACTGAAATTCTACCAACAATTATGATCACAATTCTATTCCTTAAAGTGGGCAAAATGGAAAACAATACTTTTGGCACTGATGGATTTTGTTGCCTGTCAAGTTCCCATTGTCTCCCATCCTTGTAAACAGATCCGTGAAATATTCCAGATGCCAGGCAGTTATTTGCTTGGAAGAGGAGGAAAGGTCCCTCCTCAGTCATCCTGATGAGTAAACGGCAGCCCTAGCAGTTCTGTTCCCTTTGCCAATAATTTGTTCAGGAATGAGCATGACTGGTGAGGGATGATGGCGCCATCTGAGAATGTTTTCCTTTCTTAAGGAAAGAGGTTCAAGGTGTTAAAGAAATGATTCAGGAAGACAAGTTAGGTGATACAAACACACTTTAACACTTCGTGACGTGAGCAGTCTCCATTTGGAGAACTGTACAATGGAATGGAAGGGAGGAAGCTTTTATAGGATAAAGAATAAAGCACAATGAAGAGAAAAGTAGAAAATACCTGATTGGCTGGGATCACATAGTCAACCTTGTTTGGGGTCAGAAGGAACCAGGAAGTCAGTATAGAGCCCAGAGTTGACGTTTGGGGATTGGCTGACTGGATAGACTGAATTTCTGGTCAAATAGGTAGAGCATTTCCAGGGGCACGGAAGTGATCTACATTTTGGTTTGCTGACGTGGCACCTCAGGCAGGGGCAGCTCCATTTGGGGCTAGAAAATTATTTCAACAAAGGAAAGAAGCCACGTGTTTCTGCACTTTGCTTCTGAAGTCATTTTGGGGCTTTGCGATGAATAGCCACCATCATGACGGTAACAGAAATATGAAAAGAACCACTGAATTATCCACCCTCATAAACACTCTGCCTCAAATTTCTCCTTATGTGAAACAACAAAATTAATTTATTTTAAAAGGAATTCTAATAGGTCAGATGTTACTTGAAGTCCAAACTGCTGCTCTCACAGAATGGTTTCTTAATAAAGGACAATAGGCAAGTGATACTTGTATAGTGATAGAATTATAAAACTATTATTTTGTTGAAAAAAGAGTACTAAATAAAACCTTAATCAATTATCAGACACTGATGAGGTGTTTAATTATTTTTGATTGGATTGAGAAAAATGTCTTCAGATGCTGATGGAGTGTGGAGAAGTTCTGATCACTGTTATAGACAAGGTGTGTTAGGAAGGATTTTCAATGAGGTGAGATACACTTTAAGAAAATGCTCCCCACCATGCTCCCCACCCCCACCTATTCTATTTGGTAATACAAATGCATGTCTACTTCAAGGACACCGGATTGTTGAAATTACTGCTATGATAGTTTTAAAAGTGTCATATCTTCAAGGAAGGATTTGTTTTTTAAAACAATTATGTGTAATTATACTTAGGAAATAAAGAGGTTTTTAGTATTTATGAATCAATAAATGTTCTTTCTGTTTTCCAACTATGTTTTCTCTCTCAGGGATCTGTTAACTAGAAGAAGAAACCTATTTATTATTGAATTTAAATATCTTTTAAACATTTTAAGTTAAAATGGGCCTTACATTATGGAAAACACACACACAACAAAACCTGAAAACAATATCAAAATCCAAACAATGGTAAAACCATGTACAGCGAGAGTAAATCTTTCCCCCCAACTTAGAACACAGACTTACTTCCCACTGTCAATGATTCGTGTTTATTTATCTGTCTTGAGTCTCTTGTGAATAGCCTGGATAAATGAATGAGCAGATTATATCATGTACTGAACAAATATTTATTGAGCACTTCTGGTGTATCAGGCATTATGCTTGGTGGTGTTACCCATGTAGTTATGAAAAAGGCCACTGAAAAAATCGGCCTTCATTAAATCTTTGGGGCAAGTGGGGAAAGAGAGATAGTAATTAAATAAGCATTGTCCTAAAGGTGAGAAGTGTTAGGGTAGGGGTCATATGTGGTACAGGGGAGCATCAGCAGGGGTACCTTTCTTCACCTAGAGCAGGAGTGTCCAAACTTTTTTAAACGTTTTTCACCAAGGGCTATATGCGGTAAAATACACAAACAGCCGGGCCACTCACTCGAGGTGAAGTACTTATTGCCTCACCTGGCTTATTTAAGTAAACTAAATATATTTTTGGAATTTGCTGTGGGCCAATCAAAAATGGATTGCGGGCCGCAGTTGGCCGGCGGGCTGCAGTTTGGACACCCCTAACCTAGAAGGTAGTAAAAAGGCCTCCCTAAGAGAATGATAATATGCATTAAGACCTGGGGAAGGAAGGCAATGGCTTTAACAGATTCTTTCATTTATTTTAGGTTATGGGAGGCAGAAAGAATGTTATGTGGTCATATCTAATTTAAGTAGTTCCTGTGTTTTAGCACTTGTTTCTGTCAGATACGTGTGTGAGCACATTTAGCATTATTAGGCTTTGAAGTGAATTAGCTTTTTTTTTTTGTAAGGCTTAAGCTTTCAGAAATGAAAAATTTTAGTTTGGTGTTTAAAATAAAGTGCTGCTGTAAGAAAGATAAAATCAAGGTAGATAAATATATATATATGACTTCTAAAATATGAGGAAATCATACAAAACAAGGCCAAATGAACTCTAACTACAGTACTAAGGACTTAGATTGAACATCATCTAACACTTCCAGTAAGAAGTTAAAGTTAAAAAACTCGTTCATCTAATGTTATTGAGGGCCTACCACAGGTCAGGTGTATGTGGGGAATTTAGGATTTATTTCTGATTTCTCATTATTCTTTGAAAAATGAGAATCTTACCCACTGCTAAATTCTTCAACATCTCTCACGAAATGCTGGTTTGATTGGGATTTTTGGAGAGCAAGGTTTAACTTTCTCTCACAAAGTCCAAGGGCAATCACAGAAATGCCCAAAGTTTAGCGGAAGAGCAAGACGTGATGATGGTGCATTAAGTGCTTTGTTTTGATGGTGGTATACATTGGGTTGTAAATTTGGGGAAGTAACTCAGGTAAGGAACATCTGTTTATTGGCAGGAAACTTCCTGTTATTTCTACTGCCATTGTCTCTGTTCAGGCAGAAACTTACTGTTTCTTGCCTGGATTGCTACGGTAAATGCCTAACTGGGTTTTCTTCATTTAATCTGTCTTCTTGGACTATGTATTCCATTCTGATGCCCAGGTGACCTTTACAAGGACAAATCTGGCCATGTCTTGTTTCTGCTTAAGAATCCTCAGTCTGTCAGCTTCACAAACTGGGTGCGTCCTCATTTTACTCTTTTCAAAGCTTTTACCTTGCTACTGATTTATACCTATGTTTTTACTCCGTGAGATGAATTCCTTGCAGTTCTGTGAAGAAGATTTACATCCATGGGCCTCGTCTTTTGTTTTTTCACTTTGCTGACACAACCCTCATGTTGTCTCCTAGTCAGGGACTCTGTCTTGTTCATCTTTATACCTACGTGCAGATCTTAATATAATTTCTGAAAATCAAAATGCATATGATAGATGCAGCTTGTCAGAAACAAGTTTTGTTTTTCTGACACTGCTCATCTAGTTAATGTATTGGGAAAATAACCTGCTTTCCTGGATTTATTCGCTTCTATTCGGAATTGTACTTTTCCTAACCTTGTTATCAAAACATGCTGAGGTCTGCACTAGAAGATTATGGTTCAAACATTAGTAGAGTACACATGATACAGTTCACTGGTGAAAAAGATAGTCATTGAAGTCAGAACTTTGAATTTGAATCTTGGACCTTTCATTTGTTAACTGTGTGACTTTGAAAAAGATCTTCTCTAAGGTCTTGCTTTTCTCATCTTTAAAATAACAGTACCTATCACATAAAGTTGTTAGAGGATCAGTTGGGATAACCCGTGTTAACACTTAGGGTATCCTGAAGAGAGCAAGCATTTAATAACTGCTAGGTATTATTATTCTGAGGGTCTGCTTTTTCTGTCTTGGGGTCTGCTAGCAGTCTTTGGAATTCGATGGGAACATAAGGCATGGGGCTAAGTACTGAGAGCAGGGGATAAAAACGTGATGAAGGAAGAACACTCACTAAATTACGAAGAGATTAATAGCTCCCGTAAGGAAGGGAGACACAAAGTACTTTAAGAAGAGGGGGAGATTAGCTAGAGCAGGGGTTTCCAAACTTGTCATTATTGACTTCTTGATATTGATGATTTTTTGTTGTGTATGGGGGGCAGGTTTGTACAAGATGTTTAGCAGCATTTCTGACCTCTGCCCACTAGATGCAAGTAGATCATCCCCAGCTCTGAAAACCAAAAATGTTTCCAGACATTGCCAAACACCCCCATCGGGGCAAAATGCTCCTGTTTGAGAACCTTTGAGCTAGGGGAATTTGGGAAAACTTGGTTTGGATGCGCAGGGAGTGTGGGGTCAGACCAACTGTGGAGGTGATTTTCAAATGAATAGCAAAGATTAGAAGAGGCATTAAAAAGTCACCTTTGGGAAATTCTTAAAAACCTGATTGATCTTTAACTGTCTAAAATGAATTAGGTGCTGAGTTTAAAGGAGGAATGGATTACCAGGGTTTATTATTAACACTTGCCACTCCCAGAAGGTGATAGATCATCTGGCATGTTCTCAGTGCATCAAAAGACTAAAACACTAATGGAAGTTGTGAAGATGCAAAACACGGCTTTTGACCCAAAGGAGCTTGTTTATTGTAAACTCTTCAAAGGCAGAGGTTATATTTTATGAGACAAGTGTATAAGAGCACAGGAGAATTAGATGTGACTGTATTTAAACAATAATTCAAGACAATAAGAAAGGCACTTTAATAAGATTACTAACACAAAATTTTCTAGGAATGTAGGAGAGGAAGGAATCGTTTCAGGCTCAGAAGTAGAGATGGGCTTTACCCAGGGTGATTGATATATAAACCAGAGCCGTGAAAACGGGTGGGATTTAGATGAAAAAGATGGCAGGTACTTCAAGCCCATAAGTCCTGAACAGAGAGATGGAGGTAGAAATGAACAGGAGAGGTTTAGCAGAGAACATCCAGGGCTAGCGTTAAGGGTTTGGCGAAAACTAGGAGATGGGGCTAAAGAGATATTTGGATTCTGTTTGTTGAAGGCCATGTATTTTCATTTATATAAACACTAGCCAAATGCTGTTTGGGGCCTTTGGCATGATGCCTTAGAGAGTTCACCTGCCTCTCAGGGGTTAGGACCAGACTCAGAGGAACAGACTAAATGCTGGTTTAGTCTATGCCATGTGGCTTTCTCCATGGTGTGTTGGTCATTAGTCTGGGGAATGGGCTTATTTTGGTCTCGTGTTCTCTTCTCTGAAACTATGGCTTTCAGAGAATCATGTTTCCCATGCCTACAGGAAAAGTTTTAATTTCCAAAGATCACTCCTCTCTGTTTTCTCAGATTCCCATTGCTCTGGTTATATGGATTATGGTAAAGATACCTTCTTTTCTTAATAGCTCCCAAAGATTCTGGTTCACTTTTGGGGTCACAGTAATACATAGAAGAGGACAACTTAAACATGCCATCACACACAGCTAAGTGCCATGTATTATCACACCCTACTTCTTAACAGTATGGGAGTCAAGGTGCATAGATGCAGCCACCAATGGAAAATCAAATCAACAAATAAAGAAATAACACTAAAATGTAACCACATTGTCCACTGGCAACACAAATCCTGTCTTTCTTTCAAATTTAAGCCAAAGTAATTCCCTTCCACTCCAAACAGGTGATGACAAAGCCAAATTACAAAATATATTCATTTTTCACACAAAGTATGAAAACATGTTTGAAGGAATATAGTTTTAAAATCTTGCACAGGTTTTCTGCCCTGTCATCATTTGCACAAAGCTCTGTACAGCACACTGTTCAAACTTTAAGTGCTTCATGTCCAGTGTTTTCTCATTTGGAATGAGAATTGACTCTTATATTCCAACAGAGGTAAACATGAATGACTTGTGGAGTCTGTGGGCTTGTATGTGTATGAATGCACATGACTAAAACACACACACACACAGAGAGGGTGGGGAGAGAGACAGAGAGACAGAGAGAGAGAGAGAGAACTTCTGTACTCAGAGACCGATTCTTTCATGCCCAAAGTTATGTTGAGGCCTCTTAACTGAAAATTGCAATACTTTTACTGATAATTTAGACTTGAAATTTCACACTCCAGGGTTCAATTTCCAGCAAGTAAAAAAGGTGTCACATTTACAGTAATATTTAAATCTGGATGGTCTGTGCTCCAGTTTGTTGAAGGAAATCGGTCTTTTCCTCCCCGGAAATCTGCCTCCTTACATGTTAAAAATAAATCTTCATCTGTGTTTTCAAATGGTCACGATCATCAACCGAAGATTTGAGTAACATCATTTTCCTGCTGGGAGGGGGGATCCCCAGAAAAAGGCGAGCTTTTTCCATTTTCTTGGAACCAAAGGCTGCAGTGCTGGATTCCATCTGCTCTGCTGCCCGCTGGTCTCAGGGTCCTTCTTCTGCTCTGACCGCCAGTACTTAGCAGCCTGTAGGTCACAGCCTGCGCAGCTGCTTGGTCTGTGGGACCTACCACACTGATGCTGACTTCCTCCAGTCACCACTTTCAATCACTGTGGACTATAGCCCACGCTGTTGTTGGCCAATCAACCCCTGCCATTCTTATCCCTCTCTGGCCAGTGGGAAAGCACCTACTGTCTTTCATGACCAGATCTCAGAGAAAGTATTCCCCTGTTATAGGTTTAGGGCCCCCCAATGGCTGGCCGAACCAAGGGGTGGTCCAATATACTGAATACAGGCCTGATGCTCATCCTTGATTATTATTTTTCCTTAAGGACCAAACATCATTTTCTCTCAGAGCTCACTTTTCCTTGAGGATCTGCAGTCTATCAAACACATCACTACATATCTACACTCCTGCTCATTTAATTCCTGCCTTGTATCCTTTTCCTCTTACCCCTAATTTAATTAGGGGTGTGATTAAGATCAGTTTTCGGTTTATATACCACATATAAACCAAAAATAACAAAAGAACAAGACAAACAAATGAGAAACAAAAACTCATAGACACAGACAGTAATTTAGTGGTTACCAGAGGGTAAGGGGGTGGGGGGTGGGTGATGAGGGTAAGGGAGATCAAATATATGGTGATGGAAGGAGAACTGACTCTGGGTGGTGAACACACAATGGGATTTATAGACGATGTAATACAGAATTGTACACCTGAAATCTATGTAAATTTACTAACAATTGTCACCCCAATAAATCTAATTAATTAAAAAAAAACAGATCAGTTTTCAAGGTTACTACACACTTTGAGATAGTTGCTTTTCCACAAAAAGATATGATATTTGGGAGCATTGTCTTCATCAACACATGGAGGAGCTCTAGGGACAGTTTTGCTAAAAATTCAAAGGCTGATTGAGTCGAGATATCCAGCAACACTGGCGAAAAATGCTTATGTGGGGATTACATTTTATGGTCTGTCAATTTCTCAGGCTCAAAATTTGTAGATAATCCTTCAACAATTAAGCTATTGCTGGATAAATAGAAATCCAAAATATTTCACTATAATCTCAAGATATTTGTAATCGTGGGTGTAACAGCTTATCTAAATCATCTTCCAGCTCAGAAGTTGACAGAATAGTAAGTAATGTGATATAGGCAGCGAAGGTAAAGTGTAGAGATAATGCATCTAAAACTCTGACGCAGGCCTGTGTTCATAACAGGCTGTCTGTAATTGTTGATAGATGATGATGGCGACCAAGAGGGTCTTAACGTTCCCCTCAGGGTGACTTAAACTCTAGGCAGTCTTCTTCAGATAGCTCAAGAAAAGGAGCGAAAGAAGATAAATAACATTTCCCCTGGATTTTTGACTTGTAAAAGAATAGTAGGAATAAAGGTAATACTATTATTATGGACTTTTTGAAAGCTGTTTTTTACTTATTTTTTATTTTCTTTTTTAACAGCTTTATTGAGAGGTAATTCACATGCATACAATTAACCTATTTAAAGTGTACAGTTCAGTTGGTTTTAGTAAATTTACACATAAAATTTAGTAAATTTACGCATAACTGTGATGTCATGCCTTTGGTATCTTTAATGTTTAGGGGTATGCTTGGACTCAGCTATGGCCGTCAGAGGCCTTAACACAGTCAAACAACTTGTAGCTGAGCTTAAATTGAACCATACTTGAAAGCACATCAAAATCAAAGGGTAAATGGAATGAATGGTACAGGACATGGAAATCAACCGAGCATGGATAAAAACTACCAACATACAAACCAAGATGGGGCTGCCGAAATTAACCCTAACGGGGTATAATCCAGTCAATGGTTACAGGACATAATGATTTATACACAACGCAATGCACACGCAATGCACACGCAACGCACATGCAATGCACACACAACGTGCACCCATTCCCATTAAGTAGATAGGCTCACCAAACCTCCCCACTCCCGTTAGATCCTAGCATCATATGCAACTATCAATATCTTGCAAAACCCCCAAAACAAGAACAAGTGCACAACTGACACAACTAAGGCCAAACTCTCATTGATAGTCAAACGGACATCAACAAACTCACAGACCCCACGATCTAACTTAACCCCCACCATTTGATACAAACCTACTACTTTAATGATTCAACTTTCCTTAGACAGCCACCCCCCTCGATTTGAAACCCACCCCCATCAATCCAAATATAACTATAAATTTCAATGCCTACCTGGAACCAAATATACCCCGTTAATGTAGCTTAATTAACCAAAGCAAGGCACTGAAAATGCCTAGATGAGTACTAGTACTCCATAAACACGTAGGCTTGGTCCTGGCCTTTCTGTTGGTTTTAGGTAAAACTACACATGCAAGTATCCGCACTCCAGTGAGAATGCCCTCTAAATCACACCTGATTAAAAGGAGCGGGCATCAAGCACACTACAAAGTGGCTCATAACACCTTGCTTAACTACACCCCCACGGGAAACAGCAGTGATAAGAATTACGCCATGAACGAAAGTTTGACTAAGTTATACCTACTCCTCAGGGTTGGTAAATTTCGTGCCAGCCACCGGGGTCACATGATTAACCCAAATAAACAGAAATACGGCGTAAAGTGTGTTTAAGAGTACAAAAAATAAAGTTAAATTCTAGCTAAGCTGTAAAAAGCCATAGCTGAAATAAAAATAAACTACGAAAGTGACTTTACAAATTCTGAATACACGATGGCTAAGACCCAAACTGGGATTAGATACCCCACTATGCTTAGCCCTAAACCTAAACAATCAATCCAACATTATTCGCCAGAGAACTACTAGCAACAGCTTAAAACTCAAAGGACTTGACGGTGCTTTACACCCCTCTAGAGGAGCCTGTCTGTGGGGACAAAGCCCCAGAAAGCAGTTTCCAGGCTCTCGGCCTCACATAGAAAGGTGCTGGCTCAAGTAGTAAATGGCCATTAACTGTGATTGGATGGCCATCAGCTGTGGCTAGTTGGCCGTCAGCTGTAACCAGTGAGCCATTGGCCACTAATATAACTGCCGTGGCTATGCTGGCAGAGAAGTAGGGGCCAGCAAGAAGATGTTAGCTGACCTAGCAAGAGCGGGTTGCAGAGAGGCGATGCCGCCAGCGAGAATACAGTGATATGATTCCCCTACTTATGGCTTCATGGGTGTTCCTTTTTGGTCTCACCATGTCCTGTGTTCTTATGTGGGGAGCGGGAGATGAGACCCCGCCTGACACCCCGCATGACACATGAAGCAGGGTCCCCTGCATGACATGTGGCGTAGTCGGCAGGATATGGCGCTGGCCAAAACTCTCCGAGGGATGGTGGCGCAGTTTATATGTATGAAAACTCAGTCTTGTAAGCAGGGTATGGTGCCGGCCGAAACTCACCGAAGGATGGTGGAGCAGTTTATGCGTACAAAAGTTCAGCTTCGGGAGGCCCATGAGGAGTGACACCGGGAGCGGGAGGCGCGGTCTGCCTGGGAGACTCGAGCCTCCAGATGGCACACCTCCCTCTTGGCCATGGACGGCGTTGTCCTCCTTTTGTTGATCTGCTGCTGCTGTAGGCTCCGAGGATTGTGGACATTATACACCGAGGCCACCACCCACTCAGACACCTGGCACGGCGAGCAGGATTCCGACCAGGTAGGAATGGAGTCTGACTCTGGGCAGGAGGACGTGTGGCTCCCGCACAGTGTGGGATGCCCGGTGGCCACTGTTCTCAGGAGTTGGACCCCCTAGGAGGGGTGGGAGGACATGGACGGCTCTCCGGCCAGCGTGGAGAGGGCCCTGCAGGCTCTGGCTGAGCGGTTGCCGGCGGAGGAGGCTACAGCCGGCCGCGTGGGCTGGATGTTCCTCACGGCCTTGAGTCTCAACACAGAAAATGCGCTTAATGAAATAGCCCAGGGGCCAGATCAGGTGTCCCGGGTGGAGGCACTGGAAGCTCGGGTCCGCCTATTAGAAGAGGGCCCCACAGTGGAGACTCTGAGGCAGAGGCGGAGAAAGCGAGTGGAGACAATGTAGCTCCCAACCCCCAAGCCTGGCCAGTCTTGAAGCAAAGGGTAAAAAGTGAGCAACCTTTGGGCCCTGGGGGCATTGCTGCAGGCAACCCAGCTGTGACTGAGTTCACAACCTACACCCCTTACACTCCCACTGAGTTGCAGGAGCTGGGGGAGCGGTGCCGACAGCGCCCTGGAGAGCGAATCTCGGCTTGGCTACTACGTTTATGGGATGAGGGAGCAGACAACATTCTCTGCTCCCCAGGCGAGATGGAAAAGCTAGCCTTTGTGACAGTGCATCCGTCCCTGCGACAAAGGTTACAGAATGACCAGGGCAACCACTCTCTAATGGAGTGGCTCACTGCTGCGGTACGCACAGTATGGGGGCTAGCAAGAAGATGGTGGCTGGCAAGTGCGGATTGCAGTTAGCAAGGAGACTGGAGGAGAGTGAGGGAGGAGAGTGAAGGAGAGTCAAGGAGAGTTGGTCGGTTGGCAGCTAAGCGGACAGCAGGTCGCACGTCATGTGAACTCCAGTGAGACTATAGTGGTATGACTCCCCTACCTATGGCTCCGTGGGTGTTCCTTTTTGGCCTAGCCACATCCTGCATTCTTATGTGGGGAGCGGGAGCTGAGACCCCCCCCCACGCCCCACATGACAAATGGCGCAGCGAGCAGCGTCCCCCGCATGACACTGTCCTATAATCGATAAACCCCGATAAACCTCACCAGCTCTTGCCAATTCAGCTTATATACCGCCATCCTCAGCAAACCCTAAAAAGGAACTGTAGTAAGCACAAACATAAGACATAAAAACGTTGGGTCAAGGTGTAGCCTATGAGCTGGGAAGAGATGGGCTACATTTTCTTCTCAAAGAACACTTAAAATCATATACGGAAGCTCCCATGAAATAAAGAGCCGAAGGTGGATTTAGTAGTAAACCAACAACAAAGAGCTTGATTGAACTAGGCCATGAAGCACGCACACATCGCCCATCACCCTCCCCAAATATAAAGGTACTGCCTAAACCTATTACCACATGCCTGCAATATGAGAGGAGATAAGTCGTAACAAGGTAAGCGTACTGGAAAGTGCGCTTGGACATACCAAAGTGTAGCTTAAACCAAAGCGCCTGGCTTATACCTGGGAGACTTCACGTACAGTGAACACTTTGAATAAGCACTAGCCCAACTACAACTCAATTCAATCCACACAATCAACTAAATCAAAACATTTACTTCTGTGAAAGTATAGGAGATAGAAAACTCACTTGGCACTATAGGGAGAGTACCATAAGGGAACGATGAAAGATAGCTAAAAGTATAAAACAGCAAAGCTTACCCCTTTTACCTTTTGCATAATGATTTGACTAGAACAAATTAGCAAAGAGGCCTTAAGTTAATTACCCCGAAACCAGATGAGCTACCTACAAACAGCTTCACAGAGCAAACCCATCTATGTGGCAAAATAGTGGGAAGATTTGTAGTTAGAGGTGAAAAGCCTACCGAGCCTGGTGAAAGCTGGTTGTCCAGAACAGAATCTTAGTTCAAATTTAAATCTTGCCTGAAAAAACCATCAATTCCAATGCAAGTTTAAATAATAGTCTAAAGGGGTACAGCCTTGTAGACACAGGACACAACTTTTATTAGAGAGTAAGTCATAACCAACACCATAGTTGGCCTAAAAGCAGCCACCAATTAAGAAAGCGTTAAAGCTCAACAAGCCCACAACCTTAATTCCTAAAATAATAAACTAACTCCTAATATACACAACTGGACTATTCTATTGTTAAATAGCAGCAACACTTAATATGAGTAACAAGAACTAATTCTCCCAGCACAAGTCCATATCAGAACGGATCACAAAAGGCCCTCACCCCACAACATCCCCCCAATCCCTGGCAACCAATAATATATTTCTATCTTCCTGGATTTGCATGTTCTAGACATTTCATGGAAATGGAATCATTTGTGGTCTGTGGTGCCTCACTTTAGAAAATATTATTTTTCAACTACAGTTGACCTTCAGTATTATTTTATATTAGTTTCAGGTGTACAGCATAGTAGTTAGGCATTTATATAATTTCTGAAGTGATCCTCTGTCTAACTTATATGATTTTCTCTGTCTGACTTATTTCACCTAGCATAATACCCTCTAGGGTCATCCATGTTGTCGCAAATGGTAAGATTTAATTTTTTTATGGCCAACTAATACTCCATTATATATATGTGCCATATCGTCTTTATCCAATGTCTATGGATGGGCCCTTGGATTGCTTCCATATCTTGAATATTGTAAGTAGTGCTGCAGTGAAAATAGGGGTACATATATCTTTTCGAATTAGTATTTTGGATTTTTTTCAGATAAATACCCAGAAGTGGAACTGCTAGGTTATACAATGGTAGATCTATTCTGAATTTTTTGAGGAACCTCAACATTGTTTGAAAGCTGTTTTTCGTTGGGCTCTATATGCGTATAGTTTATACTCACATAGTGCCTCCTAAGTGCTACGTACTTTTCATCATTTAATAATTCACACCAACTCTATGAGGAAAGTACTATTATGATTCCCATTTTACTGATAAGAAAACTGAAAGGTTAAGTAACTTGCCCAGAGTTGTGCACCTAGGCACTATAGTCAGATTAGAACTCAGCTAATCTAGAGCCAGTTGATGTACACTGTACTTGGCCTCTTCCAGTGTAGATAGAAAATAGATGATGCAAGTTTCTAAATGGGATCCAGCTCTTAAAATTTATCTATGAAAACCACATTTGAGAGAAACTGGGTCAAATGAAGTGTCAAAATGACTAAAAATGAATGTTCTATTTATGCTTTGTATATTTCCTTTATTATATATTTTCTTGAAAATGTGGGTAGAAAATTTCGTAGCAGTTTATACAAGAATATTGAGCAAGACTGACTTCATGAAGAAAATATATATGCTCCACTTTCTCTCATTTTCCTAAGAAGCTCCAAAATTCTTGTTTTACTTTATTGATGGAAATATATAACGTTTTAGGGCTGTAGCAAAGTTGAGTATAACGTGAGTACGATATGAAATCTCTTATTAATTATAGATGTGTGTGAGCACAGGTGTTCTCAGAACTAATGGTTTACACGACACCTTTATAGGAATTAGAAAAAGATGCCCTCCTTGCATAGATGGATTAGAAAAACACATTTAGTTGAGCAATAAAAGCGTGGTGGTTCTGTCCACTCTAAATGCAGAATATCTGGGTTCTAATACTGGCTCTGCCTCATCATTGTTAAGTGGCTTTTGTGCACTACTACCTTCTTTGTACTTCTATTTTCTCATCTGTAAATTAGGGATTTTTAATGCCCTCCCCGTTAGTAATTTTGTGTATTAAGGTATTTAAAGAGTGTCTGGCCCATAGCAAATATTCAATAAAAATGTTAGCTATCTTTTACAATCATATATGGCATTAATTTAGAAGTAGGTTTTTTTCTACTTACATTTTATGAATAAAGAACTTGTTGAGACTTTTCCTTTTCATATTTAATTATCTGTGTCTTTATAATCACTAGACCTACTCTTTGAATCATTAAAACAGTTTTTCAGGGCCCACCATCTTGAACTCCAGCACTCTTTCTTGTGTTGGACGCTGTCATAGAAAATCTTATCTTAAGCCACCACTACTGCTGACTTCCTCCAGGCCACCCACTTACAATCGCTGTGGGCTACAGCCTGCAGAATTTGAGGACAGTACCCCCCAACCCTCCCTCCCCCAACTCCTGCATTTTTGGAGTGCAGGTGATCTCTATCAAGTAACTATTTTACATATTGCTTTATTTTTTTTAAAGACACATTTATTCAGCGTCATGATTAGACTGTTACATTTAGCAATCAACAGCATGGGTGCAAAAAAAAAATCTACATTAAAACCCTTTGTCGTAATGCTTTACGCTTTCCAAACAACAGAACCTAAATAACCTGTTATATAATTAGTCACAAATACAGGCCTCAATTTTTTTGCCCATACACGTGAGCATTGTGTAAAACTTGTCTTCTTTGTAGCTGCTCGGCCCTGCTACCACTGTGCTTGGCTGAGTTCACAAATCTGTTATAACCTAGAGCTTCCCTGTCACATATCTGGCTCTCCCACTTCTATTCAGCTTTGTTTGCTGGCAGTAATTAAAACCTGCCACTGCCACAGCTGGTAGTGTGGCTGCAACTGCCACAGCCACCTTGGTTTCATGGTTTGGCAAAGTATTGGCCTCTGCCTTAGGGCCCAGAGCTTCTACCTCCAAAATTCCTCCTTTCATGGGTCCAAAGTTTGAATATGAATTGTTGTAGTCGCCAAAATCATTGTCGCTTTTGCCACCTCCAAAATTGCTTCCCTCATTACCAAATCCATTGTTGCCAACCCCACTGCCAAAAGCCGCCTCGACCACAGAAGTTTCCTCCATGACCAAAGTTGTTATTCCCATCAAAACCACCTCTTCCACCACAACTGAAGTTTCCAGAACCACTTCGACCTCTGGCTGGATGAAGCACTAACCATCTCTTGCTTAGATAGGACTTTCCCTACTTCACAGTTGTGACCATTCACAGGATGGTGTTTCTGAATGATGACTGTCTACGGAGTCAGTCATCAAAGGTCACAAAAGCAAAACCTCTCTTCTCATCACCGCCTTGGTCAGTCATGATTTCAATCACTTCAATTTTTCCATATTGTTCAAAATAATCTCTTAGGTGATGTTCTTCAGCATCTTCTTTAATACAACGAACAAAAATTTTTTTCACACTGAAGTGGGCACCAGGTCTTTGAGAATCTTCTCTTGAGACAAACCTCTTTGGTTTCAGAACTCTTCCCATTTCATTGTGTGGCCTTGCCTTCATGGCTGCACCCACTACCTCCACGGTGGCATAGGAGACAAACCCAAAGCTTCTGGAGCGTGTGGTGTTTGGATCTCTCATCACTACACAATCTGTGAGTGTTCCCCACTGCTCAGAATGGCTCTTGAACTCTCCCTGGTTATTTTCAAAGTTTAAACCTCTGATGAAGAGTGTCTGCAGCTGTCGGGGCTCTTTGGGAGACTCTGACTTACACGTGATGACCATGGGAGGGGAGACTTCAGTGATGCTTGTTCAGTCCCAAGTTTTGGTGTTTGAAGTTTTCCTATTTCTTCTTTTCAATTGTAATAGTCACAATAACTGTCACTTCTATAGTTCCAGGTATGCCACTCAGCACTTTTCATGTACTAGTGTATTTTATCCTCACAACAGCCCTGTGAGGTAAGTTCTGCTACTATCTGCTTGTTACATATGAGAAAAATGAAGCACAGTGAGGTGAAGTAAATTATCCAAGGTCACACAGCTGAGAGGTGAGATTCAAACACCCCTGGCTGTGCTCTTTACTTCTAAGCTACACTGCCTTATTGTGAGGGTCACCCTCAATCAAAGGCAGGTCACCCCAGCCCCTCATCCCTGGACTCTCTTAGATCTCTTTTCTCTCTTCTTTATGAAGAACATTACCAGATTTCAGTCTATTCTTCCACCAGTGTCTGGGTCTCTACTGTCTTCTTCTCTGCAACCTGGCGACCGCTAAGGCTGCTGGGCCAATCTGAATTCTTCACATACTTGTAAATGCTATACAGGTACCCAACAGGAAAGCATGATGAGGTAGAGAAAGCTTCTCTTTTGAGAGGGAAAGCAGGGAGCCATCATTATTGCATTCCTGGCTTTTGAGCAATTAGCTATTAATGTGTGTGCCAATGGATGTGTATCCTACATTGCATAAAAGAACAGGAAAATAGGTTAACATTGAGAAAGAGTAATGATTCTGAAGAGCTGATAACTTCAAAATGGGAAAAGTTATTCAAATTTGGATTGTCATAGAAGGTAATCCCAAATTCCAGACTGATCACTCTGTATGCTCCATTCTGTACATAAAGAATCATGATCTTGAAAGAGAAGGGACCCTGGAATCTATTTGGTAAATGACTGATGGGGGATTCTCAGCCTCTCTCAAATTGGCACATTGTTGCCAGGAGAGGTGTTAAAGTTATTTATTTATTTATTTATTTATTTATTTATTTATTTATTTATTTATTTTACTTTAATGATAATATAATTTGTCCCTGATTTAATAGATTGGATTAAATGAAGGACCAAAAACATGTATGTTCAGAGTAAGCTTTAACTGAATTTCAGATAAATAAAATTAAATCCCATTTGTATCATTTTGAAAGTATCTCTCTCCTTTTCTTCCTCTCTTCTTACATTCCTGAAGAACAGCCAAGAAACAGCTTAAATTTACCCACCTGAAAATCTGGGTTACAACCCGGAGATGAATCATTTTGCCAAAATCATTATTTGCAGAAATATACTGCTCCTTAGCTAGGAGAAAATGTTCTTGCCATGATGGAAACCAGGTGTGACACAGCTGGAAAGTGAAGGTTGCCATGGTCACAGCAAAAGACTTCGGACAGCTCAGATGCTTCAGGAGAGTTGGCCTGCCAGGGTAGGTGTAATGTCTGGTCTCTCAGTGGCCATGTTGGGTAACATCCCCTCAGGAAGTTTGAGTGCTCCCACTCTGAGGTGCTTTCATTCCTTCACAGATTCAAGTTTGGTTTGACAAAATAACCCTGGAACATGCGATTTTACCCTTGTATTTGAAAGTCAAAGCAACTGACACGGGCTAACCATACTTATGGTGTTTGGGCTTTTTGAGTACATTAGTCACTTTTTCTTGCTTCCTTGGAGACGCGATTATCTAGTATTTAGAATTGCTGTGGGGACAGAGTCCTAGAGTGCAGTTTCCAGGCTCTCGGCCTCACGTAGAAAGGTACTGGCTTGGGTAATAGATAGCCATCAGCTGTGACTAGTTGGCCATCAGCTATTACCAGTTAGCCATTGGCCACTAATATAACTGCTGAGGCTAACCTAGCAAGCGCTGATTGTAGATTGCAGAGAGGCGGATTGCAGTTAGGAAGTGAGGTTGGTTGGCAGAGAAGCGGATGGTGGGTTGTGGACACTATGGCTTCTGCTTTCTGTGTCTCCAATCTAGCCACTAGCGAGACTATAATAGTATGACTCCGTGGATGTTCTTTTTTGGCCTCACCATGTCCTGCGTTCTTATGTGGGGAGCGAGACCAGAGACTCCTCATGACACCCTGCATGACAATTGCGTTCTGAAGTCAGAGTACCAGGGTTTCAACATAGGCTGTGGTCGTTTTTAGTGTGTTTGGTTCTCTGATTCTGAGCAGTTTGTTTCACTTTTCTGTGCCTTGTTTTCACTTCTGTAAAGTGGAGGATGATAATAGTACCTCTCTCATGGAGGCTTTTCATGAGGATTAAATGAGATAACGCAGGTGAAGCATTTGGAACTGTGCCTGGCACATACACAGTCCTCAGTAAATGTTAGTTAATCTGTTTTCTAAAATCAGCAACAAATCAAGCTACTTACACTCAACTGAAGAACTTCATTTCGAAAAACGTTTAGTTCCTAAGTTTTAGAGATTTTAACATACATTTCATCTAGCTGAGAGTGTGTTCATGTATGTGTATGCTTGTGTTGGGTGCCGGGAGAGGGTAAGCGATGTAAATGCAGGCATTAGCTGTTTTCCTCCATGGTGTGGAGGAGAGGGAAAAAGGAAAACTATGGAATACTACGGTCCCTCACAATTTGTTTTTTGCTGTTAAGTTCTACTTCTAGAGTTAGAATTATCCTTTAAGTACGTTCCACTGCAGGAGGAGGATGAAATGAGGCTGTCCTTTGGAAAGGTACAATTTTGGTTCTGTATTTATGTTCTTTTAAAGTTATCTCAGAAGAGTTGAGTTTCTTTGACTCATTTCCTAATTAGGATAATGCAGAGAGAAGGACACCGGGAGGGTGAGCACAATAGAGCTTATTAAGAACCTCAGTTGTTGATCCACGATACTGGAGGAGAGAAGAGCCTCCCCTGAATTTCACAGCAGGACTTTGGGTTAAGGATGGGGGCACTCACTATCACTAACAATTTTTCTCCCTTTCTCAAGAGAGATTAGATCTGCCAAGCCAAGGACTTGTTCCTTATCCTCCAAATTGTATTTCAGCTAAGCAGCAATGGCTAGAGCATAGTCATTATTAGTGATCCACTAAAGGCTCTTTCAAAGATCAATGGGAATATGCAAATATTACCACTGAACAAAGAGCTGACAGGCCATTTTAATCATTATGGTTTGAAGTTTTTACATGGGTAAAAAGTGCCCTGCAGATTGAAATGTATAGCAAGAACTGTTTTTGTCAGTAAGATTCTGCCACCCATGACCTGTACTAGTTCTTGGTAAAATGACTTTATGTATTCTTATAGATATAATATTTTAGTCTCAGTAAAGAAGAAGAAAGAGCATTTGCATGTATTTATTGAGGGGCAATGGAAAGTGTTCGTATTAAAAAGTATAAAATTTGATGGATTTTGACATCTGTGAAACCATCTCCACCACCAGAATAACGGATATATCTGTCATCTTTCTGAAGTTTCCATGTGCCTTGTGATGGGTCCCTCCCACCCAACACTTCACTGTCCCTAAGGCAACCAACCACTGGTCTGTTTCTGTCACTGTAGATTAGCTTGCACTTTTTCTGAGTTTTATATATATGGATTCATACTCTATGCACTCTACTTTGGCTTTTTTCACTCAGCATAATTATTTTGAGATTTGTAGGTGCTGTGTATATTGATAGTTTATTTCTTTTTATTGCTGAGCAGTAATACATTGTATGGATATATACGTCTGTCTATTCATTTACCGTTTGGTGGACTTTTGCCATTTTTATACCAATATCACACTTCCTTGAGTAATGCAGTTTTGTAATATATCCTGAAATCAGATAGCATAAGTCCTCTAACTTTGTTCTTTTCTTTTAAATGTCATTTTTGCCTTTCAGGTTGTATGCATTTACATATAAATATTAGGGTCAGGTGGTCACTCTCTGTTAAAAACCTGCTGGAATTTTGTTAGAGATTGCATTGAATTTATACATCAATGTAGGAAGAATGATATGTTGGCAATAATTGATGTGACCCATTAATATGGTTTGCTTTATTTGTTTTTTTTTTACATGTTTGGCTTTTCTCTCATCAGTGTCTTATAATTTTTGGTGTATAGGTATTATAAATACTTGTCAAATTAATTTTTTTCATGCTACTGTAAATGGTATAGTTTAAAAAATTTTAATTTCTGATTGCTTATTACTAGCTTGTAAAACTATAATTGATTTTTGTATACTCATTTTGTAAACCATGCTAAACTACTCTTATTGCTTCTAGTAGATTCTTTTGCAGATTCCTTTTCTAGATAGATGATCATGTCATCTGAGAATAAAAATAATTTCCTCCTTGACCCCTCCATCTGTGTTTTCAAAAATTTTCTTCTTTAATGCACTGGCTAGGATTGCCAGTACAGTGTTGAATGAAATTGTCAGGGTGATTTAATGAATTTTATGTTGTCTAGTTCTGGCATTTTTGTATTCCTTTACACATTTTTTGAAGTTTGTTCTATGACTCATCTAAGTTCCTTGAAAACAGCAGTTACCTTTAGCCTGGAGCTAATTTGGCTCCACTATTGAGATAATCCTTTTCCAAGTACATAACCCGTTGCCTCATGAATTGAGAGATTTCTACACCCTAGCTGTTAGGAGGATAAATTATTCCCAGCCCACCATGATCTCTGGAATTGCTTCACTAGCCTTAGGTAGTTATTTCACATGCATGTGCTAAAAAGCACTCAGCTGAAGACTCAAGAGAAATTCCTTGCATATTTTCAGAATTCTCTCCCTCTCTCTCTCTCTCTCTCTCTCTCTCTCTCTCTCTCTCTCTCTCTCTCTCTCTCTCTCTTCTCTTTCTCCAGCACTCTCCTGACTGTTACTCTGCACTAGGAATTTTAGCTGCTTTGGGATCCCCAAATTCTCAACTGTGTCTCAATTCAGGAAGACTTCCAGAGTCTGTTTGGTTTCAGCTATTCTGTCTTGAGGCCTAGAAACTGCAGACAGTAGGCTGGAGCAGTTTTAGGCCTCACTTCATTTGTTTCCTCTTTCTCAGGGATCACTGTCCTGAGATGATTTTTGTCCAATATCTGAAAACTTGTTTCATATTTTTTGTTCATTTTAAATTGTTTATGGTGACAGGGTAAAACTGTTTCCTATTATTTCATCATGGCCAGAAGCAAAAGTCTTTCTTAGGTGTATTTTGAATTTACAAAATTTGTCACAATTATTAGGACTCATTCAGTTGACTCATTCAGACTCATTCAGAAATAGAAATCCAACTGAACTCCTGAAATAGCTGAAATATGAAAAAGCTCACCTACGTGGAAAGTAAAATGTTGATAATAGACTACAGAGGTTTAAACAGTGTGATAAAAACACACACATTCTCTTTCCATCTCGTGTTTGCCGGCTTTCTTATATCAGCTTGGATCTATTTTTAGAAAACTTCTTTCCAAAGAGCGAAAAGATGGCAGTTTTAGTATCACGTAAAGCTTAGAGTGATGATCTCAGAGAAAGGGTGAACATCTTTCTAATAACTCTGGTAACATTATTTGAGGTGATTCGATTGGCCCCGTTTAACTTACATGTGTAACTCGGAATCACTCACTCTGGTTAAGCTATGGCATACTCTGACTTCCTGGTCTGGTCTATGCCAAGGAGGGCATATAAGACAGCCATACCAGGAATGTCATGGATTGTGCAGAATTATTTAGAGTGTGGAAGGAGTGATTCCACAAAGCAAAGGATGATGGGGAAATACAAAATGAATGTCCACTATACTGAGCAGATAATAGTGTTCAGGACCTGCATTAGTTATCTATATCTGCATAGCAAATTACTCTAAAGTTTATCATTTAAAAGGATAAATATTTATTACCTCATAGATTCTGTGAGTCTGGAATTTTAAAGTTAGAACCATCCTTCGTTGGATGGTTCTGGATCAGGGTCTCTTTTGTTAGAGTCAACTATTGGCCAGGGCTGCTGTCATCTGAAAACTTAACTGGGGATGGGTGTGGGTGGGCTCTACTTCCAAATTCACTCACTTGCTGTTGGCAAGTTGCAATTATTTGCTGGCTGTTGGCTGGAAATCTCAGTTCGTCACCATGCACGGCTTTCTGTAAGCTGCCTGAATTTTCTCACTACATGACAGCTAAATTCCCCAAGAGTGAAAGATCTAAGAAAGATTTTTCGTACATAAAATGGAAGCTACAGGCTTTTTATAACCCATTATCAGAAATGACATAACACCACTTCTGCCATGTTTCACTCAAGGGGAAAGAGTTAAATTTCATCTCTTGAAGGGATAAATACAAAATAAAAATGTGGATATATTTTTAAAATCACCACAGGACTTTTATAGTTAGGACTTATAACCTAGAACAATCACAAAGACTTGTATTTTTTTTTTTTTTCAGTTGTTTCCTCACATATAAATTTGTGGCCTGAAAAAATTAGAATTATATTCCCATCTCAAAAAGAAAGTTATACTGAGTTTTGGAAATATAATATAATATAATGTAATGTAATATAATATAATATAACATGAATATGTATATTTGTTATGGTGGTACTAATTAGTTTATTATCTGGATTGCCTTAGATATGTTGGTAGACTATATTTTAAACATTTTGAAATATTTTACATACAAATACATTATAGAATGAAAAACACAACTGCAACCTTTTGCCTTCAGAGACGTAATATAAGTTCATGTCTATAAGCTTCTTTTAATGTTATTGCCAAGTTGACTACAAGGGGATGGAGATGAATTATGCACATAATAGCTTGTATTCCATTTAAAGTTGTGGTCTGTAGACACCCACTTAGTTATATTTTACAAATAATTTTCTGCCTTGTGTAGATATTTCTAAAATGTCATATGGAGATACCTTTAGTGAGGTAATAGCATGACAATTAATTAAAATCTCTATTTGATATTTTAGTTGTTTCAAGTTTCTAACAGTGAAATAGTTACCTAGACAGTAACCTGAGACCTTTTCTCAAACTTAATATGTTTATTGTATGAAAGGGGCAGAAAATATTTAAAAATGCTTTCTCTTTTACTTGCTTTAATTCTAATTTTCCTTCATTTCCACATGGAAATTTAATGGAAAAAAAATCGGCGTGAACAGTGGCTGAGAACATTTCTTCAGCTTTAAATCTGAAGACTTCCTTTTAAACCTGTTCTTGTCAAAGAAGTAGAAAACAAATTCTAATAGTACACAAGGTTATATCAAAAGTAATATTTTTCATCCTGGGCTTCTAGTACTTCTGTTCTCTTGCCCAGAAAGAACAACTCTCAAAGGTTTCTGTATAGTTAAAGAGGCCTGTCTGTGCATTTAGAGTGATATGTATACATCTGTGTATAACAGTGTATGTGGTTGTCATTGTGTGTGTATCTGTGTGCATGCACATGTACACTGTCTCCCTTTTAATGATACCGGTATCAGTGATTCTCTAAGTTTAGCTTGCCTCACAATCACCTGGAGGGCTTGTGAAAACACAGTTTGCATAAATGTATATCCCTCCATTCCCCCCCCCCTCCCAGTTTCTAATTTGCAAAGTTTTAAGACTGAGATGTGAGACTTTGCCTTTCTAACAAGTTCCTAGGTGATGCTGAGGATGCTGGTCTGGGGATCACACCTTTAGAATCACTGAATTATGCAAATGGCAGTAACTTGCTTTGTTCCTTACCTATAAAGATTTGTTCCTGTCAGTTTGTTTGAAACCGCATCTTTCTCTTTCAGACACTTGAGCTCTTTGTGGCTAGTGTGCCCCCCATTGATGGATGCTTAGGTTTTTCTACTGTTTGAAGCTTTAGTGAGAGCAGGTACATTGGTCAATATTCAATTTTCCAAAATGGACAATTAACCTAATATGCAGTTCACAAATCAATTCACAAAAAACAAATTAAAGTCTAATTTGTCGAATATCCCATTTGATGAATATATCAATTATAGTCCTACCAGGAATGTTTTGATAGCTTTAAAAGAAATGATTTAACAGCTTTATAAGTATGTTCAATTTTGATTACTGGTGACATATGACATATGCTTTTCTTAAAATCAATTAAGGTAAGATTGATATGTTACTGATGAAATTGGCCAGCAAAACATAAAGCTGCTTATAGACTAGTGAAATAGCAATCAGTGTATATTAAAAATTTTCCTTAATTCAGGCTAGTTTTCTAACCAAAATTCTGCCATTTTGTATATGATCATTATATTTAAACAGCTAGTGATTTTATTTATATGCCTCTGAATATAATCTTCCAGATTTTTAAACTTTAACATATTGACTGTTCATTTGCAAATTCTTCAAGTAATATAACAGCTTTAATTTTATGACTAGCAAATAAAATTTCAAAAGTAAGAGTGAATACTGTTAAATTCTTATTAATTTCTCAACCTAAGATAAATTAAGAACTTAAATTTAAATTCCTAAGTAACTGAAGGAAACAGAAATAGTTAAAATAACCTTATCACAAATAAAATATTGAAATTTTGGTTTTGAAAAACCAGAAATTGAGATGTCCTGACTTACCAGCAATTTGCAGGAAGATTTTATTTGAAAGGTCAAAATCATTCAGAACACCAGGAAAAAAGAAAGACAAAGTTCTGTGGAAGAAATTATGTGATTAGTGACTTACATTTGATGTATGTCAATCATAAATTGAAAACTCTGAGGCTTTTGCTTCTGCTTAGGGTGTAAAAAGTTAGAAAGGATGCTCCTACTTTACGAAATATGAAAAAAAAAACCCACACAAACAGATCAATTACAAAACTGTAACCTTTTGAGCTTGTCAGAGAGCTGATGTCACAGGGAATCCAACTGGAAATCCAAAGACAGGCAGACTGCTCCAAGGAGAGACAAGCATTGGCTTGCGTGCGGCAGAGCATGGAGGAAGAGATGTTGGGTGCTATATAAACTGTGAGAATGCAGATAAACTTTTTAATGAATTGCTGACGGCCAAGTGAGAGGATTAATACCTTGGGCATCATAGACACAAATGGGGTTCGCATCCACTTGCAGGTTCTTTTCCACAGACCTCCAGTGGGTGCTCGTGAGAAAATTAGAAGCAAGGAGTGAGGGCTGAGAGACTCCCTCAGCAGTGCAGTCTTGGAGGAGGGGAGTGATGGTGTCTGGGGTGGGGCAGGGTTGAAACAAGAAGCCCCTACCAGAACATTCTCTCAAATGGCACAAAAGATTTAGCCTGATGGAGTTGGGGGAAAAAACAAATGCTGTCCTTTCCAAGGAATAGGGAAGACCCACACAGCTAGGTAAAAGGTAAAAGAAAAAGCAAACAAAGACACAACTCCCGCCCCCTCCCCCAGACCCTCTATCTTGGAGGAAAAGGCAGGGAAAAATACTGGTGCCAGGACCCTACACTAACAAAGTAGGGTTATATATATTTTTTCCCATTTTGGGGCCACAGGCAGGAAACTCTGTTGCACATGAAGATCTACCAAATAGTTGAGGCAGAGTTTGGCTGTAATGGGGAACAAGAGCATGAGAAAGACGCATTTTAGAGACATAAGCACAGGGCTTACCTAAGAATGAGGCTCGACCAAAACCATAGAGAAGCACCTTTCCTCTGGGTAGTAAGCACTGGGACTGGTTTAGAAAAGAGAATAAAGAGAGAACCCTTGTATGGTGCGGGTGACAGGGAAGCCTGAGATTTGAGATGATAGCATAAACAAACAAACAAACACATTAAAAAAAAACCCCACTGGAAACCCTGGACCATCTCTGCCCACTAAAGGAAGTTGAAGCAAATGGTACAGTGGAAGGCACCAAAGCAATAGCAAAACTCAAGCCTGGTTCAACTCTTGAGTAGATTGACTCACTCCTCCTCATTATAGCGTAGCAAAATAAAAAAAGGCATGCACCTTTCCAAGTCTAAATACCATTTACCTCAGTCTCTACACATCTACCCAAGATGTATGGAATTCAATAAATTCAATAAGATGCACAAAAAAGTAGAAACAACAATTTGCTGTCAAGAGACAAAATAATAGAACTAGGTTCAGAGATGGCCCAGGTGTTGAAACTATCAGACAGAGAGTTTGACATAACTATGATTAATATGTGAAAATCTCTAGTGAAAAAAGATGACAATGGAATTTAACAGAGAGGGAATTTCAGTAGAAAGATGGAAACTATAAGAAAGAAACTAATGTAAATGCTAGAAATAATTTAAAAAACCATGTTAACAGATAAAAATGGCTCTGATGGGCTCACCAGTGGATTTGACATAGCTCAGGAATGAATTAGTTTATTTAAACATAGGTCAATAGAAACACCCAAACTGAAACAGAAGAGAAAAATAAAAGTGAGCAAAACACATCAGGGCCTCCAAGAGCTGTGGCGGGCATATCAAAAAGTTTAATATAGATGTAATCTCAAATGGAGAATAGATTTTGGATTTGAGACTTTCCTCTTACTAGTATAACATTTAATGCTATAAATTTTTTTCTCAGCAGTGCTTTAGCTGCCTCTCACACATTTTTATATGCTGAATTTGTATTCATCAATATACTTTTTAAATTTTTCTTGTGACTTCCTTTTTAGCCCATAGATTATTTAGAAGTGTGTTGTGTAGTCACCGCGTGTTTGGAAATTTTCCTATTATTTTTCTATTACTGATTTGTAGTTTGATTCCACTGTGGTCTGAAAATACACCCTGTATGATTTCTTTTTAATTACCTGAAGATTTTTTTTTATGACTCAGGATGTGGTCTCTCTTGGTATATGTTCCATAGATACTTGAAAAAAAAAAAGAGTATTATTGAGTGGAGTGTTGTATGAATAGCAAGTAAATCCTGTTGAGTAATGGTGGTACTATTTCATATTCTTGATGATTTTCTGTCTGGTGTTCTACCAATTGTTGACATAGGAGTGTTGAAATCTCTAACTGTAATTGTTGATGTGTATTTCTTCTTTTAGTTTTATAAATTTTTGCTTCACATGTTTTTCACCTCAGTTGTTTGGTGCATACACATTTAGGGTTGTTGTATCTTCTTAGAGAATTGACCATTATATCATTATGAAATGTCACTCTCTGTCCCTAGTACTTTTCTTTGCTTGGAAGTCAACTATATGTCACTTCCAAGCAAATAATATGCTCCTAATGTACTCAGGCTTTCATTTGATTAAAATATTTACACAGCATACAGTTAAGTTGTCATTTCTGAGTGAGAGATTGCCTTTAAAAGTTTATTATGAATATTTTGACATCAATTTCTTTGGGTTTATCCTCTATGAAATTTGTGCAGATTCTTGAATCTGTAGTTTTATGTTTGTTTGCTGTTTGCGTTTTTTTTTTTTTTTTTTTTTTTGCCAAATTTGAAGTTTTCAGCCATTATTTCTTTGAGTATATTTTGGTCCTATCTTCTTTCTTCTCTCCTTCCTAAACTCTGATAACACGTTAGATCTTTTGTTCATGTTTTTGGTTTTAGTCTATAATCTCTGTTGTTCAGATTGAATAGTTTCTATTGTTTTATGTTCCAGTTCACTTATTCTTTCCCCTGTTTCTTCTATTCTTCTGTTAATCCCATCTGCTGCGCTTTTTTTTTGTTAATGTATTTCTCAGTTTTATTTGATTACTCATTATATATTTTATTTCTTTGCTGAGGCTTTATAGTTCTTTGCTGAAGTTTTCTATGTTTTCTTCTCATAATTGCTTACTGAAGTGTTCTTATCATGACTGCCTTGAAATCTTTGTCAGATAATTCTAGCAACTCTGTCACTTTGGTCTTGGCATCTATTGATTCTTTTTTTCATTTAGTTTGAGATCTTTCTGGTTCTTGCTTGAAGAAGTGACTTTTGATTGACATCTGGACATTTTTGTATTATGTTGTGAGACCGTATCTTATTTAAAACTCTTTTAACTGGATTAATGTGATACCACTTGCAGCAGATCTGCTTCTGCCAGATGGAAGTAGAAGTGTAAATTCCCCAAAACAGTGTGCTCTGTTGACACACGGTGGGGGTCCTCATTACTGCTTGGTGGGGTTAGGAATTCAGGAGTTCCAGCTCCTCATGTGGTCTCCACTGACACGGCAGGGGGTTGGCTTGTTACTGGCTGGCAAAGATTAAAGTCTTGGCTTCCTGCTTGGCCATCTCTGAAACCATCCTGGCAGGGAGGGGTTTGGACTACCTTATTATAGTCTTACAAAGATGGAGGTCTAGGTTCCTCCTTACTTGGCCTTTGCTGGCATGATTGGAGTAGAGCCACACGTCTCCTCCCCCCATTTGCCCCGTGGTGTTTGAATAGAGAGAAGAAGTTATTTTCTAAAAGTTTTCTGCCTTGCTAATCTCCTTTCCTGGTTGTTTTGGCTGGAGAGGCTTTTGTTGAGGCTTCTTTTTATATATGTCTGTTGGTATTTCCAATTTGCCAGCTTTTTCAGCTCCAAGTCTGGCATATATGAGGCACATAAGATACCCCAAAGGAACTCACCACTCTGTCACTCTCTGGGTCCTGGGCTTTCTGGGCAGTCTTTTTTTTTCTTTCTACTCTTCTTGTGCTTGTTTTATATACAATATCCAGGGCTTTGAGTTGTATTTAATGGAAAGAATAAGGAAAAGTATGTCTACTCCCTCTTCCTGGAAACAGAAATCTCCTTACTTTTTTTTCTCTTGGTTTATTTTTTTATTCACTAATGTTATGTCTTTATTCTCTTATCTTCTAAGTTGGCATAATATTTTCACTGATAGACTTTCACGTATAAAATATATTCCATTAGCACAAAATTATGTGAGGGAGATGGAATAGAGATATGAATTTAAGGAGAAAAGGCACCGATGTTAAATTTATGAACGTTAAAGGAAAGCTGTTTATACATTTAAAAATAAATGATGGTTGAGTCTGGTCCTTGTTCTTGCCTGAGTACCAACTTCCTCCAGCAGAGTGACCGTGGGCCCTGAGGCCAGGGAAAGGAGAAAGAGCCAATTTGCTGGAATTTTGCAGATCCGTTGTCCATAGCAGTGAGCAAAGCTAGAAAAGATGAGGAAGAAACTGATTAGATCAATACTGAAGTAATTGTATTCAATGAGAAATTAGCAGAGAAAAAGGAAAGAAAGAGGAAAGGAAGAGAGACACAAGATGAAACCCTGTCAAATTGAAGAAAAACCAGAAAATGAGAGTGAAACCTTAGGAAGAGCGGAGCCTTAGGAAAAGCCAGAGAAGGAGGAAGAGCCAGGGGAGAAGAAAAACACAGAAGAAACTTTTAGAGAAAGGCTGATTTAATCTCTGCAAGAATTTAAAGAAGATATATACAACATCATTTAAGCAAGGATGATGTGTTTAGAGAAGTGGGTGAAATAGACAAGGAGAGTAAGAATCAAACTCAAAGCAACCCATTGGAAGGTTAATTGAAATCATTCTCACCCTTATTTAATGTAGTTTACCTTGATTTTTATTTTTTCTGACATTAACATTGCCATATAGCTTTCTTTTGATCTGCATTTTACTGATAAACCTTTGTCCATTTTTTTTTTGCTTTTAATTTGCTTGCTTTTAATGGTTTTTAGATGCACCCCTTCCTATCTGTATCTCATTGTTTATCGTATTTAGAACCAATCTCCAAATCTCTGCCTTTTAATGGGAGAGCTTTATTCATTTGTACAAAAAGCAGTTCCGGACAGAATGTAAAATGAAAAAAAGTTACTAAGTAATATGTAAATATCGTATTTTTAAAAGTGAAAAGTACATTTGTATATTACATATATGCACACAAAAACGTGTGAAGGATGAAAGACCAAAAAGTGCAGTCAGTGGTAGGATTATGAGTGAATTTTAAAATTCTGCTTCTTTGTATTTTTTCTTATTCCTAGAATGTGCACACATAAAAATAAAAGTTTTATAACAAAAGAAAGTAACCAAAAAATGATAGTTGGTGAAAAATTTATTATATCTATATTCCTCAGAAACATTTAAAAAGAGAGATTTAACAGTTTTGTTTAATAATGTTCTATTTATATTATACTGGAAATCAAACCTTTGGAATTACAAAAACTTCTGATTAATAATGGTAGCCAACTTAAAAATGGGCAATGGGGTATAGAGTTTTCAAAAATATTAAGGAAGATATCAGCCAAAAAGTTTGGGTCGGTCCATTGCTCTGGGGTTTGTGCCTGAGTTTGAGAGTACGTGATTCTATGTCAGAATAGCTTCAGAGAACATCAGATCATTTTTCAAAGTGGTTATGACTGTTTATATTCCCATGAGCAGTGCATGACTGTTCCCAGGGTTCCATGTCCTGGCCAGCACTGATATTAATCAGATTTTAAAACTTTTGTTACTATGATCAGGTTGCCACGCAGCAGCCTACCCGTCTGTCTCCTCATACCTGTCCCTAAAGAAAGGAGAGTCTGTGAGATGGATCCTTTTGGGGACTTTGCTTCACCTTTGTGCTTACACCTTATGTCTCCCTGTTTGGCCCCAGAAAGATGGCTGGCTAGTCAAAGACTGGTATGATTCCCCACTGCGGGGGGGGGGGGGTGGGGAGCAGGGGGGACAACCCAAGCCAGACACAGCCGCATGGGGACCATCTGGGGAACTCGTGGGGTCGATAGAGGTGGGCACAGCCCCCCACTTTCCCCCAACTAAGGAGAGCCTCGGCCTCTGTGGCTGCATTCCTTCCCACAACCTGCAGGGGAAGAGATTCAATGATGTGCTCTCCATCTATTCATATGCATAAAGATTTTGTTCCTTGGGGAAGTACTTATCCTGAGACTTAGGGTTCTGCTGCCTGAAGGCAAAGGTGATTGGCTTAAATCAGTTTCCTATTATGATGTGTGGGATTCACAGATCTTGAGATTGACAAACTTTATCTCCTTTACTTCCCCACCTATGCATTGGCCGATTGGAGGCTCAGTCCTTGAGGCTGCAGTCCCTTGACCCCACATGCACTCTATTCTTGGCTGCTGTCTTTCTTAACCCTGCACTGTCCTCCTCACTCCCCACAACTTTTGTCACGTGGGAGGCCACATGATCAGAGTAAATTGTTGTCTCCTTATGGTTTTAATTAGTATTTCCCTGATTGTTGATGAGATTGAGCACCTTTAATTGTTTATCTCATATTTATTTTCTCTTCATTTAAGTGGCTGGTGTTGCCAATATTTCCTTGTAAGTTTCCCCCCAGATTTTCTACTTGGTTCATTATAATTTTCATATTGACTTGGAGGCATTCTTTGTTTTCACCAATCTTTTGTCAGTTAGTGTGATACATTTAACTTCTCATAGCTAGTGGATTGTATTTTCACTCTTGTTAGAATGTTTTTGATAAACCGATGATTTCAATATTAATGAAGCTCTATGTTATTAGTCTTTTCCTTTAAAGTTTGCATTGTTTTTGTCTCATTTGAAAAGTTTATTCCTTATCTCTAGGTCAAAAACAGATACTGTTTTTACTTCTGAAAGTTTTTGTGGCTTCGATGTTCACGTTTAAATCTTTAATTCACCTGGAATTGATTTTTTGTAAGAAATAACATAAGGTTCTGATTTCATTTTACCTTTATAAAATTGTTTGCACACAATTTAAAAAATAATTCTCCTCTCACATACTGTCAATGTCACCTCCATCAAAAATTTAGTTGGCATGTCTTCATGGGACAGGTTTTAGGCTCAGTCTATTCTCTTCCCCCTCCCCCACACCCCCACATCTGTCTCTCTGAGTGACTAGCATACAGTTTTATTTACCATAATTAAAAAAAAAAAAACTTCACACAATCAATCTTTCTCTGATCTTATTCTTCTAAAAAATGCTCATTGACAATGGCTTTTTTGTTTGAAGACTTTTTGCTTATCTCTGGTGCTGGCTATTGTTATTATTATTTAAGTATTACTAATTTTTTAATGGCTGTCATTGTTTAGATCAGGTAATACAGAGTAACTAGTATAGAGAAGGAACCAGCAAGTAGTCTGGGCTATCAGGAATTCAACCTGGCTCTTAGTAGAGTTCTATAGAATTAAAAAAAAAGAAGTGTGTGCGTGTGTGTGTGTGTGTGTGTGTGTGTGTGTGTTTATCCTTGGCTTGCTTTTACCTGACAAAGACCGATACTATAGGTGTACTTACCTACTCAAGGTTTTCATCTTGTTATAGTAATGATAAAGAATGTGTCTGTGTATTTCTTCAGTTATCTTTGTTTCCCCTGCAAATTCGTATTTCCAAACAAGGTGGCAAAAAGCTTCTGCAACTGTCCTGGATGTTCCAGACTAAGAGCTGTTGGTTGTAATCATCCTGTCTTTACCTGAGGTCTTCAGTGGTGAGCAGCTCATCTTCTTTTTACCTTCACCTTGGTCCCATTTTCAATCCATTTAGTAGAACTTTGAAGTAGATGTTAAAGGTTCTTTTTCAGTATCAGTGAAGACAGAATTTCCATTTCACCTCTTTGTTCTCCTTGCTTTTGGTTAATTTCAGAAGGAAGTTGCCAGTAACAGGTTTTTATGCACCCAATTTGAAATCTCACCTTGATGTTTGAAGTTCTTGAAATAATTTATATATCAGGTTTTCCCTTTGATCAATATCAAATTCTGGAGACTTTATTTGCAAGGGAAGAAAACTTTTAATATTACACAGATCATAGAGAAGTTGTAATAGATCATGTGATGACAATCAAGAGTATAAGATAAAAAAATATTTTTGCATATTTCAATTGTATTATAAAATGTCTTGGAAAGAAGATATATTGGCATATTATATTTTTGAGATTCTTGAATACATTCATTGAAATATGCATTAGAAGAAAATCTAATGTAATTGATGATCTTATGTTTATGGCAGCATGAGATAGGGAGAAGGCAGTAATATTTGTTAAATGTGTACCATATGTCTAGTACTGAGCATAAAGTGAGAGAAATGGACTTTTTAGCAATCAGAAGAATTACTGACTGTGGCTACAGATATTGAGAACTCCAAAAGAGCTCCTAGAGATTACCTTTTAACATTTTGAAACTTGAAAACAACCATGAGTATGAATCAAACAATACAAATTAAGTTCGCGAAATTTCTGCCACGCATTTACATGGTGTAAAGTTCGTCAACTTAATTGTCTGACCTCCCGTAAGTGTAGGGAACCCACAAACATGCTATCTTATTGTAAATTACGTATTTAAAATGCTACTCACTTCCAGGAAAGAGGGGAATTTGAGGTGAATTTTGCCTCACTGGGGTTCTCTTACTTTTATTGAATTCTGGATTTAAAAAAGTACTGCTCACTCTCTTGCTCATCTCTTTAGGATTTGGCAAATGCTCTGAGAACAAAAGCCTTTCTGAAAGTAGGATTCCTTTCTCTGGATTTCTGTATTGTCCTGTACAGTGGCTCAGGTAACACTCTTTCACTCTCATTTTAGTTCTTTAATGCGTTTCTTTTTCATATTTTCAGCTTTTTACTTGTGTTCTGTGTAGGTAGGGGGTTAACCTGAATTATCTTGCTTAACAGTACTGGATATAATAATCCTACTATATTTCATAAGCTTTAGCATTTTAATGGCTGTCCTAGTGACACTAATGTCCTAATGGCTGCTCCAATGTTACTAGGAGGTGAAGATTCCAATCATATGTTATAAAAAACCACATGGCACCATTATCCTCTGCTGAGCTTGCTATAGCCCAAAAGTATTCAGAAGTAGTTTTAAAGATATGTTGTGAAGAAGTCTTACACTCAAACTCTGATTGTGATTTCTATAAATAAAGTTATCTTTATTTTGGAATATTGTATTGTTGGGCAATGAAATTTTTAATAGATTTTTTTGCTACAATTAATACATTTCTTGTGTTTTTTTTTGCATAAATTGCTATTATTAAACCAATGGTGTTCATTACTGTTGATGATGTCTTAGGATAAGTAAGAAAGTTTTTTACATCTCTGTAATTTACATGTCTGGCTATAGCATTTGCTCTTTCTGTAATATGTTGAACATTCAACTGAAGTTTCTAGATAAGTTGTTGATTATTGTCATTAGAGACTATTGTCTTCAGTAGTGTCTGTGTAATGGAGCCTTAAAATTATACTATTCCCAATGATGAAATCTGAAAAATTCTTGAACTAATCTTGTTTCTAGTCAGTAATAATGTCTTCCAAAATAAATTATTTATTTTAAAATATTATAAAATAAAATCTGTAAGAATTATAAATTGGCAAACAAAAGATATAATATTTAATTTTTGATTTAACAAATGCATATTGAGTAATTCTTATTAAAATGTTAGATACTGGGGATTTGCAATAAATGAAACCAATCTTGTCCCAGCTTTTTTGTTTGTTTTGTTTTTTGTTTTTTGTTTTTCCCATACAACTTAGTAGTAATTTCACAGTCTTAAAACTTTATCAAATTTTTATCAAGCCCAATTAACTAATAAAATTCTGGATTTTTTTCATTATTATTTTTTTGTTGAGATAGTTGATATAAGACATTGTGTGAGTTTAAGGTGTACAACATATTGATTTGATACATTTATGTTGCAATATGATTGCCACTGTACCATTTGCTAACACTTCTATCATGTTACATGATTATTTCTTCCAGTGTTGGGAGCAATTAAGATCCAGTCTCTTAGCAAGTTTAATGTTTACAATTCACTTTTGTTGTCTGTATAATCACTGTACTGTGTACTGGGTCTCCAAGACTTATTTATCTACTAATTGCCTGAATTTCTTATAAGGCTATAATATGTTTCTCTTTGGACTTAAAAAAAATAGTATCTGAGAGCCTAATGTCTCTGAGAATTAATTGGCTTTGTCACTGAAGAATGGGACAGTTTAAATGGGTACAAAATTGCCTGCTTCAGTTCTGAAACTCATGATAGTTATAGTCTTGCTTTTGATTATTCTTACCTTAGTGCAGCGACCAGGAACAGGTCCTTATTAGTTCTTATCCTAGGGAGCTAAGGAGGACAGGAGACGAAAGGTAGGTATATTTAAAGAGACAGAATGAAGTAATGGAAATAGCATGCCTATGGGGCCAGGCAAGGATTGGAATCATTGCCCTGCCACTTACTGCATGAATTTGAACAAGTTATTTAATCTCTCTGAGCCTCAGGTTATTTGTCTTTAACTTAAGAATTGTCATACTACTTTGATGGGTTTTGAGAGTACTAAACCATATAAGGTACATGAATATCTTGCACATGGTAGCTGTTATAAATGTAATACAGCCACTCCCTCCTTTTCTCTCCTCCTAGACCCAAGGTGGTACCAAATCACAAGTTCCAAACCAAACATGGAGAAAAGTTGTTTTTTTCTTCCACTCACCCTAACATCTATTTCCTGGGCTTTACATTATGGTAACTGACAAAAGACTTTGTTGCACTCTCCTGTGAGTAAAAGCATTAAAGTCATCTAGTTGTAAATTAAATGATAAACCTTCTTCTCTCTGGGATATGAAATTTGTGTATAGGAGGTCACATTTCTCCTGCTAGGAAAAGAATAATAATAGCTCCTGGCTGTTTAAGATGAAAGAATACATTTCCTGTGACATTTAATCTAATAATAAAAGGCTGTGGGTAACTCTTATGGGAGTCAGGCAAAAGATGCAGACAGGGAAAAGCTCTGTTTGGTTGTAACAGTTCAAGGTTGAGTAACCTTATGTAGCACGAGCTAGTTCATCACAATTCAACAAAACAAATAGGGAGTTTGTGAATGCAAGTGGAATTTGATATAATTGGTGCTTTTACATTCAAATATATAATGCAGATGGAAAAGAGATTGGTACTACACCATATTTTGCTTTGGGAACACTGACTTTGAACAAGTTGATCTCAATTTGAGTACTGAATGTCATGCTGGTTTATCTAATTTCAAGCGAAATTACTGACCCAAATTTGTTGGAGGAAATTATTTCCCACACCATGAAATCTTCTCAGACTACTGTTCAAATGAGCTCCAACATTGTAAATCTTTTTCAGAAGAACTGAACAGAGCACAGATTAATATTTTTTCTAGACCCTATAAGTGAAAATATATCTATTTAATTATGGATTTAACTTTAAAAATAACAGTCTAATAAGAGTTGAACTTAGTTCTTACAAGAGTTGAATGATGGAGGTTAAAAAGACATTAGATATTTTTGACAAGCGTTTGGAGTGACTGTTGGCATGAAATTCTTACTGCCTTTTTTTGCCTTTGGTCTGAATCTGCTGATAACCTTTCCTGTGACATTAAATATGGCATTGGAGAAGAATCTTGCTATCATGCTCCCATCTTCAAAATCAGTAAAACTCACATAGATTATGGACTTTAAAATCTGAGAGCTATGAATTTAAATTTAGACTGCATTGTTTACTAGTTGTTTTATCTTAAAATTATTTTACAGAGTTAACCACTGTTATTTCAGGTGTTTTGTTTTTATTGTGGGGACAGAATAATATGTTTAAAAATTTTCCATAGATATAAATGTGAACATATAACAAACATTAACATGAAAGTGGGGTAGTTGTATACATTCAGTTTTTGTATTTTTTTCTTGGCATAATAATGCTTATAAACATATATTTCACTAAATATTTTCCATCCCATCATTTTTTAATGGCTGAATAAAGTTTTACCACTGTATGGGTATGCCATAATTTTCTTGGCTGACTTCTTATTTTTGGGCATCTAGGTAATTTCCTTCTTTTTTTCCCCTCAGTTTTATTGAAATGTAATTGACATATAATAACATTCTGTAAGTTTAAGGTGTACATGTATTAATTTAATACATGTGTATATTGCAAAAATGGTTCCCACAATAAGGTTTATCTATTACCTCACACAGATACATTTTTTTTTTGTGTGTGTGGTGGCGAGAACTTTTAAAATCCACTCTCAGCAATTTTGAAATATACAATACAGTATTGTAAATCATAGTCACCATGCTGTATATCACATCCCCAGAACTTACCCTATAATCGGACGTTTGTACTCTTTGATCACCTTCCCCCATTTCTCACACCCCCATATCCCATCCCTGGCAATCACCAATCTCTTCTCTGTTTGTATGAATTCAGTTTTCAGGTTCCACATATGAGATCATATAATACTTCACTTTCTCTGTCTGACTTACTTCAATTAGCATAATATCCTTAAGGTTCATCTGTGTTGTTGCAAATGGCAGGATTTCCTTCTTTTTGATGGCTGGGTAGTATTTCATTGTATATAGTACTGCAACTTATTTATCTGGTCACCCATCAAGGATGACACTTAATGTCATCAAGGGACACTTAAGTTGACTTGTATCCTGGCTATTGTAAATAATGCTGCAATGAGCATGGGAGTACAGATATCTTTTCATGAGAGTGATTTCTTTTCCTTTGTACATATTCCCAGAAATGAGATTGCTGGATCATATGGTAGTTCTATTTTTAATTTTTTGAGGAACCTCCATACTGAATCAGCATCCAATATGTGGTTTTTTTTTCTGTTATAGCTTGGATTCTTGGAGTTCAAGACTCAAGGACTGGAAATGGGACAGGCACCACTCGCTATAATCCCCAGTGAACCATTAGCAAACGTTTTGCTTTCTGCTCCCTTGACCTTATGCTCTGCTGACCTAGAGGTCTTGGTTCCAGAGAGAGGGATTCTTCCACCAGGAGACACCACAATGACTCCATTGACCTGGAAGTTAAGACCTCAGCTGGCCGCTTGCGGCATCTCATTCCTCTGAATTAATAAGCAAAGAGTTCTTGTGCTGGCTAGTGTGATTACTCCTAATTACCAAGGGAAAATTGGACCGTTGCTCTACAGTGGAGGTGAGGAAGAACACAGGAAATCCCTTCAGGCATCTCTTAGTATTGCTATGCCTCACGACTAAGGTTGATGGAAAACTGTAACAACCCAGTTCACGTAGGACTACTAATTGCCGTGATGCTTCAGGAAGGAGGGTTTAGGTAAACTTATCAGGTGAAGAACCCTGACCACCTGAGGTGCTTGCTGAAGGCAGAGGGAACTCAGAAGAGGTGGAGTGGAAAAAGGATTACTAGTTCCATTACATATATTAAGTATAGGTAGTATCAATAGATACTTGTAATAATGATAATAAATGTAAATCTCACACACACACACACACACACACACACACACACACACACACACACACACAGGGTGCCAAAAAATGTACACATTTTAAGAAAGGAAAAAACGATTAAAATTGTATTACTCGATATATACTGATATAAAAGGTGAATACAAGTCACGTCTGACTTCTGCAATTACAGGAGGTGCTCAGAGTGGTTACCATTAGTGTCCAGACACTTCTGATTACGGTGAACTACTGCTTGAGCAACGTTGACCAAAGTGTCCACTTGTATACACTTTTTTGGCACCCCCAGTATATATATAAATTATATATAGTATATATAATATATATATAAATATATAATATATAATAAATCTTTCTGTGTATATACATATATATAAAATACATGTCATTAGCAAATATTTTAAAATTATATTATTATAATTAGGTAATATATACTTATATGTACTGTGTTTTCCCGAAAATAAGACTCAGTGGGACAATCACCTCTAATGCGTCTTTTGGAGCAAAAATTAATATAAGACCCAGTATTATAGTATAGTATAGTATAGTATACCAGATCTTACAGTAAAATAAGACCGGGTCTTATATTAATTTTTGCTCCAAAAGACGCATTACAGCTGATTGGCTAGATCTTATTTTTGGGGAAACATGGTATACGTATATGTTTATATTTATAAACATATACTTATATATATAAATATAAGTAAAATAATTATATGTAGCACATAGGATTACATGTAATATATATTAAATAATATAGTAAATATACATTTGTTTTTCTACGTATCATATTAGTTCTGTTTCTCTGGAGAACCCTGAGTAATACAGTGTGTTTTTGTGGAAGTCTTAGATTATATTCTCAACTCTTTTATGGAAAGGCTTATATCATATAACTTTGTGTATTTCCAGTTCTTAGCTCAGTTCCTCACAAAAAATATGAGTTGAAAAGGTTTGTTGACAGTAAGTGAGATTTTTTTTTTTTTAATTATTGGCTGAAGGCCATCCTGGAGTTTAACTTTATACTATCTCTAACTGTATTTGTTGAATAGGTAGTGTCAATAAACTTTGTAAGCTTCCTTAAGCACATTAGAAGTAAATATTTACATTCTTGACAATGATGTGCTGGTGGGAAATCATCTATTCAATAAAACCAGGAATTTCATTAAGCAATCTTCTATTAGTTTAGTTCTAGTCACATTATTACTTGAAACAGAACAGGCATTTGTTTAGAAACAGTCTGCCAATATTAAATATTTTAGTAATTCAGAATGCGTTCTCTGAGGCCATATTAATGAGTTTTGTGTTGAAAAATCAAAATGTATATGATACTCCTAGAACTGCTGCTATAGGATATTTAACTTCTTGTTATGCATATGGAGGTCACTGCCATGCTTTAGGCATTTTAGGTCAAATGCCTTGTTTCACATATTAAAGAAATGAGGTGTATTGACATTCATAGCTATAATGAATGAGACGAAGGAGATGAATTGTGACTTGTCTTATTGCAGTGAAATATTTATGCCCTTTGGAAGTCTCAATTACAATGTTGCTTTTTCCCTTCTTAGTGTGTCAGAAAAGAAAAAAGAAAAAAACAAAACAAAACAGAACAGGGGAGTTAGAAGATTTTTATGGTGTAGAAAAGAATCCAATGTCACCTCAGAGGACACTTGGATGTCCTATGATGATATCGCCTGCTCTGAAGGGATCCTTCTGCCTTCGTAGGCAGAGCTGGTTCTGGCAGATGCCCCTCTGTTTGCAGAGGCCATCTGCAGTGAATGGAGAAATTTAGAGGAGATGATTTTCTACAATGTGGCCAACAGAGAGTTTATAACAAAAGGGTAGTGCTGTCATGCATGGTTTGGAACATGACAATTATCCTTATGATGATTATTCACTATTCTGGCTGGATTCTAAATGGTCCAGCCGACTAGGGAAGGTTTTTCAGACTTGGACTCTGTCCACTTTCCTGCTGTGTGGGAAAGCAGTTGCTCACTTTCTTGTTCTCTTTCTGTTCTGTCCAGGCAGCCTGTAAAACTGAAGTTGTTAAGCCTCACAGTTTAGTTAATGCTTCCAGTTGAGCCTGGGGAAGAAACCAGGAAGCAGGAAACTGACTTCTTAAGCAGATTTAAAGAGGGGAGGAGCACCTGTAACAGATGGCAGTTTGACTCGTGGAAGAGTCAATTGCTTCTTTTCATTTCCAGCAGGTATTGAGAAGAGCTAGATGAACAGTTCACAGAGCAGCCTTGATAAAATGCTACCGAGTACAGAAGAGGGAACAAGGAACTTCTGAGCCAAGTCAGATCAAAAGATGTTTGAGGATGGTTTAGCATTGGAACACTTCAACAGTGTGATGTGAGCTCTTCTGTTCGCCGCCAGCCTCAAATGCCTATCCAACATTCTTGGATAAACTTTCACATGCAGAGCAAAAATGAGAACTGGCTTTCCCATGAAATGCCCTATTATTTCTTAGCTTTCATTAAGCTGGGACCTGAGAACACAGAGAGAGGAAAAACACAATAATGAAGTTAAACTGATCTTTTGCGGACTTGAAGCCCTTATTAAATTTCTGACACTTAAGCATAGGTTGGGACCGTTTAAAGCAATTATTTCAAATGACAGCCTCACTTCTCCTTACTGAACTCATTTGCTGATTATCTCACTCTGGTTTGGAATTTTCTGAATGAACGAATAATAAAGAATGAATGGAGGAGAGAACTTGAATAAAATACCCGTGCTGGAGACTTAATTTTGTGAGCTTGCAATGTCATATTAGCCAAGCAAGGAGGAAGAAGAAAGCTTTCTGTTTGGTGGCCTTTTGAAGCTCACTGGTGTGTAATACATTTTCATCACATTGAAAGCATCTGACGATAGAAACGTGATATGCAGTTTCTCTCTTTATTTCTCACTTTTTTTAATTGAATGGCTGAGCTATGTCATTCTGCTGTGGCTTGACCTTGAATAGAATACACTTGAGGTATTTTAATGCCAGAACAGAGGGAAGGGTTTCAGCTAAACTGAGTAAAACTGAAAAGGGTTTTGGTTTCCTGATTAAATTTATTCACAACAAAATGGGAAGAGACAACTGAAAAAATAAATAAAACATGTATTAATACAACAAAATACAAATGAATGAATAGAGCAGCAACTGTAATATTGAAGTCAAATTTTTTAAAAAAAATACTAATTGAGAATTAAGACAACTATATTACCAGCTGCATAAGGTTTAGAGATTTATGTTTCATTCGGAGCCATTGACAAACTCATTCATAATTCATTTTCGCTGAACAGCAGGTTGACTCAAAGTTTATGATGGGATTCAGCCATAGTTTTGATGATAAAGGTGCATAGGAGAAGCAAATTCTTAGACCTCATATATCTTGTTCTTCTTGAAGCACCAAAGGTCAAGTACATGGCCTGTGGCATGAAGCAGCCTGCTGAGAGCTTCCACTGTGATGTTTAAGGTTAGAGAACTTAAGAATGTGTGTGTGTGTGTGTGTAAGATAATGGAAATGTATCTCTTGAGGTCAACTTAGTGTTGAAGAATTTTAGCTAACTTCAGATTAAACTCGCACCTAGAAAACGCCAAGCACACAAAATTCTACTTAACCAAGAACTTATTCAGATCATAATAGGGACCCACCCACATGCCATAACTCATCACTTACTCTTAATATGTTGTAAAACTTTTATGCAAACAAGTCACTGAAATATCATTTACATTTCAAAAGCCCAGTTCCTCTTAACCGGATAAGAACAAATGCATTGAATTCTGTAACATAGAATGTCTTTTTTTGAGCGAATTTTTTCTATCCTTGATCAAAAACATAACTGGAAATTGAATGCCAAAGATAAAAGAGGTGCTTACTGGTTTTCAGTACTGAATAAAACTTCTAAAATATGATAAATATTACTTTTGCTTATAAAGACTGATATAATTGACTTATCCATATACCAACATCTTTGTCCTTTGTGAATCAAATGGAATACTGATGACTGTTTTACTGGGGAAATGACCAATAGCATTGCATATATGGATTGATTATGATGCTTACCTCTTTGAATCTTCATTTTCTCATCATTAAGTGGGAATAGTACCGTATTTCCCTGAAAATAAGACTGGATCTCATATTAGTTTTTGCTCCAAAAGACACATTAGGGCTTATTTTCAGGGGATGTCTTATTTTTTCATACACAACAATCTACATTTATTTAAATACAGTTATTTAAATACAGTCATGTCATCTTCTTCTGGAACAGCATCATAACTCTCCAAACCCTGAGTTCTGGCTGAATTTCTTGCGACTCCATTTCCTGTTGAACCACTGGCCCCAATCTCTCATGTCCAGTGATAGAGCTCTCCTTAAATGAGCACTTCTTGTCCATGTAGCCTGCTCATAGTGCATTGGCAACACAGCTGTCAGTGATTTTGTCCCATGAATTCTTCACCCAAGTCACCATGTCTTGCAGGCTAGGCTTCACAAAGTTTCCACCCTGATTTCTCTCCATTCTATTTTCAATGCAATCATTGATTTCCATGCACAAATGGTCCTTGAATGGCTTGTGTCCTGTGGGAATCATTATTTGATCTATTCTTCTCTCTGCAAGGAAGTGCTTCATGTCTTTAGCGCGGTGAGTGCTGGCTGAATCCCAGACTATCAGACCTCTTTCACCACCTCACAAAACAAGTGGCAGCATTAAATTGACCCATTGCTTGTGTGCACCAGACTTTTTCGATTTCAAGAACATAAATGCCTGAAACACGTTCAACCTTATTTTTCTTGCCCTTAGTGATGATTAGCAGTGGGGTTTTCTTTCCATCCAGATGAATTGCCAAACTACAGGTAACGTGCACTTTCTTAACCAGTAGAGGGAATGTAGATTGATGAGGCACCCCTCTGATCAATTGTCATTTGAGATCCTTGGTGCATAAACACTGCAGTTTCATCCATAGCAATCATGTTGGAGAGTTGGGATTTAGAAAAGTCGATGCCATCAACAAAGGATTTGAATGCACATGCACGTTTAATGACTTCAGTATCTTCCCACATGAACAGTGTTTTCGATCTTAGAGACAGTTCAGATCGCTGAAGGAAGTCATCCAGCCAGTGTTGTCATACTTTGAATTCTTCTGGGGATATTTCTAACTGTGGTGCCATTGCAAGGGCATATGCTTGAATATCATCCCTGAGCACAACCAAAGCCTTTACTCTCCTTTCAGCAATCCACTCACAGATGATGTCTTTCAGCTCAGGAAATAGTGGTTGCTGACCTGATCTACACTTGTGCTTCTTAGCATTTCCCTCTTCTACTTATTGACTGAAGTTCTTGTACTCTGCTTGCCATTTTTGGACCTTTTGGAGATCCAACTTCTTCTCTTTGCAGAAAGTCATAAGATTCTTGCCCCGGGAGTCCTCCACGATTCCTTTCTTGCACTCGACAGAATAGCTCTTTCTTTTTGCACTCATCTTGTCTGGGGGTCAAAATATTACTCCCTTTAAATCTACCATTAAATCAAGTGTTAATTGAAGAGTTATGAGACAGGAGTGGCAACAAAAATGACGACAGTTAAAAATGATGGTCCACACAGAAGTGACGAAAAATTGCAGGCACAAAAATTTAGAAAACGTTTCTTTATTCACACAAGTGCATTACGTACGTCTGTTACAACACATGATGTATTGAATTATGAAGATTCATATTAGACACAACCATGTTAGTTCGTTATCAAGTGCGCACATTATTCGTTCGTTGTGTCTGTACACCGATTGGTCATTCGACAATAAGTCTTGAGTTCATCTGTTTACATAGGCATTTACCTCTCATCCAAAGGTGTCCACTTGGGTATTTACAAACACTTAATTATAATTTATATTATCATTTAAGTATTAATATCAATAATATTGTTTATTTATATTTAATTATATGTTAATATTATTATTTTATAATTCAATATGTCCGTTGTGTGTTGCAACAGACATACTAAATGCGTCCGTCCGGCTGATGATCTTAACTGGGGCTTATTTTGGGGGCAGGGCTTATATTACGAGCATCCTGAAAAATCATGGCAGGGTTTATTTTCCAGCTAGGTCTTTTTTTCGTGGAAATACAGTAATAGTAAAACTTGATGGATTTAGTGAGAATTAAATAATCCATGTAAAGCACATAGCTCAGTGCCTGAGAAATAATGTATGTTCCTGGTCAGGGTTGTTTTGCTGTCCTTGCTGTATTTATTTTATTTTAGCTTAACATCATTGTAATAATAGGTGATAGTTTTGATAATGATGCTATTTCATTTTTATGCTGAAGAAAGCTGTATGTGCAGTGTTTTGTTCTTCAGAGCATTCATTTATTCAAAGATATTGTTTCTTGTAGCCACTGTTCTAAAGGATCTTGTGGGAAACATAAAGGAGACCATTTTTAAATAAGGATGCACAGGAAAGCTTCAATGGGGAAGGTGTTTCAGTTGAGTTCTGGTAGACCAGTAGGAGCTGGAGAAAGTTAGATGAAAATGTAGCAAGGATAGTTTGACACAGATGGAATATATGGACAGACAAGGATGTAAGGACTGGTATTACAGAGTGGGGCTGATAAGTAATTTTCTTTTGTACTTTACTTCAACTAATGTAAAGAATAATAAAATTTGGAGGTAGCAGACTAATGTGATTAGCTGGAAAGGAACAGAAAAATAATTATTGAGATACTGAGTTATTTAAATGATATTACTTCTTTAGGCGATAATGTCAGTTTCTGTTTTGGACAGAGAAAAAGTTAGCTTTTTTTGGGTTCCTTATATTGTGTTGGAACATAAGGCTTCATTAATGTTTAATGTTAAGTCTGTTGAGCTTCAGATCTCTGTATTGTTGACCTGTTTTCTTTAGTAGTTTTGTTTCTTAGCAATTTCTCAATAAATGATCAGAGGTATACAGCAAGACGCAATTATTTCTCATGTGTCTGGGATCAGATAGGGCTAGAACAGGTGACTCTTCTGGCTTTTGCTGGGATGTCTCATCTGTTCAGGAGTTGATTGAAGTTGGCCTTAGCTAAGCTGACTGAGCCCACTGAGTTCTACAACATGTGCTTCTTATCCAACAGGTTAGATGGGTATTTTTTTTGGGAAAAGCAGAAGTACAAGAAAAGGAACAAGTTATTCATCCAAGCACATTTCAAGTGTCATATATGTACCCAAAATAATTATTGACAGAGTGAAACATAATGGACAAAGGCCTGTGAAATGTTCTCAGAAGATACATTGTTCTTGAGAAAAATTTTGGACCATTTGACTACATGATTCTTTGCATTTTTTAAAATTAATTAGATAAATTGATTCTTTGCATTTTATGAAGAATAAATTACATTGGTTATTATGTGTATTAGGAAGTACAATTGACCCTTTGGGCAATGCAGGAGTTTGGAGCACCGACCTCCCACACAGTCAAAAATTGGTGTATAACTTTTGACTCCCCCAAAACTTAACTACAAAGAGCCTATTGTTGACTGGAAGCTTATTAATAACATAAACAGTAGGTTAGCACATGTTTTATATGTTATAGGTATTACATACTGTATTTGTACAATAAAGTAAGCTAGAGAAAAGAAAATGTTATTAAAAAAACATAAGGAAGAGAAAATACATGTACAGTACTTATTGAAAAAATCTACATGTAAGTGGACCTCCACAGTTTCTTTGAAACATATGTCTAATCTAATTTAGTAAATTTTATTACTACCAATGTGTGTTTATGCTATAATCGACCTGTTAAACTGATTTAACATGTCAAATTTAAATCAGTAAAATTTATATTCTAATTACTTACCAGAAATTTGAATATTATCTATTATGAAGTAACAGAAATCACATATATCTGTAGGTATGAATAAAAATCACATTCTGTTAAGGTTATTAGAACCCATGGAAATAACAAATTGATGTTGGTACTTTATTTATTTATTTATTTATTTATTTATTTATTTATTTATTTATGTGTTTTTTTATGGTACTTGTTTAAATCAACAAACTACACTAAATTTGGCCTTGGACTGTTATAACACTTTTCTATCATAAATTGCTTGCAATTTCTTCTCCCAGAAATCAATAATTATGAGCAATAATGTTTCTTGTCTTTTGATTTTTTTTTCTTTCTTTATGTAAATAATAGGTTGCAATTTTTACTTTAAGTTACTTTGGATTTTTATTTTCTTATAGACACTCTATTTGAGGCTAACGCTTTCCTTATCAAAGTGCAATCATCTGATGGTTCAAACTGGAATATTCTGATGACAAATCACAAACCTGTACATAAATGGTTTGCACAGCTTAAATGGGAGACAGGTGTTTGGCTTATCTCCCATTAAAATCTGATTCTATCAGATTTTTATCTATCTTCTAAGATAAGCAGGGAACACACATCATAATTTCTAAGCATGGCGTTATATGTGCTTAGTGTCTCCAGGATAGAATCCCCTTTTCTCTCATTTCCTATAATAACAATTTTGCCATAATAATTGATATAGAATATCATAAAGGATTCTGGCAGGAGACTGAGCTAACCTTTAATTGAACATCTGGTACATGTAGATAGTATTTGTTCATATAGATTTTATTATTATTAACCCATCAAACATTAACCAAAGTATTATTTATGCCGATATCAGAGCATTGCTATAAGACTTGTTTTACTAATATGATTCATTGTCTCTTATTATTTAAATGTAAATTGAATTTACATAAAATGGCTTTAAGCTAGTTAATCTAAATATAAGGATAAGGTTTCCAGAGACTATGGGGGTAATGCTAAACATATATTAAGCGTTCTTTGGGGACCGGGATTACAGTTACATTTAGTAGCACGCTATAAAGCAGAGATGATAAATCTAAATGATGAAGGATCAACTTAAATTCAGATTTATTAATTTAATGTATCTTTCTAGTTAAAATATGAAAGTGCAAATTAGTGTGAGGTTTTTTTTTTTCCTGGTTGAGAGAAATATAAGGGAAGTGGGGATTTTGTGTTCTTTAGACCCTGTCCTGAGAAGTCCATATAAGCCAATTTGAAGACTGTTAAGGAAAATTTGCTAATTAATATAAGGGATTAGAAATTCAAATTATAAATATGCTTTTTTATTGAAAGATGCTTTTTTATTGAAAGATACAGCTGAAGAAAGCTGTATGTGCAGTGTTTTGCTCTTCAGAGCATTCATTTATTCAAAGATATTGTTTCTTGACAGTATCCTAAGACTTGGGAAAACAATGCAGGGGGAGAGATTAGAGCTACGGAAACCTTTATTCAAAGATAGTTAGATTCCTTTACTTGACACTGTTAAATCTGGAAAGATGGCATTGCCCACTTAATTTGCTTTTATATAAAAAAAAAATAATCCACTTGGTTTTTGTTTCCTACCCAATTAAAAAAATGTAAGCATGCCCTCTGCAACCTTTTTTGTTGTTGTTACCTATTTATAATTTCTATTTTTATTTTTTTTGAATGAAGTTTATTTTCTCTTTTTCAATTGTCAAAGTAATATCCTCAGGATAGACTCTCAGGGGGAAGAAAAAAAAAGAAAAATAATGTTAACTCATGAATATTTCTATCCTCAGGGGTTGTCACTGGCTGTTAACAAGTTGGTATATTGCATGCCATTTTGTTTAGCATGGTTGAAATTGTCCTATAGTTAGATGTTTTTATCATGCTTTTTCTCACAACATTGTATTAAAAGTCATTTTGTAGTATTTTCAACACATCAAGCATTATCTATTTACATGTCTATGTGTATGTCTATATAATATTCTAAGTGAGGTGTGCCTTCAGTTTATATTGGGCCACTCAAGTTTGATCACAAATTTTGAGATTTGATCATTGTTTATTTTCTTAAATAGCTAACTGGGTGCTCTTACTGTATGCAATTTTGTTATTTTAAAAATTTTGTTAAAGCAAAAATTTAAAGTATCCATGTATTCTATCCTGAAGTCCCACTTCTGAAAACTTTCATTTTAGCCACACAAATATTGCACACATGACTTTCTTTAAGTAGTTATATGTATCACATATTCTTTACAAGAGTCCTCTTTAAAACCTTTCTCTTTATGGAGTTACACTTCTGGCTGTTTCATACCAATATCTTTTTTCTCTCTTTAAGAATACTCAGCCTGTAGCATGTGCCGTGGAAATAAACTATTGGCTATAATATATCTAGTCTATTGTTGAGGAAAGATTTGGAATTATGTTTGGTTACTCCCAAAATGTTTGAGGGTCAAAACTGATTTTAATGAAATTGCACAGGACTAGTTATTGACCAGCAAACCGACAAAATGAAAGACCTATCTGTTGAATTTAAGCAAATGAACTAGTCAGTCAGAAAAATTCTGTTTTTTCTTTAATTAAGAAAAAAAGGTCCATATTACAAAAATTCTTCAGTAATTTATGTGCTGTGATATGTGACATTGTGAAATCTCAAGTTGTTTGTCTAAACCTGTTCATTGCATAGATCAAAGGCGGGTCTGCCTGCAGTTTTAATCTGATGATTGATATGGTCCGGCAGGAAACCAGCAATAAAGCCATTGCTCGCAGCAGTCGGTGGGAACCAATCATTTTTAAGTCAGCAATGCCATTTAAATTGGTCTACACTGGTAGTGTCTCTATGGGAACGATCCTTACTGACCCACTGTGGACCTTGGGACTCTTCTTCTACTGACTAAGATCTCTCATCTGATATTTTACTAGACGGGATTTTAAATAGGAAACTCTTCAACGACAGGCCTTAGTTAGTCCAATGTCTAGTGCAAAATCTAGAACCTGTGGTATGCCCTAAATAAAGAGTTCCTGAACTGACACTGATCTATCCACAATTCTTTCAGAATTTCAAAAAAGAGAAGGCTTTTAGAAAATGGCTTTCTTTATTGTTAAAGGTTTACATCCCTTCCACTTCAGATGTATTATTAAAAAATTAAGAGACAGACGAGTTGATTCCCATGTTGAACTTGCTAATGTCAGGGAGACATTAGGTAAGCTCACATAAGGTAATTTGCTTTATTTATTTCCATTTTGTTCTGCAGTGAGACAGAGATGGTATTCTGTGAGGTTCGTTTCCTCTTTTCAGTGGCACACAGGTTACATGGAGCTGTGCTACTCGAAGTGTAGTCCACAGACGGGGGCTTGTCCACAAACTGCTTGTCCAATTCTGCAATAAGATCAGTGGAGAAATTCAGCGTCAGTGAATAGAAACATTTCATAGCAACTTGACATTATCAAAATACCCTACCATCTTGGTGGCCTCATCTTCTTGAATATGATATAGACCAAAAATAGTAGTTCATCAATATAAAAAATGAATTGGAAATAAAAACAAACAAAACTGGTCTTTTACCACAAGATGGTTTGAGAAGTATTGATCTAGTATATTTAGATGTGCGAGCGCAACATGCCAGTCTTCTGTACTTCCTATGTTCTCTGGGCCTGACAATTGGGTGATCATTTCTGGAGATCTGAATGGTAGACTTGTTAATGACAGTGTCCAAAGTTTGCCCGTGTACTGTCCGTCCTTGGAGGCTTCTGATCCTCCGCTCTGAGTCCATTGTCTAATCATGGTTCTGTGACTTTAAGAAGAAAGCAACTGGCCAAGTTCATTAAAATACTTAATATAACATGAAGCTACTAAAGAATCTTGTAGTTAGTTCACTGAGGAGAAGTTTGTGTTGTGGTGGCAATGGGCATACAACAGCATGGCCGTCTCTCATGACAGAAACTACCTGATTATACCATTTTCTTCAAGATGATATTGGAAATCAGACTACAATTTGGATTAATTCAAAATAACAAAAACCATGGAGGCAAAATATTATAATATCATGGTATATGTACCGGAGAAAGAATGTATACGAGTGGACACTTTGTCAACGTTGCTCGTACAGTAGTTCACCGTAATCAGCAGTGTCTGGATGCTGATGGTAACCACTTTGAGCACCTCTTGTAATTGCAGAAGTCAGACGTGACTTGTATTCATCTTTTGTTATCGGTATATATTGAGTATTACAATTTTAATACAGTTTTCCTTTCTTAAAATGTATATACTTTTTTTGGCACTCTCTGTAAGTGAGTAAGATACAGTAAGTGCTCATAATCTGAGGGTGGGATGGGAGTGGTGGACTCTTCACTTAGAGGCTCAGTTGTGTTCTAGAGGGAAGGGGTTTCTGGTGAGCCTTCTACCTTGGGAGTTGGCTACTGGTCAGTTCTCGAGTTACATGACTGGCAGTGCTGGATCCTCATTTTGGTCCACAACCAAAGCTTTTGGCTTTCACAATTATCAGAAGTTTGGTCTCAGTAAGTGTGCAGGAGCAACAACAAAAATGTTACATACTGTCTTCATATCACAGATGTCTGCTAGCAAACACATCCACTATTCTGGATAAATAGGCAAAGTTGGCCAGACCAGAATTTTTGCATCCCTCAGCAGTTTCCTTGTTTTAATTCATGTTCTGTTAAGTAGTATATGCTTCTGTTATAGCCAGGGGGAAATTTATCAAAAGCTGAACACTCCATACTTTAGTGATAAATAAACATCATCTCTTAAAAATATCTAAATGCAATCACTTTATGCAAACAGCCCATGAGGGACTCACATTTCTGACCTAGGATAAATAATTTATGAAAGTACTATTATTTAAAAGAAACTCAAACATGCCACCCTGTTTCAATAACCTTGTGTGTAATATCATTTTCTGTAAACTTTAAGCAATATAACAGGCAAACGACATTTGCCTCTACTAATTTTTTTTCCATTGTAATCAAGATTCTGTTTCAGAAGTATCACAGGCTAGGTCCCCCAGGAAGTAGATTTGGAGACAGATAAGTGAGTAAGAAATGTACTAGGAAGTACTCTTGGAATCCAACCTATGGAAGGGAAGGAAGCAGGATAGGGCAGAGGGAGAGCTTGATACATGATTCAGTTGAAGCTGAGATGGGCCTTCAGAAGCTTGGGGCTGGGCCTTTATAACACTGTGTTGATCAATTTTTGGGGATATGAGCTACTCTGAGAAGAGGATCTTGGGGTCAGAGATTTTTCAGGCAAGGCTTTTCCTGAAAAGACCTGATCACTGAAGGCTATGTTCTGGCAGCACTTTCAGCATCTGGTGGACTAATTCCTTTTAGCACTAGTGGGGGATCTGGGCTGTGTATCTCAGTTTTATGGGCTGAATCGTGTACCTTCAAATGCAGCACATATCTAAGTCCCAACCCCCAATACTTCGGAATGTAACTGTATTTGGAGATAAGGTCTTTAAAGAAATGATTAAAGTGAGGGAGGTCTTTAGAGTGGGCTCTGATTCAATCTGACTGGTGTCCTTATAAGAAGAGGAAATTTGGACACCTGGAGAGACACCAGACTTGTGTACTCACAGAGAAACGACCATGGGAGGGCACAGGGAGAAGGCGGCCATCTAGACCAAGGAGAAAGGCCTCCGGAAGAACCAAACCTGTCAACACCATGAACTTGGACTTCCATCCTCCAGAACTGTGAGAAATAAACACCCGTCAGTCTGTGATATTTTCTTACAGCAGTCCTAGCAAACTAAAGTACTCAGTATGCACTGAATGTAGCCACACAGGAGAACTTATATAATGAACTTGGTTTTTGTCATCAGGAATTCTGAGATAAATGAAAACTGTCTTCTTGTGGTTTCTTATAAGTGTTGGGAGAGACCTAACCAGAAGCACTCTCTCTTATCTTTAGAGTAGTTCCATTGATCCCATGTTGGTTTTGCAGTGATAACTTACCCAAATGTGTCATCAATCAGTAATTTATTCAGTTCCTGAAGTATGAGATCAGCATTCAATTCTCAATGAAAAAGCTGAATTTATTAAAGTAAGAAAGAGAGAACTGCATTTGTTAGGCACAGTCTCTCTAAACAAAGAAGACTGCCGATCTTGTATAGGTGTGTTGGGAAGCATGGAATGCAAGTATTGGTGAACATTCAGTGGCAAGAATGAATGAACTCAGTTGGAGAAGGTTGGCCATGGGGCTGAGGGTGTTGTTGATGGGCTGAATTTCAGAGGCAATTTCACTGAAGTGAGGCTGTGATTGGCCAGCTGTAAAAAGCAGGAGAATGACACTGATTGCCTGGCTTTCAGAAGCATGTTTATTGAGGTGATTTATCATTGATGGAGCAAACAGATTTAATCCAGTCTGGTTGTTACTTTTTACCATGACTACAAAACAATCAATCCCTTCCTAGGAGTGTAGAAACAGTGACTTGCAAATATTAATAGTCAGTGTCCATAAATATTTGCTGAACTAATTGAAAAATGAAAGCTATCAAGTGGACCTTTAAATACATGGATCTGGAATTCACAGGAGAATCTGTGTCTTCCGGAGTCAATACTATATATGTGGGGTTTAAAGCTTGGTTCTGGACAAGATCACCTTGGGAGTATGTGCAGAAGAAAGAGAAGTCTGAGAAGGGATCCCTAGGGGCATTCAGGGTTTTGCAAAGTTTTTCTCCCTTTAACATTGTAGTTCATAACCTCAGTAGTTTGAAAATTCAAAACTATTAATAAAGGTATAAAATGAATTGGCATATAGCCTATTTACTTATGGCAATTCCCTGTGGTTGGGTTGAGTTCTTGTGACCATCCTGCCACCCAAAGTTGCTGAGGACAAAGAAATAAGAAAAGTGATCCCTTTTGAGCCATGAGATAACCCTGAGTAAATAAGAAAGGTCAACAAGTGTGTTCCCACCTCCTTCTCCCCAGGTTAGAGCAGGACTATAAAGTTGGTTGGAGGAAAATATTCTTTCCAGAGAGCAGAGATTACAGAAAAATAGTGTTAGCACAGAATCCCTTTCTTCTACTGAATGATGAGGGGAAGCTTTGAACTCTTCCTGCTCCAAAGGAGTGCTCCAGGGTATCTCTCAGGTCGCCTAAGGGGCGATTCTGGAGCATAAGAGGATGGTGCCCACGTCTTGGTCTAGAGGTGTCTCAAAGGCAGGTACCCACGGTATGGTTCTTCCACACTGATCTTTTAGGAACGGCAGCGTGGCACAGTTGGGAGAACTTGGCTAGGAATAGCCTGAGTCTTCACCAGCAGGTGGAGCAAGGATAGATGAAGCTCGCTGGGAATCCAGAGTCAGCCTTTGAACTAGAGGAGGCAGGATGTGTTTTCACCCTCAACGCCCACCCCACCAGATTGAGTAAAGGAAGGAAAAATCATCCTCACACAAAGACCACAAAGACCTATAACTACACTGAAGGGAAGGAAGTGTCACTGCCTCCATTGCATTACCCACCCCAGGAAACTGTGATATCAAATGTCACATTAGAGAGCCAGCACAATGTTATCTCAAAAAAAAAAAAAATTGCATTCCTAAACTGAATTTGCACAAATGCGATTGATTAAGTTACTAGGCCTTGAGATTTAGAGCAAATATAAGAGAAAATCATCTTGACAGAGATGCAAAATTGACCAGGGTGAAGAACGGTGTGGAAAAATGGTTAGAATTATTAGGCTCTGTATTTTTTTTCCCTTTTTCTTTTTGACATTAGAACAGTGCCTGGCATATAGTAAGAGCTCATAAACATTTGCACCTCTTTCTAAATAATCCTTTAAGTCATTCAGAGGCATCAAAATTGATCTGAGAATTAGAATGTTCAGTTTGTTTCTTTATTTTTAAAGTAGGTTTTTGAAACTCACTCCAGAAACAATAGATTGGAAAAAGCAAACTTTGATTCATAAAATAGGAGTTTTGCTAGAAGACTCAGAAGACTAGGTGGTGAACACAGGATGCGACATATAGATGATGTATTACAGAATTGTATACTTGAAACCTGTGTAACTTTACTAAGCATTGTCACTCCAAAACATTTTAATTAAAAAAAAGAAAGAAAACAGAAAAAGACTCATAAGAACCAAAGAGAAGCCTGGAAGGAAAAGGGGGCTGACTTTATGCCATTGCATAAAATTTAACAGAGAATATGGGTGAGATGCCAGTCCCTTGTGCTGGGAGCAGGAGTGAGAGGGTCATGGGACGTGATGTTGCAGGAGGTCAATGGCATCGGGTGTAAGGTGCCTGGATTTAGGGAAATGGGAGCCATTTGGAGAAACTGCTGACTATCACACGTCACCAGCACCAGGGAGGCAAACAAATGTCTGTCCGCTTTCATACGGACAAGCGCTGCATGCGGCCGGGGCGGGCCGGTCCCTCCAGTGGATTGGCTCATTGCTGCCAGTTGACTTGCCTCTCAGGAGAAGCTTGTATGTTGGCCATAGGTTATCCAGCAAAGGGGATGCATTCCATGCCCACAGATGTTGATGAGTTCCACCCAAACTCCCCATGTTGCCTTCTCCTTTGCCGGTGCCTAGGCCACACCACAAAATAGGTGAGGAGTATGAGGTCTGGACTGGTGGTGGCATTAGGGAAGGAAGGCTCTCAGCACCCGTTCTTTGGTGAAACCAGCATGGGAGAACTCATCTCCACTACCCATTAAATTAATTCCTATTTTATCTCCTTGCACTCTTTCTTAGCTGCCACCGCTTTCCATCTCCTCTACAAAAATCTTACCAATCTTTAAAATTACCACAAAATCACCTCTTCTTTTTGCCTCTTGTACTGGTTTCAGCAAAGAAAGGAGTTTGTTGGCTCCAGGATCCAAGGCAAAGGAGGAGGACCTTTGCAACCCAGGGTTCAAGTGCTGCCATAACCTTCGCTCTGCATCTTTTATTCATGCTTTATTTTGCAAATAGTATTAATTTTTCTGTGCTAGTTTTCTCCCTTAAGAATAAATCTGGGCTCGAAAGAAAATGGCCTATATATTTTTAGCTTCATCACCAGAGAAAAATGGACTCTCTATCTTTGATTCTCATTGAGTATAATGCTATGGGAAGGATAGCACTGGCTGGATTGTTTGCCCAGCCATGTAGTTATGGAGCTGGGGTGGCAATTGGCAGTCCCATGCATAAGAGGGGAAACAGTACCTAAAGCAATCGTGATGCTTTTCCTGAAAAAGATAAGCCCATTATGCAAATTAAGCCTAGATATATTAACTAAATTGAATAACACAATAGTGACTAGAAAATTATATCACATTTCATATAATTTTATTATAATACTTGCATAGCTGATTGTTTGAATTGTTATAGAGTATATTAGATTGGGGATTGATTAAGGTATTAAAACTTCTGCAGTTTAATGACTTGCCTTTATATCTCAAGACTCAGACTGAAATAAGATATATTTTCTACTTAATAAGTTAATTTAGGCATTACATATACAAACATTCAAAGTATTTAGGCATCACGTAATGAATAAAAAGACCTATTTGGTTTGATCAGAAATTAACTGCATAATGTATCCATAATGAAATCAATACTGGCAGTGCCTTTTGAATATAACTGCTACTATTTTGAAAAAAAATTCGAATATGAGACTTCCCTCGATACACAGAAGAATTACTGGTGGACCTCCTGTGTCAATTAGTATATGCACACAAAATTCAACTATGTGAAATGAGGTTACAAAAACTATCCCATGCTTTTGTAAACAACAAAAGCAGCTTAGCAAGTTAAAATAAATTATAGAATGGTTCTTTCTCATAATCTTTCAGATTATGACAAATGTTTCTGTAACGCACAGAGGCAGTGTTTGAGTGATATGTATAAAGTCAGTCTTGTGATTTTGTAGTCTCCCTTCCCAATTTTCAGTTATATTTATTGCTCACTGTCATGTCTGTGAGGAAGAACCAATACTGAAAGTCTTGTATACAAAGTTTTGGTGGGATTTCTGATTGAGTGTGAATTCAGAGCAACTGTCAATCATTATCAAATATGAAACTGTCATAATTTTAGTCATTGGTAGTCAATTTTAGTTGATAAAAATGGTTTCACTGATGGGAACTGTTACAGCTAAATTTAATTTTACAATGAACATTAAGTGACCAAATGACTCATTTGCAAAGGGCCAATTTGTAACACGATTAAGAAGAAAGAAGACCCTAGTATTTTTTAAATTTGCTTTTTAAATATGAAAATTAAAATGTAGTTTGTGTGTACGTGTGTTGTGTGTGTGTATGTGTGTGTGTGGACAAAGAGTAGTTATTCCAGGGTGGTCTAGAAGAATTCCCTTTGTGAGTTAGAGAGATGAAGCTGAACTTTATATTTTACATTTTTTTATTAGCTAGACAATAATTTATGGCACTTAATCATTATATAAGATGCAGTCAAGAAAATAAAAATGTTCTGTCATAAATATAAAAGAAAAAGAATTAGGAAGTCTTTCCTCAAGTGGTTTTGCGTACCCTCTAACTCATGCATGTCATTCTGGTGACAGCTGTGGATTCAGAATTGGGAAAACAATAACAAAGCTTAATGAGATTTGTAAATTATTATAAAAAAAGAAAAACCCTTCAAGCAGCCAAACTCATTTTTGCAGTCATTTAAAACTCTGTTGCAGAAGGGACTTGATTTAGAATAAATAACATTTTTCTTTCCTGCAGAGACAGAACATTTCACAGATTTTTCTGTATATGAATTGTTAAAAATGTCTTACAGTTGAGTGTGGTAGGCTGAATAATGCATCCCCCTCACTCCCCACCAGAGATTTCCGACATTCTAATCCCTGGAACCTAATCCCTGGAACTTTATATTGTAAAAGAGTCTCTGGAGATGTGATTAAGTTAAGGATCTTGCAGTGGGAGATTATCCTAGATTATCTGGGTGAGCCCAATGTAGTCATATAAGAGGTCCATATAAGAGGGAAGCAGACCAGTCAGTAGGAGGAGACCTGGAAAATAAAGCAGGAGGTTGAAATGATGCCAGGAAGAGGCTACAAGCCAAGGAATGCAGGTGGCTTCTAGAAGCTGGATAAGGTATATTCTCAAAAATAAAGAATATCAACAGTGGAAGAGATCATCTCCTTAAAGGTCACTAGATACACCTTTTAAACAGTTTCCCTTTTAGTTTTCTCAAAATTGAATATTACTATTTTCTTAATGATAAATGGAATATCCTGAGAATCAAAGAGATGGGATATAGAAATAGCTATATTTCCTTGTAATAATTGGGTAGAAATGCCCGAGCAGCAAAACCCTGGCACCTCAAACACAGAGAGATGTCTGATGGTGACATGGACAGCCCGTGATACAGTCACAACAATAGATACTTTTAAGGCAAATATTAGCCTGAAGTTTAATCTCCTGCCAAAATCCAGGGCTGTATATAGAATTTTCCCCAAATTATAGGGCACCCAGCAGAGAAAAGAAGTAATTTCTCTGGCTAGTTGTGAGCAACTGCAGGGGCAGGCCGTGAATTGGAGAACATTTGCACTTTTGTAGTTCCCAGCGTTGGATAGTGCTGGGCAGTTGCTAATATGGTAGACCTTTTGGTAGATTTAAAGAGTATTTCATGTTAGTACTGACTGATACCTTTGTTCCACATAATCATGACATGCCTTGAATTACCAGAGTAATGGAGAAATCAAGTTCTTGCAATGGTATGTTGGGTCAGCTTTAATTACTTGGAAAGGATGACTGAAGAAATGGTGTTAGTAGCAACTTTTCACAACTCACTCTACCTTTGAGAGACAGAATAAGAATATCTAAGCTCTAGACACTTCTTTTTTTGTTTAAGAAACAAGCTTTCCAAAAGAAATTTTCCCAGAATATTACAACAATTATATTACTTAACACATAATTATAAAATTGACCCTTGAACAATGCAGGGGTTATGGACACTGACCCCTGTGCCATTGAAAATCTGCATGTAACTTTTGAATCCCTGAAAAACTTAACTGCTAATAGCTTACTGTTGACTGGAAGGAAACCTTACTGATAAACAGTAAGTTAACACATATGTCGTATGTTATATGTATAATATACTGTATTCTTACAATAAAGGAAGCTAGAGAAAAGAAAATGTTATTAAGAAAATCATAAGGAAAGGAAAAGGCATTTGCAGTATTTATTGAAAATAATCCACATATATGAGGACTGATGCAGGTGAAACCTGTGTTGTTTAAGGGTCAAATGTATAGTGATATCTTTTGTTATTCAACTATCTCATTTTATTTCTGGGGAGGCTGCCAACACAGTTGTCCATGCATGAGTATTAATATTATCATTGTCCTGCCTCATAATATGGCTGGTGTATTTATATCTGAGCTCTGCAGTTCTTTTATAAATCAATTTAGTTAAAAGTAATTACTTTTGTAGTTTCTAATCAGTGTTTTAAAACTTTGCATAAAATTCTTTTTAGAACACAAAGCTCACAATTTTAAATACTTATTAAGCACATTTATATAACAGAGTTTGAACTAGGCATTTATGTATTTATTTCATTTAAGTTTCACCACTCCTTGGATAGGTATTATTATATTATCAGCACTTTGCTAAAAAAGAATCTGAAGCCCAGGACATAGGGAAGTCATGCGAGGTCACACAACAAGTAACTGGTTGGGTGAGGAATTGAACCCACAACTATCAGATTCTTAATCACTGCTTGATACTTCAAATGTAATATATGGATCTGCAGTTTCATTTTAATGTTTTCATGTTTTATCGTTATACGTATGTAACAATTTATTTTTGTCGTTAACATTTAATGTTTTTTTTTCGGATTTTTTTAAAATAGATTTTATTGGGGAAAGGGAACAGGACTTTATTGGGGAACAGTGTGTACTTCTTTCCAAGTCAAATTGTTGTCCTTTCAATCTTAGTTGTGGAGGGTGCCGTTCAGCTTCAAGTTGTTGTCCTTTCAGTCTTAGTTATGGAGGGCACAGCTGAGCTCCAGGTCCAGTTGCTGTTGCTAGTTGCAGGGGGCCAGCCCACCATCCCTTGCAGGACTCAAGGAGTCAAACCGGCAACCTTGTGGTTGAGAGCCCACTGGCCCATGTGGGAATCGAACCGGCAGCCTTCGGAGTTAGGAGCATGGAGCTCTAACAGCCTGAGCCACCGGGCTGGCCCCTTTTCTGATTTTTTTATCAACAATTATTATGGCTGTAACTATATGCCTACTTATATTGATTTAGTTCTTAAAGATGAAAATATAAAAATGAATTCAGACAATAAATTTGTTTGTTTATTTATTTTTGAGAATTTTTTATGAATTTATTTGAGCAAAACTGATGACATATGCCAGGGAGCAAGGTCTTAAATGCTCCGGAAAATGACAGTTTTGCAGCTTGTTTTATACATTAGAATCAAAGAAGATGTAATGAAGGTGCATAAAATCTATTGGTGGTAGATTAAGGAGGCAGGAAAATTAAGTGTACTAATTTAAATATATGATATGTATCATTAAATTGCTCTGACGAATATTTCTACTAGGAATATATAAAGATATTCATTTTTCTATGCCTGTGCCAATATTGGATATTAGAAAATGTTAAAGTTTTCTAACCTAATCCATGAAAAATTTTATTTTCATTTAATGTCTACTTCTGTATTATTAGGTTGGTGTATAAGTAATTGCAGTTTTTGCAATGTTTTAACCTTTTAAACTGCAATTAGTTTTGCGCCAACCTAATACTAGCAAGAACACATTTAAGAATTTCTTCTTTAGGTTTCAGATTTATTAAATTTTATATAACTTTTGTCCATTTTACTAATGCAGTGTTTACTTTTTTGTTGGTTGTAAAAGTTCTTTATATATTAAAGGAACTAATCTCTTGTCTATCATGTGCAATGTACATACTTCTCAGGTTTTGCCCTGTGATTTTCAATTTGTTTATATTATCTTTATTTTTTTTCTGGGCAGAAGTTGTAAATATTTATGAATTGAAACTATCAGCCTTTTTCCTTCATTGATTTGGATTCTGGTAGCATGATTAAAGATGTCTTTCCTACTCCAACAGTGTAAAAGTATTCACTTACATTTTCTTATAGAATTTTGTATTAGTTTTTGTTGCCATAATAAATTATCACACATTTAGTAGCTTTAAACAACATCCACTTATCTCACACTTCTACTGTGTTTCCCTGAAAATAAGACCTAGCAGGTCAATTAGCTCTAATGTATCTTTTGGAGCAAAAATTAATATAAGACCCGGTATTATATATTTATTATATTATATTATATTATATTATATTATATTATATTATATTATATTATATTATATTATATTATATTATATTATATTATATTATATTAATTATATTATATTATACCTGGTCTTATAGTAAAATAAGACTGGGTCTTATATTAATTTTTGCTCCAAAAGATGCATTAGAGCTGATTATCCGGCTAGGTCTTATTTTTGGGGAAACGTGGTAAGAGTCAGCATGCTCAGCTAGGTCTTCTGCTTAGAATCTCACAAGGCTGAAATTGGGTGTGGGAGGGCAATTTCATTTCAGGAAGTTAGCTGAATTCAGTTCCTTGTGCTTGTAGGGCTAAGGTCTCTGTTTCCTTGCTGGCTGTCAGTCATCGCTGCTTATTTCCTACCTCTGGGTGCCTGCAATCTATACCATGCTTTCCATTCGGTTCTTCTCCAGCAAGTGCAACTCAAGTCCTTTGCTGCTCCAGGTCTCTCCAAATTGTCCTTCTACAGTATATCTCCATCTAGAGAAAATTTTCTACTTTTAAAAGCTCATCTGAATAGATTGGGCTCACTTGGATAATCTAGAATAATCTCTCTATTTTAAGGTCCTTAACTTTAGTTACATCTGCAAGGTCCTTTTTGCCTAATGCAGCATATTCACAGGAGCCAGGCATTGGTGGGTGGATATCTCTAGGGGTCCATTTTGCCTACCACAAATATTTTTATATTTAAATATTTGATTTATCTAAAAATTGTTTTGCATGTATTGTTCGGTAGGACACAATATTTTTTCTGGGTTAGCCAGTTGTTCCACCATCATTTGCTGTATTCTTTTCTTCTCATTGAATGTGACTTCTATCATATAATTACATCTTGTCTAACCTGTGCATTTTATATTACTTTTATTGTCCTTTCCTATTATGTTAGTTAGGGTGCTATAACAAAAATGTTATATGCTGGGTGATTTATAAAGAGTAGACATTTATTTCTTATAGTTTTGGAGTCTGGTAAATCCAAGATCAATGTGCTGGCAGATTTGGTGTCTGGTGAAAGCCTACTTCCTGGTTCATAGATGGCTGTCTTGTTGATGTATCTTTATATGGTGGAACGGGTTGACTGAGTTCTCTGGGGTCTCTTTTATAAGGTTGCTAATCCCATTCATGAGGGTTTATCGAGGCCCTACCCCCTAAAACCATCACCTTGGGGATTAGGATTTCAACATAGGAATTTTAGGAGGAAGTAAATATTCAGTCTAAGGCACTATTTAAAAACTTTTATTATATATTAATAACCCACAAGTACATTTTCTTAAAAAAATATATTAAACATTATACATAAGGCTAATTTATTTTCAATGCTAATAGTTACCTCTGTCCCCTCCTTATGAAAGTTAACCACTATTAAAATTTGCTGTGAAACACTACAAAGCCTCTTAATAATTTAATCTATATTTGTTGATATATATTCATTAAAAAAACTATGCATTATTGTGTAGTTCTGTGTTTATACAAAAGGGTATCACATTGTATCTATAATGCCCTAATGTATATTTTAACTTGAGGCCTAGTGGCAGTCTCCCGGGCCATCTGCTCCAGGTGGTCCAGGAGTGTCCTTTGTGTTGGTTGTGTGTACCCTACTGTCATAGTTGAGTCTTGATTGGTAGTGGCATGTCAGTGGGTAGGATTGACCCTCAGGCTCATTGGCTGTGGGGTTTAGCCACATTCACAGCTTATGGGCTGCTGTGTGGGGGCTTATCCCACTGAGTGGGATTTGCCCCAGCAGGCTCTGGTGCCTATTGAAACTGCCCTTTGTGTGTGTGCCACTTGTGGAGTTATTGGGTGGTGCTCTGCTGTGGTCTGAAGCCCACCTCCAAGTATGTTGGTTCTGGGGTTCTTGGGAGTGGCTTGGTGCAGGCCTAGGTCACCCACGGCCTGTGACTGGCAGGGGACTACCTGGTAGGAGCTATAGAGCAATCCGTGGTTGTTGGCTGCCTGTGCTAGACCTGGAGGCACGTGGGAGAGGCTACATTGTGAACTGAGGATGTCTGTCACCAATACTGGGCCTGGGGTAGCTCAACAAAAAGTCAGAACACCCCAAGGCCTGCTGCCAACAGTGAGCTCCCTTAAGATTCAGCCATTGATAAAGCCTCATGTGGTACATAGTTTGGGTGAGGCAGGATCTCAGGGAGTCACAAGAGTGGGAAGAGTGGTCTTCACCAGGTTAGTGTAGATTCTGGCTTGGTGCCAGTGTTGAGCCTGGAGCTACTCAGTAAAAGTCTCAGAGCATACTGAGGCAGGTTGCCACCTGCCTGGGGCCCACAAATGCCAATAGTTTTCCAAGAAAGAGTGCAATGAGGGCAGGGCTGGTCACTCACTGAGAAAATGCATCTAGTATTGTGGGAATTGTGTAGGGTGGGTTCAGGGAAACTGCCGGAGGTAGCAGCTTAGCTTACTGGACCAATAAGATTCAGATTTGGCTGAGTAGGAGAGGGCTCCACACAGGAAAGATGGAGCCCACCTGCTGGGTGCATGGGAGGAAAACCCCACAGAGGGAACATGGCAACTCTCCTCCAGCCCTCTCACAGAAGTCACACATCTCAGTTTGACACCATATGCTGACAAACCCAGAGTAACTGTCCTTCTGCTGGAGTCCAGGGTAGTGCCTGCGAGTGAGTGAGTCTGTTCAGACCCTTTAAGAGTACGTCTGGCTTTTTTGCAGCCTTTTGTTCCATATAGTTGGAATCCCCACTGTTTTTCACAGCCAGATGTTTTTGGGGCTCCTCTTCCTGGCACCAGTACTCTGGGCTAGGGAGCTCAGTGTGGGTCTAGGTTCCCTCGCTCTTTCTGGGGGGACTTTCATGCTAAGATATTACTTCTCTTTCTCAAGTGCCACATGGAGGTTTGGGGCCAGCCTGTTTCACATCTCTGTCCCTCCTACCAATCTTGACGTGGCTTCTTCTTTATATCCTTAGTTATACAACTTCTATTCAATTAGACTTCAGATGGTTCTCCAGATTAATTGTTCTATAATTCAGTTGTAATTTTAATATGTTCATGGAAGGAAGCAGGCACAGTCTGCTTCTCCATTTTTGATCTCTCTATATTTCTTAATATTACGGGTTTACTTGGGTTTTTTAAAACTATATCTGGAGTCAATTTTGATAGTTGAGTTATTCTACAATAATATCTGTTCTGCCTTTGTTTTAAAATTAATTCTTCTAGCTTCTCAACTTGAATGTTTATTGCATTTGTTTTTAACTTTGATTTAATACAAAAGTATGTAAATCTATGAATTTTCTTATGAGCAATTTTTTACCCTATTCCCAAATCATTGACATGTTAATTATAATTGTGGTTAATATATAATGTATCATTTTAATTTTCATTTCATATTTGTCTCTACTTATGTTGCCTCACATTAAAAAAGGTTGACAGTTAGAATGAAGTATATAGTAGCCTGATTATCTACTTAATATCAGTAAGAACAGAACTTATTTCTTTGTGTCTTCCCATTTTAGTGTCGGCTTTATCTTGAGATTGTCCCTATTCTTTATCAGAGTTATACGCTTTCTTGTTCACATCCAGCAAGATAGATTGAGAGAATTTCTACTGTAACCATGGTCCTTTCCCGCATATTGGATCAATTATAGCCACACAACCATTCATGCAACAAGAGCAAGGACCAGTCTTTGGTGTACTCAGACTAATCAGAACCCATCCGCAAATTGAGAATAGAGCCATCTTTCCGTAGAACACAAATTTGCGAAGAGGTAAGGGGAATACACTGCAATATGGGGAAAAAGGAGAGGGAATAAGATGGTGGTTAGGAACCCTCCTTAGTCTTTTTCATCAGTTTCTATCTTTTATGTTATTTTATGTGGGTTTTAATTTTTTTTTTTAAATCATTGGTATGTGAGTGCCTTTTATATTAAGGATAAATATTGAGGATATTTACTAAGGGTAGCTTATTTTCCTTAATTTACTTAATCTTAATTTTTTGTCATTTTTTTCACCCAGAAATGTTTGCAATTTTATATAGTAAGATTTATCAATTAGAATGTCTTCTGTTTCATTAATTTGTAGAAGTTTTTTAATATTATTTTTTCATTAATAGATATTTTCTATATGGGTAGTTCCCATAAAAATTATTTTGGTGTGTGATATGTAATGAAGTACCCATTTATTTTGTTTTTCAAGTTATTAATCAGTTACCTGGTTTTATCTACTAAGGCATCCTTCCTTTACCCACTGGACTTTTCAAGTAAGAACAGGAGGTATTTAAAAATCTTTTTATATTCAGTGAGAATGCCACAGAATAATTTGTGATCTGTCATGAAAGATAGTTTAGACTATTGATGTTCAATGTTAATTTTCCAGGCATTATTGTAGCCATACAGGGAACTAAAGGGCAAGAAAACTAAAATGTGTGGAATACCTAATGTGTGCTCTGTGATTTCTATTTATTACCTTCTTTAATATTTACAGCACTTTTTTGGGACTAGTTATCATTCTCATTTTATGGATGAGGAAACCAAGAGGTAAACTAAGTTTTCCAGAGTCTTATAGATAGTGAATGAGGAGGTAGGAATCAACAGCTTACACCCTTTTCACCTTTCACTTCGTAAGATGTAAGCAAAAGGCACGAAGGCTGTCTATTGGTGAAAGAATTAAGGGTATTGAAACCTCCTTACATAAGAGTCAGTCAAGAAATTTGTGAAGAGTCTAAATATTAAACAATCTTCTTGAAAATATTTGTGAAACTTTTTCTTTTACCCATTTCTGACTCATGCCTTTGGTAGCTGAGAAGTTCTCATTTGGTAAACAACTATTATTTCATTGCCATGTCTCCCCACCTTACCCTTCTTGTAAGGCGAGATATTCATTATTTGCCATAATAATTTTGGCCTTCATGATATACTGAAATAGACTAAGAGTTCAATGATTCATTATCTCCCAAATCACTGTTCAATCCAATACTATAAATGATTTTTATTTTCATGATGGCAATGAAGTGGCTTAAGAGTTGTTACTCTTTATGGATAAAAAGCATGACAGAAATGTGATAGTCTTAGGCATAGCTTTTACTTTGCTTCTGGAATACCATGTTTCCCTGAAAATAAGACCTAGCTGTACAATCAGCTCTAATGCGTCTTTTGGAGCAAAAATTAATGTAAGACCCGGTATTATGTAATATTACATTACATTATATTATATTAGACCCGGTCTTATGTTATAGTAAAATAAGACTGGGTCTTATATTAATTTTTGATCCAAAAGACCCATTAGAGCTGATTGTCCAGCTAGGTCTTATTTTTGGGGTAACGTGGTAGGTGCATTCCATCCCTTGGAGTATGTGAATATAAGCATCTGTAATATGATGTTCTAACAAGATAATAAATTCACTTTTGATATCTCTGTCTTTTTCAATGCAAATATTTGATATGTTCAAATGATATAAGAGACTCACCTTTTTAATAAATCAATTGCCTATTGATTCCATGGTAAGGGTCACTAATATATGATGCCATTCCTGGAATCCTAAAAAGTGGAAATTCTCTGAAATCAATTGCAGGAGTTACTATAAAGAAAATTACCCTTTATTAAAGGACTATAATTCTTTTGTTTATCAAATAATAAATAAAACGCCTTACTATTTTTGCTTTGTTCAGGGAAACTTCAGACCTAAATGTAATGGTAGGTCATGGTTACTCCTTTAGATTTCATGGTTACATGTTTATTTCTACCTATATTTAATGGCTTGAAGTTTTATATGTATACTTTTTAACAGCCTTGTAATAAATATATCCTTTCTCATAAGCCAACTCAAATCCAATCTGAGAATCAGAAAAAAAGATGTAAGTTAAAATTATGAGATATATTTGTCCTTTAAATGTTGGGATTCCCTATACTACCAAAGGCCAGTCTTTTCATATTCTGTCTTCTAACAGGTTTGCTTTGGAATAGAATGAAAATTCGCAGGATGGATGCCATAGAAATTCAATTAGCTAACATCACTTTCATTAGGATATTGAAGTAGCTCAGATTATTATAATGTCTGAGTGCAGCATAACTTCTATTGCCTGCTTATAATAGAGAAAAAACTGTAGTAGAGTTTCTGAACTTCTCTTTTATTCCATCTCACCCTCACTAGACAAAGAAACTTAAAACTAAAACTAAACCAAAATCAATCAAGCAAACAACATATCTAACTTCCAGAATCCCATCTTTCTCACCTGACCTTGCTGTGATTGACCGCAGTGATAAAGAGGTCTCCGTGTAGAGGACTTTAATTGCGGCCACTATTCCAGCCACGCTCCCTAACCGTGTGTAGGTCTCCGTGTAGAGGACTTTAATTGCGGCCACTATTCCAGCCACGCTCCCTAACCGTGTGCACGAATCACTGCACTATGTTACTACAGGGACACACACACACAAAACAAACAGAAAAACTAAAAGTTAAGAACACGGAACTACCTTCCCACTAGGCATTCGTGATTCTGACTTAGAAGAACAAGGAAGCTGTCACCTAAATGGTAATTAAACCTTTATCTTGAAAATAAATTTGGCATGTAAGGACTTCAAAGCATAACAGAGATAGATTATCAAAATAAATACATTTGGAGAAACTTGACACACACAGGCATAACTTTCATTCTTTGTGGATTTTTGACAAAAATTTACTAGATATATTTTATAATTCATCCCTCATCATCTTGGCTTAGCAATGTGTATTTTTGCTTAGGAACGAATAATGAAACATTTGTTCATGGATCTATGAGTATACTAGCAACAATGGTGTCTCTTCAGCCTTTTTAAAAAAGGTATGAGTTTCCAAGCATTTCCTTGAATAACGGAGACTGTGAGCTTTTATCTGGAAAATGTGACAACTTGACATACCTTCTCCAGAAACAAGAGGTGCCTTTTTGGTTTTCAGTTTGGTTAGAATTCCTACAGGCAGTCCGCTACCTTTGTGGAAAAGGGAGCTATATTTGGAAAGAAATCAGAAAACCTCAGATTGTGATTGTTTTCCCTGCCAAAAAAAAAAAAAAAAAGAGTTCTAATGAAGCTTTGACAACTGTGCCTTGTCATGGAGAAAAATCTTCAACAAGAACAGAAAGAAGCATTTATCCCTATTATATATTATGCTTTAGTAGTGTGCGTAATCTGTCTGTCATATCAAAAACTGTGTTACATAATGTTAAATAACTAGCAAGTGACAATGATATCCAAGTGTTTTTTTTTCCTCCTATTTTGGCATTTATAAAAAACATGAAAACGTTTCGCTTAGGGAAAAAAAAGAGAAAATAATTATAGGTAGATCAATTTCAAGTATGTCAGGGGGCAAAATTATAAAAGAGTATGTTTTCAGTTTTGTAGGAGGTTATTCCTATAGGTGACAGAGCGGAAATAGACATTTTCATCATTTCTACAGTTAGTCGAAATAAAAACTTTGTTATGCTTTTACTCCTTCAGACTAAAATCCAGACTTCTTGTACCGTTGTTCATGGCTTCGCTTCAAAAGCAGGAATTTGTATTTTGACAAAATGGTTTCCCGAAAAGACTGACCACAAAGCAAACTCTTTCTCTTGATATGGCATTAGGGCGAATAAATATGAACGTTTTGGAAAATTAGAAATCATTGGACTCCTGCATGAAAAAGCTGACTTGTATAGATATTTTGAGGTTGATTTATATAGATTTTTTTGAAATGCTTTCAGAAATTAGAATGGATGCGAATAATTCTAGGTAAGAAAAGACACTCTCCTTGGACCCATGTAGTGGAACACTTATTGCAGTTTATCAAATGGATAAAGTTTAAGTGCGACAGGGCTGCAGTCTCCAGAAGTTCAGCTGTGTCAGTCACATTACATTCTGTTCTTTTTCTAAAACTAAATTTCATTTCAAGTGGCAAGAAATGCAAACTCAGTTACCAGGTTTTTCTTTCTCCCCACCCTAATCATGTTACTAGAGTTCTTATGTAAGCGTATTACAGTGGGGGTGGGCCCCTCTACGCTTTAGACTGTACTCGTTACTACTCATTGTCCAAACTACCAGCGTTCCTTGAAAGTACGAGCCTCGGACATGTTGGGGAATGGGTGGGTCCGTCTGCCAGGCCTGAGCGTCCTGGATCCTCAGTCTAACCTTCATTGGTCACTCAGCAGATCCTACAGCTGTTCCTTTTCCCTCTGAGTACTTGCAACTACCTGAGGACTCCGACTGGGAATGAAATGATGTTTTTCTCTTCTCAGGGAACCCATGGTCCTCTGTCATTTCCCCAGTTGTGGAAAGCTCCCCTGCACTCATTTCTTCTTGTCTTTTTCCATACCTCAGGGAATTACTTAGCATAATGACTTCCTTGGGGTTACTTTTGAAAACAAAACAAAAAGAGCCTCAAAACTAAAAAGTCTCCCTTGCCCTCATCAGGCTTATTCTACTTTTCGACCTGTAACATAGCCAACAAGGAAGGGCACAGTAAGGATAGATGGCCTTCTCAGGGAAAAAGGCGAGAGGGAAATAAAAGAGAAAACACAAGATAAAACACAAATTAATACCCCAACCATCATCTTTCTAGTTGTGTGAGTTTGGGCAAGTTATTTAGACTTTCTGTACCGTGGTTCTCTCAGCTGTAAAATAAGGTAGTAATTGTACCTACTATGAAGATTAATGCATGTACTACACTCAGAACCGTGCCTAACATATCACATAGTTATCATTACAATTTTTGAGATAGTCTAGCATAATGCAGAAGAGCATAATCTCTTAAGTCATGCTGTCTGAGTTTGTATCTATGAGCTATCTGAATTTGGGCACATTTACCTGTTAGAGTGCCAGTTCCCTTATCTGTGTAATGATGGAGATAATTAACTAGCTCATAGATTTTAGAAGTGTAAAGTGCTTAGGAAAGTGTCTTATGCATATGATTACAAAAAAAAAATCCCTTGATAAATGTACTCACTAGCCTACCAGTCTTATACCAAATAAATATATCACATAGCCTCTATGTAGTAGGCATATATATGTATGTGTATGTATATCTTTTCAGTAAAACACATTTTTTATGTTACATATATTAGATGTGCATATAGAACAAAGAATAATGAGTCAATTTTTTTAAAATGTCTTCTGAACTTGATAATGTATATTATGGTAAAAAATATAAATAAATTGTTCTGAGCATTTGCCCTCTTGTATTTATTGAAAACATCACCACTACAATGACCTCCAACAGCAGCAGCAATAACACTGAGGGCTAGGTAAGTCAGGGTCATGGATATAGTTAAATTAATTCTGGGAATGTGTTATCAACTTTTTTTTTTTTTAATTAATTTATTTATTTATTAGTTTCAGGTGTACAAAACAAGGTAATACTTAGACGTTCATCATTTATATCCCTCATACTGTGAACCCCCCTCCCCCCATCCACTATCCCTCCGACCTCACACTGAACCATCACTTTATATATATAAAATTATAGTTGGCATTCATTAATGTTTAGCTTCTGGTGTACAATGCCATGATCAGGTATCCACAGTATCCCTGAGGTGGTCTCCCAAATAGGACGCATGTCCATCGAATACCCAACAAAATCTTTACAACATTATAGAATACCTTCCCCAAATTAATTTTCAAAAAAACCCTGAGGCCATCTTGTGGTTACCAGCTGCTTCCAAATCCCTTCACCTTTCCCCTTATCCCCAACCCCCTCCCACACACCCATCTAACCACTCTCGGTTTAATGAAGGATATGTCTAATTGAGAGAAGTCAGACTTCGTGTTGATTCTTTTTTCCCCAGAACAAATATTAGATTTTTTTACCCTTTAAAATGTTAACTTTTATTTTAGCTATAAATTTTCATGTATTAGAGGTTTTGAAGATTTTAAACACTAGTTCTTGCTCCATCCCCTTTCCTCACCAACAATAACTCACAATAAATATAAGAAAACAACAAAATCTGAAGAATAATTTTATGGTCTCTGAATTTTACAGAAATCTTTATAAAAAATCCGGCTTCCTGAAAATGAGCCGTGGTTCCAACTACATCAGGGATAATGTGAAAATACAGCAAAATCTAAAGTGTCTGAAATGTCTGTGATCACTTTAGTTATTTTTGATATCCCATATGGTCACATCAAGTGTCTTCAATAAAGTATCTGAACCATCAAAGCCAATTTGGCTTATTTGGTAGAGAGAATAAATTCAATTATATTCTTTGCTCTAGAGCAGATATTGGAAAAGAGAAGAAAAGCATTGCCCTAGTGGCAGTTAAAGGAATGAAATCTGATTGCTTGTATAATTTTCAAGGAGTAATTCTGAATTGTTCAGGACACATTTTATGTAAAAATAGTTTATGTACACATGAAGAAGGTGAACATATGCATTAAATTGCGATAATATACTCACAGGAGAAAAATTTTTTTTCTCCTTACAATTTAAGATAATACTGTGTGTGTGTGTGTGTGTGTATGTGTGTATGAAAAGATTTTTTTGCTAATTTAGCAGTTCAAGGTACCTGACTTTTATATTTTTTAAAGTTATACATGACAAAACATTTTAATTCAGTTTTTTTATTCTTTTAAATACTACTTAATAGATTTTTAGCACATATATGAAATAAGGTAATTTAGAAATTTTATTATAATTTCAAGTAAAAGTAAAAATATTATTGACAATTGTTTCTTTTAATCATTTAGAAGGATTATATTGTTTTTAATCTTTCAACCAAAATATCCACTTCTGTTTCATAAGCCATAGCCAAAGTTGAAAGATGTTCCCATTTGCACATTTTTGTTAGTGAACTATTTCCACAATAATGGTGCATAGCAATCAGAAAAATCACAGTGGTATACCAAAATGACCCTTGTTTGGTTCACCAGTTTGTGCCTCTGGATCTGCTTCTGGCACTTTTCTCCCCGAGTCAGCTGGGGTTGCTCTGTTTCATGCATCCCTCATCCTTCTTGGATCAGCAGGTTAATTGTGACGATGGCAGAGATGTGAAAAAGAATGCCCATTCTGGACTAGCACCTATCACACTGTCACTTGTGTCATGTTTGCTGATAGCTCATTGACTAAAAGAAGTCTCAAGGTCAAGTCCAAAAAAGTACATTATCTACCTTCTTCTCCCAACAATGAGGCCATGACAAGGGAGTTGTATGCAGAAAGGTGTGAAATATTGTGTCCAACAAATCAATCTGCCACATGTAGTTATTGCTACAAAATTAGAAAAACTAATTTAGAAGGATACCACTTATGGCAGAAATTGGCTGGGTCAAATTGTTTTAGATACGCTGGATGGATACTTCCAGTTCTATGCTAAATTGCACTACGATGAGTATATTACATCACACCTGGAACTCTGAATGTTTTTTAATGTACAAGGTATAGTCAAGTGCTTCATAACTCAAACTGTAGTGGATTTGGTTCTGGAGAGCATTTCTTCGTGTTCTGTGAAGCGTTTGAAGTTATTTAAATACATGCCATTGGTTACTTTCTCTAATGAGTAAGTAATTATTTTTCTTTATTGTCCAGTCTTCTTAGCATATTCTAGCCTCAAAATTATTAATTGTTTCTACTCTGAAGTGACAACTTTTAGGCCATTCAAGGGAATTCATCACTGATATGTATACCCTGGCATTAACAGGGTGCTGAAAAACAGTTTTATTCCCTCATTCCCAAACCCGTATGCACATTTTTTTCTCTTAATAGCCAGCATACTCTAGCAGGAAAAAGCAGGATCTCATATTACTGCCTATTTTTTATTTTTTATTGGGCAGCCTCAAAATACTTATGCTCTGGGGCACAATATAATTACATTCACATTTTTCACAATTTCCTTGTATGTTGAATCAAGATTAGAGGGCAATGCCAACTGTTCTCTATGATTAATGGAGCGTGGTAATTGGCATTAAGAAGCAAACTTTTAAATTTTAGTAGCTACACTCTTTGTTGCTGTATTCATAGCTGCTGCTCCATTAGTACTCATTGCAACATATTTTATCTTTTTCTAGGCTACCTTTTGGTGCACAAAGAAATCATTAACTGAAGTGAAAAATCTCTTCTAGTGTGTCATGAGTTTTCAGCAACAGAAAAAAAAAAGCTAACAAGTTTTCTCATAAATTCCAGCTGCATAGGTAAAAAGATGGTTCAGGTTCTGCCCATGGGTGACTTTATCTACTTTACTTCTAAAGTGGAATCTTTTTGGCACGTATGTACTTGTGTTTTCAAATTATTTGCTCTGTCATCACGTGCCATTCAATACTGTCATTCAAGGAAAAAATCTTGCCAATAGCTTGCTTTATTTTCTTTCTGACTTTAATCTTTGCCGTTAATTTTGTGGCTGCTTTTATAGTTTCTCAGCAATTGTGTGATGCGTGCCTGGTTTTGTCTAAGATGTTCCACTTTGAATGTTGCCTTTATAATTGGGTCTCACTCTTCTATCATCAGCAAGCAAATAATCAACTTTGTAATGGAAAACATCGCTTTGCCCTCATCCTGGATGAAAGGACCCAGTTTTTCTCCATTGCTTATGAGAATTCATCACACAGATGCACTTGTGCTGGTCCGTTTTGATTCCCTTTGTATATCTCCACTGGGATGCTGTTTACATTTATGTCATTATTCTATATTACAGTATTTATGGGGTCACTTTTATAGCTCCCTTTAGGCTTCAGTAAAGTGCTTTTGAGTCACTGATATATTTTTGCAGACAAAGTACCTGTTGCCACTCAATAATAACAACACAAAATGTATATTTGAAAACACATTCAGTAGTACGCAAGTAATATGACAATGTATTAATCAAGACAAACACCATTATGGAGACTCAGCGTTGGCTGAGAAAAATAAACTGAATGATGCATTCTTAGTAAAAAATGTACAAATAAAGTATATTTTAAGTACATAATAAAACATGTCATGGTTTGTTCAATTTAAATTTGTTAAATAAATGTCAGTAAAAATCGTCAACAGAATATCAATATAACATTTTCTTCTAGTCTGTGTACCACTCTGTAAAATTCTAGTGATCACTGTTAATCTGTGGTACACACTTTGAGAAACACTGCTTACTACTTAACTGATATTTAAGGAATGTAGATTGTTAGTGAAGTACTTTTTTTTTTTTTTTGGTAAAACACTTCTCTGACTTTCTTTGTACATGTGGGTTTTTAAAGTAGAAGTAAGGCAAATGAAGGTAATGCTACACATTATTAATCTATTTATTAATTCAATTTAATGTATCAGCCAACGTTAGCACTTTTTTTTTAATGCCAGCAATATTCTAAGTACTTTAAAAATATTAACTCACTTAATTATCATAATACCACTACGAAGTAGAGGAGTGATCAAAATATATGGTAATATAATGTTTAAATAAGAAAAAGACTTAAAAGACCCATTGCCATTAATCCCCCTTAAAATACTCCCACTTGCTTCAAACACACTTATACCATAGTCTTTGCCCCTTTCTGAAGCAGTTCTGGAAGTCCTCTTTTGTGAGTGTCTTTAGTTGTGCTGTTGTGGCTGCCTCCAGTTCCTGAATTGATTCAAAACATTTACCTTTTATGGTCATTTTGACTTTGGGGAACAGCCAGAAGTCACATGGTGCCAGATCCAGTGAATAAAGTAGATGAGGACACACCATAATTTTTTCATTTGACAGAAATTGCTGTACCAGAAGTGATGTGTGACACAGAGCCTTCCCGTTGTAATAAAAAAATACAGAGAATGCTGCTGCCCAGTGCCATCCAATGAATGGGAAGGCAGGGATCTTCAGTACAGGAAGCAGCACATCAAATCTCAGTCACAGTGTGTGACAAGTTTCAACTTATTGGGTGCAATCAGTTGTGTGTGAGCTACTGTTGAGAGGTGTGTTTTAAAGTGTGCCGTAAATTATCCTCCATCATGACAATGTTCCGTGTCACATATCACTTCTGGTATATGGCAATTTCTGTCAAATAAAAACATTATAGTATGTCCTCATCTATGTTATTTACTGGATCTGACACTGTGAGACTTCTGGCTCTTTTCCAAAGTCAAAATGATTCAGGACATCGAGGCAGCCACGACAACACAACTGAAGACACTCACAAAAGAAAACTTCCAGAACTGCTTCAGAAAGTGGCAAGAACGATGGGATAAGTGTGTTTGAATTGAGGGGGATTAATGGCAATGTGTCTTTTACTGTAATAATTTTTTAAAATTTAAACATTCACCCTATTGTTTGATCACACCTTGTATATACTTTTATTATTCCTGTTTTTGCAGCTAAGGAAACAGGAGTATGGATGCCTCAAGAAATGTGCTTTGAAATGTGAGAATTGAGGATTCAATCCAAGCAGTATGGCTTCAGATCGTCTATCATAAACACATTTGTTTATTACAGTACTATTGTTTTGTACATCTTTGTCCAGTGTCTAGACACATCCAATTGTTCTCATGAAGACTAGATGAGAAGAAAAAACACTGCTTAAAAGTGACCACTTAGAATAAGTTGCTGATATAATAGGTGAGCAGAAAGCAATGAAAGCAGATTTGAAAACAATCAGCCTAAATCAATATTATTTGATCCCTACGGGGTTGAACAGGGTGACACTTTAGAATTTGGAAAATGGGATAAAATTATTTGGTGAAGTCAAGTGTCTATTTCAACTCTTTGGTAATGAAATTTTAAAAGAAATATTCAAATATATAAACAAATGTTTCTTTCGCTTAATAAGAAAAGTAAATAACTACAGTTCAAAAGGCTACTTTGCAAATGAGAGTATATAACAGCAGATATGTTCTTCTTTTAAATGCAAGGGACACAAGAAGGAATGTTGCAAGTAACCCTTTAAGTATTTATAGTTTTAATATGTTTCCTTGGCTACGATTTTTGTTTGTGTTTGGATAATTTCACTTAATGAACTAAAATGTTAATTCTCTTTATTCAATATTACTTTTCTTATCTATATTTCAATACATACACCTATGACATTTGACAAGATTTCCTTAAGCAGTTTCACCTATCATAGTATGATATAATGTTTTACATGAACACAGTTTAAACTGTATAGTTATGATTCAAACTGTGCATTTAACATGACATGGCTAAATACCTAATAAAATGGGAAACTAAAGATATGAGAATATGTTCGGTGTGTATATGTGTGTGTGCATGTGTGCACGCGCGTGTACGTGCCTGATGGCTTGAGAACTCATTTTCACTATTTCGGTGTTTTTTCCTACAAATGTGGGAAAAGTAGTGATTAATTAAGATACTGTTTACTCCTCTATTTGAAATTTCTTATTTTTGGCTTTATATAGATTATTTTAGCTAAAGCCCTTAGTGACCCAGAGAAAAGAAAAAAAAAAATCTTTGACAAAAATGTCAGGAACTCTATATCAGCCAACAAAGTTTACACACTTAAGCATGTATTCTTTCTTAAACTAAAGTAGTATTCCATATATAAAGACTAGGCTAAGAATGATTGGAAATTTCATTTTACTTCTATGATGGCAAGGGCCTCTTTTTCATCACTACCCCAAGGACCTAGAATAATGCCTGACACACAGTAGAGAATACAACATTGAATGAATGAATAATGAATGTAAGGATGCAGGCTAAAAGGACTTTTCAAATTAAAAGGTGTGTTTTATCATCACCAAATACTCTCTTTAAAGTCTACTAATTTTAAACAAAAAATATTAAGGACTCCTGGGCTTGTCACCTTGCAGAATAGTCTTTTCTTTTCTTTTTTTTTTTCTCAAGAAAATGTCACCCTTATGGTTGAGGACTGCAAGCAAACTCAAGGGGCTAAGTAGCTTTCCTGATCCCTTAATTCCCTTCACAGAGTTAGGTTTTGCTAAATTAGCTATTAGGGAAGTGCACAGAGAAGCATTTTCAGAAATATGAATTTCTACTGTCAAGTGCAGTGAAAGAATAAATGGAAATAGAAATTTGTAAACTGTAGGTTTCTCAGGGATTTTCAAACTTGCCTACCCACTTGTTATGGGGAACTCAGGCAAAGCACTAAAAGCTCTGCTCAGAAAAGGACACTTTGTTTTAGGACATTAATAAAAGTGAAAGCAAATAAAATGTAGGGAAGAATTTAGCAAAAATCTTCATTGCATGTACGAGTATATGCTCTTTAAAGCGATAAATAACATCCATCCACAGATCTGCATTGCTGAAAAATGCCTACAGAATATTCAATCTTTTGGAGACAGTTGATGGAATCTGCTAATCTCTGTTGTGGAGTAATTGCCTGTCGGGTTTATCAAATTTGTTTATTTAGTCAAAGTGGAAATAGTCTATAGTAATGCTTAGACGATAATGGAGGTTTCTGTACCCCAATCAATAAGGAAAGATAAAGGAATGGAGATGAGTTGGTTCAGAAGATAAGTTTGAAAGGTGATGATGTCAATCTGATAATATAGAGAATTGTCAGGCACAGTGACTTTTCGCTTTCTTTCTAGTATAGTATAGTAGTTAGTGGGTTTGGTAAGTCTTTCATCAAATATTTTTGGAGTGCTTATTTTTTGCATAGTACTGGGAAAGATCCTACAGACAACACAGAGAAATAGAGATCCCCGCAAGTATGCAGTATCAAATGCAGTTTACCAACTCGATTATCTGTCATGTCTAAGTGTTTGAGTGTGTAGAGTTTCTGCATGGTTTATTTTGGGGGAGAGAGTAGCAGCTATTCTATTTCACATTTTGACAGGAATCAGTAAACCTCCTGATCTTTATGGATACATGGAACCCAAACAAAGCACCTTTTCAGTAGTTTTCGCAGTTAGATGTAGTTATGTTTCTGAGTTCTGATAATGACAAATGAGCACAAGTACAATGTGTAACCTGTAAAACGTGCCCGTAAAAGGAGGAAGGATGTCCTACTCTCCTCTGTGGGCCGAACTGTGGAGCTGGACTACTGGAAGTACCATAAAGTGGGAGCTTCAAGATGAGGGTTTTAAGGTTTCTTCACTATCCTAGATGGTGGTTTGTGTGAAATAGAAAAAAAGGTGTTCCTCATTTAGCAAGTTTGCTTCCATTTTTGTCATTGTTAATAAAAATCTACAGTGTCTTTAGAACTGTGCAGTTAAAACCTGTACAACCATACTTGATAAACCTGCCCGATAATCATGAAGCCACTGCAATGGTCTTGGACGGCAAACACATTTTACCAGGGTGTTGTTTTTTTTTTTGTCACTCAAGGCCAGACCTAATTTGAATTAAAACACTTTTCTCAAGAATGCAAGCTCCCCAGGAGCAGGGATATTATCTGTCTTTTTCCATGACGTTTTCCAGTTTTGAGAACAGGGCCTGACATAGAAGAAGCTAAAATATTTGTTGGATGACTTACAAGAAGAGAGAGGGATGAAGGGAGGGAGGGAGGAAGGGAGGGAGAAAGAGAGAGAGAAAGAGAGAGAGAGAAGGAAAAAGAAAGGAGAAAGGGAGGGAGAAAGGGAGGAAGGAAGGAAGGAAGGAAGAAAAAAAAAGTAGGAAAGCAAGGAGTATTTTTTCCTTTGCTAAGAGTTTATGGCTCTTTGAAATTTTATAACATGTAAACCTATTTTCATTAGAATTATCTGGAAAATACAATTGTAATTGTATCATTGATATTTACCATATCTTGTAAATTGCTTTACTTTTTAGAGTGACTTTTATTTCTTTGTTGTTTTGCATGTAACCTAATAATGTGTTTAAAATAATGTAGAAACATCTTTTATAAGCCATAGTTTGGCTACCTATGCATATTGAGAAGTCAATCATATAAAATTTAAATTGTGATCATTTTTGAAGGGTTGACGTTTTGTCAATCATTTAGCATTTACTAAACGTCTCTTTTGAGCGTCACACTGTGTGCTAGGCGCTGTGTGTAAAACGTGGGAAATATCCGCATGACCGCAATCACATCGATTTCCTCTATAGGGTCTGAACTAATGGAGAAAATATATAAAAGAGTTAAATAGTGAATCAAATGCTAGTTTCCTTGATGTTAAACCTGATTGGGGAATTCCGCCTTCTAAGTTTACCTACCACGGGGCAGCGGGCATGGTGGGCAGCAGACACTGGGACTGCATGCACCGCTCACCCAGGTATTTTCCAGAATGGTCAGAAAGCATCTCCTTAAGCTCCTACCTTTCCTTGTGTTGGGATGTAGGTTAATCCACTGTTTCTTTTCATTTGCTGATAACACCCTCCCTTTTTTTTCCCAACACACTTTTGGATTTATTCTTGAATATATTTATTTCCCTAAAATTTTGAGACAGACATGAGGTAAATTTATGGGTCAGTTTGTCTTTACATTACTCTGTATATCAGGTCACCAGGATTTGTGTATTTTTTTCCTTTTTACCCCCCACATATTTTCGTTGACTAATAATCATAAAGAAAGAAATCATGTTTTAGTAATCATGTATTTTGAAATGTATTTTGCTCTTCTTCTTTTTCAGAAAACGTTTCTGACTGGGAAGTGCATGCTGCCAGGACGTCAGAGGAGAGATGGTCAAAGAAAGGTACTTTGCTTGAAAGAAATGTTTGATATGTATGAGAGATCGTGTTGGTTCAAGTGCTTAAATAGTAAAGTAGCACCCCTGTGTATGAAGTTAAAAGTTGCCACAGTGATTTTGAGATTCATACAGAGACTTTCATTTAATCCCTACCCAATCTTGGGAAGATTTACACAAACACATTTTTAATGTTGATGTGAATTTTTCCAGTGGTGTCACCTCAGATTAGTAAATTAGAAACTGGAAAAGTGCTTGCTCTGTTGGGCTGAACGATAAATCAAAGGGCAGAGTGTTTCCCTTTCTTTATATGTATTTGTGCCATTGAATCATCCTCCCCAAACTGCTTATCTGTAATATGGCCACATTTTTATAAAAAGCTCACGGATGTTAATATATTGTCCAAAATGTTATTTTACATGGAATATTTTAAGCATTAAAAAAAGAGAAAGAAATCTGGCTTCTTAAGAGAATAAATCTAGCTCCCAACCATGATTAGACAAATTATCCAGGTTTTTTTTTTCTTTTTTAATTGTCCAAATGGTCAGAGGTCCCCAAAACCACTGAAGGGTCAGGGATTCGCTAGAAGGAGTCAGCATATAGTCATCATCATGGTAAGATTTAATACAGCAAGAGTCTACAAAGCAAAATCAGCAAAGAGAAAAAGTGTTGGGACAAAGTCCAGAGGAAACCAGGCAAGGAAATTGACATCGGTACTATCCACAGAAATTTCTCAGCTTTCACCAGTTTTATGTGTATTCATTTGAGGGTGTGTGTGTGTGTGTGTGTGTATCTTACTTTTATGTAATTTTATCACATAAGTAGATTCTTATAACTAACACCATAATCAAGACAGAAAATAATTCCTTCCTTGTCTTTTTATTACTGTACTGACCTTCCTTCTCACCCCTCCCCACTCGCCTACTCCACTCCCTAATCCCTGATAACCACTAACATTTTCTCTAACTCTGTGACTTTGTTATTTCAAGGACGTTGTATAAATGGAATCAAACAGTGTATAACCTGTGGGATTGAGTTTTGTCCCTCAGATAATCCCTTTGCGATCTAGTCAATTTGCATGTATCAACAGTCCATTTCTTTTTTGGCTGAGCAATATTTCATGGTATGGATATACATACTATGGTTTGTTTTACTAGTCACTCATGAACAGACATTTGGGTAGTTTCCAATTTTTAAACTGCTGTGAACACTTATGAGTTTTTGCATGAAAACAATTATTTGTTTTTTTCAATAAATACCCAAGAGTGCAATGCTGGGTTTTATGGTAATGACATGTTTATTTTTATAAGAAACTGCCAAACTATTGGCAAATCTCCTTTCCATTTTCACCATCCAAAGTCAAATCTCCTTTCCATTTTCAGTGAAAATATAGATTAATGCTTGTCCATCATAGGCTCTTTTCCAGGCTGAAACTTTATTTCCATTCTTGTTCACCTTTAACAAGATCAAGTACATCTGCAAACTCAATTTCACATGAATGTCTGATTCTGGATGTTTTTATTTTTACTGAATTTTGCTTGACACAGAAAACCATACCATATAATTTGTCTTTCGGCCTGCAACAACTTCCTTTCCACGTGTTCTAATATGGTTCACTTCCTGGCAACTAACCGAGGATTGGTTCTTTTATCTCTCCCAGAAGAAAAAAAACCCAAAAAACTTTTAAATTGCGCTGAAGATTTTCCATGCATGTGAATCCACAGTCAGAGAATGGTTCTTTAAAATATATCGTACTGTTAAAAATGACCTCATTGCCTCTAGATGGCACCCTGCCATTATTTTTTTCTTAACTTTAGAAAAGCTCCTGCTTTTCAGTCACCAGGTAGCACAGGTGTCTTTTCCCAGTTCTAAGAATCATTGAATTTTCAAAAACTTCAGTTGTTTTCTGTGTATTTTGAATTCACCTTGGACTCTTGCTGTTTTGTTTTGATTCACATTTGTGTTAACATGTCTCAGTGTTCAGACATTCAATGTCAATTATTTGCAAACGTACTACAGTTTCCATCCTAATACATTTTATGTGCACATACACACATTCTAAAATCTTCCACTGGCATTCATGTGTTGAATCTGCTGATTAGCATTACTCATATAAATAAAATCTAAGGATATAAATATAAAACAACTTTACCTCATGCTATTTCTCAATTGAGTGGTGTTATAAGCAAAATATTAATTTTGTTTCTATATACACTGCACTTCTATGCCATATGTAATTTTACTTTAATCTACCATTTACGTGAAGCGATATGAATTTGAATGTCAAGAACAATGACAGAATAGTAGGCATTAAGTAGTATGTCTAATAATCTCCTTAAGCTCGAATTCTCTATCAAAAGTAAAGTGAAAGCACTCTTTCAATTGGACCACCAGGCATTTTATGTTTGGTTTTGAGTCCTTTTTAAAGTCAATTTTGTTTTACAATAACATTTGTAGGAAGGGATTAATTTTGAATTATATTTTAAGTATTACAGGATTTTCAGATAGAACTTGAATTCAATTAATGATTCAGTCTGTGTGCCATCTTGAAATACAATTTTAGCTGATGAAAAATTTCAGGTTGGATTATTTTTAGTGATTATAGCAAATATAAGCAGAATACATCCGAACCAGTAATATCTGCATTGTGTCATAGGAAAATGTTTGGAAATATTTCACTCTCTGGACTTGGGATATTCTGTGAATCCAGAAGTAATGTAGTCATTATACTTAGTAAACACATTTCAGTGAAAAAAAAGCACCTCCTGAGGTTATATCAGTTACAGAAATGGGATGGAGAAACACATTTTCACAGGTGCTTGATGCTTTTAGTCATTGGGTCACAAAAAGTTTGAACTTGAGAATGATGACAAAATAAAAGGTTTCCCAACCTTAAAATGCTCTTTAGCATTGCTTCTAACCCTGATACTCTATGAGATTCCCAATGATTCTCTGTATTTCTCACCGTAATTCATGAGTACTGACTAGATCTGATGTTTCCTGGAAGAGATAATTAAGTATCATGTTTAATGGTCTCCTCATTTTCATTTTTGTAAAATTAATGCACTTGAGAAAATATTGGCTAAGCACGTAGCTGAGACAGAACTTGTAACTGGCACACACAAATAACTGAAAACTCAACAATAAAAAAATACAAACAATTCAATCAAAAAAAGGGTGATAGATGTTTCACTGAAGAATTACAGATGAGAAATTATCACGTGAAAAGAATATTGAACATCATTGAACATTAGAGAAATGAAAATTACAGCCATAATGAACTATCACGAGACCCCTATCAGAATGGTTAAAATACAAATGGTGATAGCTCCAAACGCTGATAAGGATGTAGAGAAACTGGATCGCTCACAATTTGCTGGTGGGAATGTAAAATGGGATAGCCACTGTGAGTAACATTTTGGCAATATCTTATAAAAATAAACATACTGTTGCTACATGACCTAACAATTGCACTCCTGGACATTTATCCTAGAGAAAGAAAACCTTACATTAAAACAAAACCTGAACACGTTGTTTTAGCAGTTTTATTTGTGATAGCCAAATGTCTGTCCGTGGGAAGCAAAGTGTGTTCCATTCACATCATAGAATACTACTCAGCAATTAAAAGGAACACACTATTAATGGCTGGGTGAATCAAAATTTTCTGGTTATGCTGAGAAATGTCATAAAAGATTACATACTGTAATAATTCCCTTTCTAGAACATTCTGAAAATAAGAAAATTCAGAGATGGAAAACAGATGGTTGCCATAGGGGGTTAGGAATGGGGGAGTGTGTGTGGTTTTCAGAGTGTCACAAGTGAGCCTCGTGGTGACGGAACTTTCCTGTATCTTGATGGTGGGGGATGTTTCATGCATCTATGCAGGTATAAATATTGCATGGAAACACACACACTCACACACAAACATGCATGCAAAATATGCATGCTTGTGTGTAAAAATGGTGACATTTAAGTAAAACCTGTGGACTGGATCACAATTTTCTGGTTGTGATATTTTACTATAGTTCTACAAGATGTTAAAATTGAAGGAAGCTGGATAAAAAGTGTACATAGGATCTCTCTGAACATTACTTTCCCCATTTCCAAGGAATATGTAATTATTTAAAAATAAAAAGTTGAAAAAGTATATGCTAATGTCTCCCAGAGATTAAACTAATTTCTATTTTAAGGCTATTATTAATATTACTATGATAGTTATATGTTTGATTATAAAAATGCATAATTATTAGATGCAAAAGTGTTAAATGCAAAAATGTTTAAATAATCTTTGTCAGGAATCTGTATTCCTCTTAAGCCTCTTAATGTGTCATAGATATTCTATGACTATCTTCACTTAAAATTGCTTAGGATTGTTTCCTTGTCTTATATGAAGTGTAGCCTGTAATTTTTTCCTTCCCCATTTGATATACGAGTAGATTGTCATGTAGCTCTTGTTCCTACTAAACCCTAAAATACTATGAATCAAAAATGAAGACATCAGGTATATGAGATTTACATGTACATTTTTGATCTTGGCAGGATTCTTTTTTTTTTTAATTAAAGTTTATTGGGGATCTTGGCAGGATTCTTAATGCATCCTTTCTGAAAAAGTTAACTTTGTATCAAAATAAATTTCTCATGTAATCCCATTGGTATTACTAGAAATTTCTAACAAAATAGAAGTGGCTTACCTAAAATATATATCTAATTCTCTAAGACGAACTTTGAATCACACTGTCATAACAACAGCAAAATTGTGGCTTTAAAAAACAGTCGTTTATTTTTTATTTATTTTTATTAAAGTTTATTGGGGTGACAAGTGTTAGTACAGTTACATAGGTTTCAGGTGTTTATTTTAAGAAAGCAGTAAAAAGTCTTAGCTCTTATGTGATTCTAGAATGAATCTCCTTTGAGGCCAGTCTTCCTAAATTCAGGGTATGTTTCTGGGCCAAATTCACCAGTTTGGAAGCAATTAAAAATCTTTGACCTATTTACAAACCTCTCCAGGTTTTCTCAGCTTTCATGTCATTCTTTCTATCTTTTTTTGTTTCTTTTAATCTTTCTACCCTGAGAGGCTTTGGGCTGAGCTTTCCAAACTTTCTGACAAATAACTGATCTTTTAAGAGATCATATCTCCTCCTCACTCAGAGTATGAATTACTGTATATATAACCTAAGATTAAGTAATCAGAATTAGACCAGAGTCACATTTATTAAGCATCCTCTCGTTGTGTGTGTGTGTGTGTGCGTGCGTGTGTGTGTGTGTGTGTGTGTAGGAGGGAGAGGGTTGATCAGGGGTGTTTGGGTAGAGAGAATAAAATGGCTAAGAAACATACCCCAATGAGCAGAACATTTTTAGCAGTGTTATGTATCATGTGTACCATACCATTGATTAAGCCAGACACTGAAATTTCTCCATGGTAATATAGAAAAAAAAAATCTGTAATTTAAAACTTTTAAGCACTATAGTAAAATTACTGGGTGTAGAATCAGAAGATCTGTGTTAGAGTACTGACTTTCTAATATTCCAACATTGTGACCTTGAATGAGTTAATTCTGTATTCTTTAATATTCTCATGTGTAAATAGGGGATTGTAATATTATTCTAAAATGGTTTTTCTGAGAATTAAACAAGTTAATGTACATGAGAAATAAAATTTAAAAATATTAAGGTCTATTTAAATACAAGGTGTTATTGTTCCTTAGCAATCACAATAATTTAGTTAATGCATGTCAGTTTACATGTGTAATGTCTATGTGAGTGTATTTTGTGTGTATATGTAAATGTACTACATGAAGGCTGAGAACAGGCTTTTCTTTCCTTTATTTATTTATTTATTTATTTATTTATTTATTTATTTATTGGGGTGACAATTGTTAATGAAATTACATAATTTCAGGTGTACAATTCTGTATTACATCATCTATAAATCCCATTGTGTGCTCACCACCCAGAGTCAGTTCTCCTTCCATCACCACATATTTAATCCCCCTTCCCCTCATCTTCCACCGCACAACCCCCTTACCCTCTGGTAGCCACTAAACTATTGTCTGTGTCTATGAGTTTTTGTGTCTCATTTGTTTGTCTTGTTCTTTTGTTGTTTTTGGTTTATATACCACATATCAGTGAAATCATAGGGTTCTCTGCTTTTTCTGTCTGACTTATTTCACTTAGCATTATACTCTCAAGATCCATCCATGTTGTCACAAATGTTCCTATATCATCTTTCCTTAATGCCGAATAGTATTCCATTGTGTACATATACCACAACTTTTTTATCCATTCATCTATCGAAGGACATTTTGGTTGTTTCCATGTCTTGGCCACCGTAAACAAAGCTGCAATGAACATTGGAGCACACGTGTCTTTATGTATAAATAATTTCAAATTTTTTGGGTAGATACCCAGGAAAGGGATTGCTGGGTCATATGGTAATTCTGTTTGTAATTTTTTGAGGAACCTCCACACTGCCTTCCATAACGGCTGCACCAGTCTGCATTTCCACCAACAGTGAATGAGGGTTCCTTTTTCTCCACAGCCTCTCCAACACTCGTTACTATTTGTCTTGTTGATGATAGCCATTCTGACTGGGGTGAGGTGATATCTCATTGTGGTTTTTATTTGCATTTATCTGATGATTAGTGATGTTGAACATGTTTTCATATGTCTATTTGCCATTTGTATGTCCTCTTTGGAGAAATGTCTGTTCAGGTCCTCTGCCCATTTTTCAATTGGGTTGTTTGTTTTTTTGTTGTTGAGCTTCATGAGTTCCTTGTATATTTTGGATATTAGACCCTTATCGGAGGCACTGTTTGCAAAAATCTTCTCCCATTCAGCTGGTTGCCTCTTTATTTTGTCGATGGTTTCTTTTGCTGTGCAGAAACTTTTAAGTTTCATATAGTCCCATTTGTTTATTTTAGCTTTTACTTCCCTTGCCTTTGGAGTCAAATTCATAAAATGCTCTTTGAACCCAAGGTCCATAAGTTTAGTACCTATGTTTTCTTCAATGCAGTTTATCGTGTCAGGTCTTATGCTTAAGTCTTTGATCCATTTTGAATTAATTTCGGTACATGGTGACAGATAGCAGTCCAGTTTCATTCTTTTGCACGTGGCTATCCAATTCTCTCAGCACCATTTATTGAAGAGGCTGTCTTTCCTCCATTGTATGTTTTTAGCTTCTTTGTCAAAAATTATCTGTCCATATTTATGTGGTTTTATTTCTGGGTTCTCAATTCTATTCCATTGGTCTATGTGTCTGTGTTTCTGCCAATACCATGATGTTTTGATTATTGTAGCCCTGTAGTACAAGCTAAAGTCAGGCAGTGTAATACCTCCAGCATTGTTCTTTTTTCTTTTTTTTTTTTCTATGTGAATTTTTTTTTAATTAAATTTATTGGGGTGACAATTGTTAGTAAATTTACATATATTTCAGGTGTAGAATTCTGTTCTTTTTTCTTAAGATTGCTTTGGCTATTCGGGGTCTTTTGTGGTTCCCAACAAATCTGATGATTTTTTGTTCTATTTCTTTAAAAAATGCCATTGGGATTTTGATGGGGATTGCATTAAATCTGTATATTGCTTTGAGTAATATGGCCATTTTAACTATGTTGATTCTTCCAATCCATGAGCATGGAGTGTCTTTCCATTTCTTTGTGTCTTCTTCAATTTCTTTCAAAAATGTCTTACAGTTTTCAGCATATAAATCCTTCACATCCTTGGTTAAGTTTATTCCTAGGTATTTTATTCTTTTTGCTGCAATTGCAAAGGGAATTATTTTTTGTATTTCTTTTTCTGAGATTTTGTTGTTAGTATATAGGAATGCAATGGACTTTTGTACGTTGATTTTGTAGCCAGCAACTTTACTATATTCGTTGATTGTTTCTAACAGCTTCTTGGTGGAGTCTTTAGGGTTTTCTATATATAGCATCATGTCATCTGCAAAGAGTGATATTTTAACTTCTTCATTCTCAATTTGGATGCCTTTTATTTCTTTCTCTTGCCTGATGGCTCTGGCAAGGACTTCCAACACTATGTTGAAAAGCAGAGGTGATAGGGGACAGCAAAAGGTTTCAGTTTTCACCATTAATTATGAGATTAGCTGAGGGCTTGTCATAGTTCGCCTTTATTATGTTAAGGTATTTTCCTTCTATACCTATTTTATTAAGTGTTTTAATCACAAATGGATGTTGTATCTTGTCAAATGCTTTTTCTGCATCAATTGAAAGAATCATATGATTTTTGTCCTTTATTTTGTTTATGTGATGTATCACACTGATAGATTTGCGGATGTTGAACCATCCTTGTGCCCCAGGGATGAACCCCACTTGGTCGTGATGAATAATCTTTTTAATGCATTGTTGTATTCGATTTGCTAGAATTTTGTGTAGGATTTTTGCATCAGTATTCATCAGAGATATAGGTCTGTAGTTTTCTTTTTTTGTGTTGTCCTTACCAGGTTTTGGTATCAGGGTAATTTTGGCCTCATAAAATGAGTTAGGGAGTACTGACTCTTCTTCAATGTTGGAAGAGTTTGAGCAGGATTGGTATTAGATCCTGTTTGAAGGTTTGGTAGAATTCACTAGTGAAGCCATCTGGTCCCGGACTTTTGCTTTTGGGAAGGTTTTGGATGACTGATTCAATTTCTTTACTGGTGATTGGTCTGTTTAGATTTTCCAGTTCTTCATGGTTCAGCGTTGGAAGGCTACATGTTTTCTAAGAACTTGTCCATTTCTTCTAGGTTATTGAATTTGGTGACATATAGTCCTTCATAGTATTCTTGGATGATCCTTTGTATTTCTGTGGTGTCCGTGATAACTTCCCCTTTTTCATTTCTGATTTTGTTAATTAGTGTCTTCTCTCTTTTTATCTTAGTCTAGCCAAGGGTTTGTTCATTTTATTAATTTTTTCAAAGAACCAGCTCTTTGTCAGATTAATTTTTTCTATTGTCTTTTTGTTCTCTATTCATTGAGCTCTGCTCTGATTTTTGTTATTTCCTTTCTTCTGCTGACCTTGGGTTTCACTTGTTCTTCTTTATCTAGTTCTTTAAGCTCTAACATGAGGTTATTTATTTGGGATTTTTCTTGTTTCTTGAGATAGGCCTGTAATGATATAAGTTTCCCTCTTAAAACTGCTTTCGCTGCATCCCAAAAATTTTGGTAGGATGTATTTTCATTGTCATTTGTTTCTATGTATCTTTTGATCTCTCCTCTAATTTCTCCTTTGACCCAGTCGTTCTTTAAAAGTATGTTGTTTAATCTCCATGTATTTGTGTTTTATCCTGCTTTCTTTTTGCAGTTGATATCCAATTTCAAAGCCTTGTGATCAGAGAATAAGCTTGGTATGATTTCAATCTTCTTAAATTTGCTGAGGCTGCTTTTATGCCCCAATATATGATCTATCCTTGAGAATGTTCCATGTACACTCGAAAAGAATGTATAGTCTGATGTTTTAGGATGAAGTGCTCTGTATATATTAATTATGTTCAATTCATCTAATGTGTCATTTAGGGCTGCGATTTCGTTATTTATCTTCTGTTTGGATGATCTATCCATAGCTGTCAATGATGTATGTAAGTCCCCTAGTATAATTGTGTTTTGGTCAGTTTCTCCCTTTAGATCTGTTAGTAGTTGCTTTGTATATTATGGTGCTCCCTGATCGGGGGCATAAATATTGATGACTGTTATGTCTTCTTGTTGTATAGTCCCCTTTCCCATTATGAAATGTCCATTTTTGTCTCTTGTTATCTTTTTCACCCTGAAGTCTGTTTCATCGGAAATCATTATGGCTACACCTGATTTTCTCTGGGTGCCATTTGCTTGGAGTGTCATTTTCCACTCTTTCACTTTGAGTCTATGCTTGTCCTTGTGGCTGAGATGTGTCTCTTGGAGACAGCATATGGTTGGGTTTAATTTTTTGATCCAATCTGCTACTCTGTGTCTCTTTATTGGTAAGTTCAGTCCATTTACATTTTGGGTAATCATTGATACATGAGGATTTCCTGTCATTCTATCTTTAGTTTTCTGGTAAGGCTGTGTCTCCATTGTTTCTTTGCCTTTTTGTTGTTGTCTATTAATATCTGTGTGGTGGTATTCTATGATGTTTGCCTCTGTTTCTTTTATTACAGTATATATTTCAGTTCCTGATTTTTTTTGAGTGGTTATCCTTAAGATTATTAAAAGAAAGTTTGATATTTGGAGTATTTCATTTTCTTCAGCACGCTTACTTTCTCCATTCCCATATTCCGGTTCAGGTCTTTACTCTCCCCCTTTTTATGTTTTGGTTGCCACAAATTGTCCCTGTTGATGTTGGTAGAATGAAAATGTTTTAAAGCTGAATTGGAGTGTTTGTAAAAGTATTTCTACTTACTAAAGTTCACTGATTTGTAGACTGATAGTTGGTGAATTTTATTGTTTGTAAATTATACTTCAGTAAAGTTAGAGAGAGGAGGGAGGGACGGAAAGAAAAAGGGAAGGAAAAAAAGAGAGATTTTATTTAGGTTTTGAAATTGGCGAAAGTCTCTAAGGAAATAATATTTAAGGTTAGAACTAAAAGATGAATAGGAATTGGGAAAGATGAAGAGACAACCGTTTAGTGGTTACCAGAGGATAAGAGGAGAGAGGGTAGGTAGAACAAGGTACAGGGAGTCAAATATATAGTAATGGAAGGAGAGTTGATTTTGGCTAGTGAACCCACAATGTAATATATAAACGATTATTTTAGAATTGTACACTTGAAATACATAATTTCATTAACCAATGTCACCCCAATAAATTTAATACAAAAAAGAGTATTTAAGGCAGGAAATCTGAGACAAGAAAGAGAATAGACCTTTAAGGTGACTAAGGAAAGGCCAGAATTTGGTAATAGGAAGAATGAATGATAAGAGATAACGCTGGAGAATTAAACATGAACAGGTCATATAGAGAATGCAAGAAGCACTAAATAGTTACTTGTTAAATGAATGAGTGAGTGAATTATGTTAAGTACTGAAAAATTCAGTGGTGAGAACTCATAATCCCTCAAAACTATTATGATTTGAACTATTACCTGGTTAGAAATATTTGTTCTTTCTTTTATTGATTCCAAATATGATTTCTTATAGAGTCTATCCATTGATCCTGTTTCAGTAAGCCTGGGGCAATTCAGATATCTAGCCCTTTAAAGGTTTCTATAAAACCAACATGCCATTTTATAGTCTTTTCCAGGACATAGTTCATAATTTCTTATTTCTTACCTGACTTGTTTTACAGATCTTTTTACCTTTTGGCTTGATGGTAACTTTGATGTGTCTTCTCTCCCTGTTCAAACATGATCCTGAGAAGTAAGAGCAATTTGCACAGAGACTGGAACCAGTGATGAGTGGAGTAAGCAGTTCACTCTTCTCTCTCTCGTTACTGCCTGATATTAATAGGGCCCAAAATCAGAGAAGCTTTTCAACAACTATGTTGTAACATTGACTTAAATGGTGTTTAGTCTTGAATAAAAATCTTTCTTTTTTGACATATGCTGCTGCAGCTCAGTTGCTTTTCCTCTTCAAGAGATTACCTTCAAATTAAATGTCAAAACCTTATATTTATCTCTATTATTTTTCACAAAGATTTATTGCATATAACCAGATTGAAATAATTTTGGATTCCAATTCATTCACAATATTAACTGAGCATCTGTACCAGGCAAACGTGGTAACAATGAGGTGAGATGCTTGCTAGCAAAACAAAAAGCTCATGTTCTAGGGGCTTTACATTACTCTAAAATATAATCACATTTTTTTTTCTGGCTTCATCCAGGCATTGAAAAGTAAAGAGGTCAAGGCTCAGGCTGGCACATTTCTGAAAACTTTTCGCAGAAATGACTTTAATAAATTAATAAGTATTATGTCAGTCAACTAGCACAACAACTAGCACAATAACTAAGGTTCAATCCCTGAACCTTGAAATTGAGGCTGAATTTTAGATATGTTATGCCTTCCATCTTTCCCTGTGTCGTCACTTCAGTTGCTCTGAGGAGAAAATGAGCTCCTTCTTCTAGGAGATCCCATGACACTCCCTGGGATTAGGGTCCCTCTTGTGACTCACTGGTTTGTAATAGTCATAGAAGTATTTGTAGTATGGGTAATAGTAACAGCTAACATTAACTAATCAACTATTAGCTTTCATACTCAGTATCAAGTCCTAAAAGGATTATTTCATTTATCTTCATAATAGCTTAATGAGGTAGGTTCCATATTATCCTTCTTTTATGTATGAGGAAATGGAATCAGAGAGCATTAAGTAACTTGCCTAAAACTAGCCAATTAACAGGGGCTGCAGTTATTCCCAAGCATCTTTAACTGTCATGGTATACTGCCTTTCTTGAAAATCAGAAACTTTGCATCTCCAGTCTAATGTGATGCCTCAATGCCTGCTGTGGGTTACTTTAGGAATACAAAATGGTTAGTACAGGAGTCATGAATTTTAAATAATGATCTGCACATAGAAGAATGAGTCAAGTTGATTTCCACTACCATACCTTGCCTTTGTGTAAGTTCTGATCTGTATGGTAACATATCCCCTTTCTTTGCACATTAGGCTAGACGACCTGTAGTCTTAGCTTACTTTTTGTAAGCAAGATGTTATATGGACGCCTCCCTGCCATTCAGGAGCTAAGTAAAATTAACTTGACACAGCTCTCCAAGTTTCATGGCGTCTTCAAAATTTCTGTGAATTTCCAGCAGATTTATACTCTCCGAATCACCTTGCCCTGTCCCTCTTCTACCCATGAGCAATTCAGCTCCTTTTTAGATTTCCCACAAAGGTAGAATTCATTCAAAACGTTTTGAGTTGAAGAGATTTACTGAATATATTTGAGACAATGTTTTCATGCTGAAGAGAAGACAACTTTCATGCTTAATTATGGATTTCCGTGAAACTAATGAAACAAAGGATTTCCATGAAATAGTCCTCGACTTATACATGTTTCTTCCAAAAATCCGTTCATATTTTGAAGATTTCAAGTTTGAGGTTCCTTTTTCTTAGCGAGGACCCTCAAAATGGTGTAAGTTCATCCCTGCCAAATTTAGATATGCTTCTGGGCATCATTATTAATTTATTTCAGTTGTCCTTCCACTATGGAGTTTTCTTAACCTTTACTCCCCCATATTTCTAATTTCTTTCTATCTCTAAGTTCTTTCTATTTCTCCTACTTCCTTCCTTTTTTCTCTGAATGACAATTGTCTGTTTGTCTCATTTGGATGAATTTAGTTCTCTCCTACAAGTTTGGTGCTTCAAGTGTACTGTGCTCTAGGTAGGCTACTTTTCTTAAGGATAGATCTCACAAGAGAAAAGAATTCTCATGCCAGCTCTTACGGTAAAAAATTTCTCCACCTAGTTACATAGATTTTTACCTCCATTCCCTCTCGCCCTTGATTATAGACTCTTCAACATATTTTCATGAAACTATCTGTCTTTGATCCAAATAGGTGTGTTTCTTATGAAAAGAGTATAAGCATCTATTGTTGTATTCTAATTTTAAGACACATTTTTTTTGCCTTCATAAGTGAAACCTATGACTTTGTATCACTTCTCTTTTTTCATAATTCCAAATTTATTTTGGTGCTTATGAGATGGGTGTTTAGGGTTAAAAGTACTATTTCCATTTTCTCCTGAATTCTACTCACACATGAATCACTTCTTATGGCCTAAACTCCCAATCTGTTTTCCTTCAGTCCATGTTACAGGGATAGTTTAGAATGAGGTCTCTAACCTTTTTTGTTTTTTGGGTCATGTAGATCAGACCACTTTCAGAATGTGATGAAAGCTGTGAACTATCTCCTTAAATATATGCATATATAACATTCCTTTCTACAACATCATAGGCTTTATCTACTTTTTGAAGCCCATCCACATACTCACTGGCCCATAGATATCAGATTAAGCACCCTGGTAGTACAATTACTATAACCTAGAATATGTAGCAATAAGTACTGAATCACTTTGAAAATTTATTTTTATTCTTAGCAGTTTCAGTTTTCTTATTATGTTTTTTGAGATCTTTTTGAGGAGATGTTGTGCATGAATGCAAAGTCTCGGATTACTACATTCTTACAGTTTTGTGGAGAGGACATTACATAGTTAGTCAAAGTCTCCTATAGGTTTTTTTTTTTTTTTCCCCCTTTTCCACAGAACAAAGTGACTCTTCTCTTTTAAAACACATTAAGGGTTGAAAAAGTCATTAGGATGTGAATGTGGATATCTCAGGAATTGATGTACTACAATTGGAGCTGTTATATTAATGAAAGTTGAGATTATCATAGAAATGAATCACATAGCCATAAACTTGTAACACAAAGGGATCCATTAGTATGTCAGTGGAAATGATATGATGATATCAAAGAAAATGGGTTTTGTCTTAATGCAGAGCAAGTTGTGAGCAGAGCATATAGCTGAATTTTAGAAAACTCTAAGAGGATTTAAAAGCTAAAACTACACTTATATCTTAAAAGTCTTTAAAATTTATTCAATTGTTGAAGATGATTATGTTGAGATATGATATTCATTTTATCGGTTAATAAAGGTAGAAATTAATTACTATAAGATTATTAATTTCTACCTATCTTTTAATATGTGCAGAATTTCTGCTGATATATAGACATGTCTTCAATGCCTGCATCTATTTTGGCGGCCTAAGAATCTGATATAAATTTTTTTCTCTGAAAGCCATTCAAATCCTGTTTAGAAAAGTGGCTCTTGAAATAGAAGTTGGGGATAAAAATCAAAATATTAGAAGTTCACCTTTTATTTCCTGTGATTGCAATTAGAGTAAAATTGTAACTTGCCTTCTATATCATTTAATATAACACAGAGACAATAACACTTAGACATTTAAATATATGATTACATTTTCATTTCCCCTACCCTCCCAAAAAAATGTGAGTAGAATTTCTTAAGATAAATGTATAGCAATTAGTTATTCTCGAAGTTGAAAACCTGCTTCACAAGGTTCAGTGTGAGTGTTAGAAATGAGGGGTTATTGACAGTGATGTAAGTAACCTGGAGTGGTATTCCAGTAAGTTTTTGATCTAAAGATCTTTGAGAAGTCTCACCCAGCTAAGTACTATTTGGAGTTTTAAATTTTACTTTATTATTATCTTAGAATTTACTTAGATCTTGAACTGAAGGAATTCTCACATCTCAACCTAGAAATAATAACTTCATATAATTTTATATCCTCCTTCTGTATTTTGGAAAACAAGTCGATAGAAAAATACATTTTCGGTGTTTAATCAATCATGTATGTGAAATATTGAAAATTAATTAATTGGGCCACAATACATTATTAGTTCAAAATTTTGGGAACTCATAAACTAGACTATAGGGGAGATGTTTCAAGTGAATTTTAATATTAATTTTTAATTATAAAGACAATGGTGATTTCTAGAAATAAAAGTAGAATGCTTCATAAGATGGTCAATTCATATTTTAATATCAATTCATTAATATTTATGAAATTGGTACGATCATGAATAAGGCAAGGAAAGCCTTCTCTGACTCCACAAGACAAACATTTAAATTGATATTTTAAGTATGGTGTAACAAGTGCTAAGTGGTAAAGAATATAGAATGTGATGTGGTACTAATACCTGGGGCAGGTAGTTTAGTCTAGGAAATCCTGAGATTGCTACTAGCTTGTCCTTCGTTGTATCTCAGTACAAACCACATTGCCTTGAACACTGCTTATGTTTAAGAAGTATTTATTAAACGAATAAATGAAGACATTATGCCTGCCCTCAAATAGCTAACAGTCTGGCTGGGTACAGACGTGTAAAGTTGTCTTAATTATATGCTTGTAATGATGATGATGATGATGATGATGACGACGACGACAATGACGATGATCATTTAGTGGGTATTTCTTTTGTGGTAGAAACTATGGTACGTGTTTTATATCTATTATTTTTTATCTCTTAAACAGTCGTGCAAGATAATAATTATAAACTAGTAGCTGACATTTCTATAATTCATACTGAACGCCAGTTCTTTTTTTTTCTTTGATGGATAGTAGGTGAGTTAGGGAGAAGAAAGTGAAGTGGGACTCTCTTTTTCAGGCAAAGGGAACATCCTGAGCAAAGACAGAGATATAAGAGTGAATAGTTGTTCAGGCATCAAGGTAGTTATTCACTTTATTTCAATGATCAAATAATTTGTAAAAGTTGTTTGGAATTCAGTTTTACCTGGGACCTACTGCCCCTCTGAACTTCATGTGACATGAGTCATTACTTTCCCTGAAAGGTGAATTTTTTAATGTTAGAGTAAGACTTACTTTTTCTCTGGTATATGTTGTTATATACCGTGATCTTGGTTTCATTATGGCTGGAGGGGAGAAGGTCATGATTCCCTCTTTGTCATTCCGGAGAAAGTATGAGTGTGACATCTAGAGAGTCACAGATGAAAGAGGAATCATCCTGTACTGAATCTTAAAATTTGTACAAAATGTTCTTTTGCACTGCTGAAGGCTCAGTCTCTTGGAAATTGTTGCAGAAATAGCTCTCGGTCTCTCTTCCCTGTTCTCCACCACTGCTTTTATATTAGAATAATGCAAAGAAAGAAAACAAGCATGTGATCTCAGCGGCTCTATAAAAGCCACTTTTGGTTTCTCTGTCTTTGAAACATGGCAACGATAATTTAAGCAGATTGTTAGTCACACTAGTGTGAGGGTATGACAAATTATAGGTGCACATGAGAAACCCCTGTAAGAGAGGTGTGTAGTAAAATTATCAACACTCTCTTGAAGAGGCCCAGTTAGAGGCAGCTCTCATCTCTAAGATCACTAACCTCAGATTGCCTTTTTTCTCCTTTATTGAAGCACTAAGATCAACCACAGGTGGTAAGCAGTAGTCGATGAAGCTCCCACTTTCAAAATTAATAGCATTATGCAGTCTGATAGTCTCCGAGTCTTGGCCTATGTGTGTTCACTGTTAAGCCACTGACTGCTACTTTCTCTTTTTCACCAGGGAATACATTAATTTAGCAAGCAGAGCTGACCAGTGAGCCCTGCCATCATTCCCTCCGTCTCTAATAAGCTGCCAGCCAAACATCACCATGCAGAGAGTGATCCTCTTTCTAGAACCAACCCCCACCAGTAGTGCCTGTTTCTTGCACCTGCCTCTGGCTTCCAGGTGTGGACACAGGTGTCCACAGGAAATCTAGGGCAAGTGCTCAAGGGGACAGAAAGCTGTCTAGGTTCACACATTTCTTCCTTGAGTTTTGTGAGACAGAAAGTATAAATACAACATTTATCTGGCTGCATTATCTCCTGCTATGTGAAGCCATTTTGATGAATAAGGTTGAGATTTATATATAACTCAAATTTTACATTATAATTAGTCTTCATATTTATTTCATACCCTTGTTTTCTGTAAACCTTTTTTTTGTTTTTTGTTTTTTTTGTTAACACACACATATCATTTCAAGCCCTGTCTTCACCAGTGGCATTTTGGATGACTGCAATAATTTTCTACATCTTAACATCCCCAAGACACCCCTACCTCCATTCCCACTTGTAATCCATCCTACACATTTGTGGAAGATTGATATATTTTTATTTGGGAACTTAAAAGATTTTTGATATTTCTGTTACATTAAATCTCATGTAATTCAGGGAGTAGATAGCAGTGTATCAGGAGATAAAAGACCTATATTTGGCTTCAATGACCTACTTATTCAGTTTTTTTTTCTTTCCTTGTCTATCACTGTATTTCCTTTATTTAAAAATATAGTTTGACCACTGCTAGACTATCCTTCCTGAGACATAATTTGCAGTCTTTTCTGACAAGCTGCCCTTATTAAGTTCCTGGGCAATTATTTCATATTCTGAGATGATACAAAGCACAAGCTTTCATCTGTCATTTGAAAAAATTTCCACACATTTTGCATTCTCTTCCATCGTATGTTTGTGTTCACCGAAAAGTAACATTTCACATCATTTGCCAGTGAATCAAGTTTTAAAATATTCATCATGTTTATTTTGTGGACTTTTGAAGACTCAGATGAATTCCCTAGTATTATTTCACGCAGGACACATCTTCAGTTTGAGACGTTCGTCTTTACACGGTTTACTTCCTTCGCATCATGCTTTTCTGCCTAGCTGCTTGTTCGAATTAAGTCAATCCATCTCCCACTTCCTCCTTGAAGCCTTCCTGTTATCCTTCTGGCTTTACACAGGCTTCCTCTTTTTCAGCTTTTAAAATACTAAATGCTGCACTACAAATTTTTTGAATACATAATTAGAAAAGAAAACTTAATTATTTATTGTCTTGCAATATTCTACTTGTTTTAATCATGTTTTCCTCATTTGACCATAAATTCCTTAAAGACAGAGGCTGTATCTTACATTGAATGAATATCGCCCATTAATGCTTAATACTCATCTGAATATGAAATAAGTGCTCAATAAATCCTTTTTGAATGAATGAAGTGCTTGATTGTAGAGGGTTTCTCAGTTTTTGGCATGAGAGTTGAAAAGGTGAAAATCATTGATATTTTGTTTTGATATGTTGGACTGTTTTTTCTTTTTTTTAAACAAATCATTTAGTGTGGTTCTTATGAGCAAACAACTCTTCAGAGTGACCTTTTGGTGTGAAGGGTCATAAGATGTGCTTTCATTTGTATTTTTCTAGCTTTATTTAATTTCTTTTTCCTGTGTTAAGAACTCTTAACTTATGACAGTCAATGAAATAAATTATTACATTGAGGGGCAAATTCTAGTGCAAGGATAATCTAATTTTTGCTCTGACTCCGAATGGTTATTACTTTTTCTGAATCCTTGTTATGCTTGTGATCTTACTACACCATTGACTAGTTGGCTACATGCTGTTTTTTCCTCTACTAATTTTTATACAGAATTTGTTCACCTCCTAAGGTCAGAACCTATTCAAACACTTGTGCCCCCTCACTGAGCTGCGGACCCTAAATACTTGAATAATTGGTGTTCCAACATGAGCTTAGACACAAGTGAGAAATGAACAATATACCTACAGAGGAAATTGCCAGAAGGCTAATCTTTTATTTCATATTCAATTTGCATTTCATCATAATACTATGACTTTGTATGTGTCTATAAACATTTACCTTTTCAAATGCTTTCAGATTATAATCTTATTTCACCCTCTTTGGTATTTTATCCTACTGGTTCCTAACCTTTTTATGATAACAATGCCTCTGGTTGATTTTATAAACTACATATGACACTTGTAATTCAGTTTCTATTCTTCTTCATGTCAGAGCAGTTTTAAATAACCTTTTTATAGCAGGCTTTGAAAATCAAACATCATTTTTCTCAATTTTACAGTTTTGAAGGTTTTCTGTGGGCTTTTACATATTTTTAGCACTCTATAAATTTTCTCAGCACATCCAATGATGAGTTGTAACCCACAAAATTTATATATCACCATCATTAGAAATCTCTCAACTTGTTGTACTAATAATACAAAGTTGCCATCAGTAGAAACATATCTATCTATCCATCCATCCATCCATCCATCCATCCATCTATCTTTCTATCTATCTATGGTTGATCTTCATAAGTCTATATCTCTCATGTCCTGTGACTCCCAGGGCCAAGAGTTGGAATAAATATCATCCTTGCTTATCATTGGAACATCCATCTAATGTTCCTCCCTCCTCATTTAAAATTTTTCACTTTTTTCAAGTATACACCACTCACTACCCACAACTTTTACCAACCTCCTGATCACTCTTTCTCATTCACTGAAAAATTTAGCTCCCAGTTCATTATTGTTTTCCTCTCTACTCCTATTACAGTCTTTATTCATGGTCAAAATTTAAAATTCACATGGATGACTCATCCAACATTCTGGCCTTCTAAATGGTAAATCTCATTTCCAAAAATCTATTTTCCACCTTCATCATCCTCTGCCATGGTCATATATATCCTAAACTTTTCCATATCAGTAATGACATAAGCTCCTGATTTTGCAATTCACTTACTCTAATACCTCTCAATTTCAAAATCTTTTAATCGAATAAAAACTCTGCATGCATTACTTTTCATCCTCCTTCTCTTATCTTTGCTTTCTTCATAACTGTCAGAGAGTTCACACTTAGTTGAGTGGCCTCTGTAACAATCTCAACTTCTTTGCCTCTTTCTTTCTCTATTTCCTCAACTATCACAATCCCAAACTTCATTTATACCAAATGATTTTTCTTCTCTGAGGCTGCCCTGGAGAAGCTGATTATTTTTTTAAAAAATAAAATAATATACAACGCTATATGTTTTTTATAATGAAGAGTGTTTCACATTTTTTATTTGCAAATTATATGCTATTATTTTTATGAGAGTAAAATTTATAATAAACTTATGTGTGATATATTTGTATTCTTTTCCCTGGAGAGTTTAATGAATGTTGTTAAACATTTGCCAGCACACCACTGCTAATATACAGGTTGTATGTAGCTTATCTGAAAAAAGAACTGATATTCCATCTTCACAGCCCTCCTATTATATCTCCCTCAGCCTTTTCCATCTTGGTAAATGATTAAATCATTCAATCTGTTGGATAATCTTAAAACCTAGTACCCATGCTTGGTTACCCCTTTTTCTTGTCTTCTATATCCAAACAATCAGTCCTATCATCTCTATTTAAAATATAGATTACTCTCCACTTCCACCTCCATCATCTAATCCAGGATACCACTACTCATTGCCTAGACTATTGGAAAATTCTCCAAACTAGACTACATTCTTCCAGGCTTGTCCCACATTTTTCACTCACATAATACAGTGATTTTTCAGAAATGTAAATCAGATCATGTCACTTCCTTGATTAAAACACTTTGAGGACTTCTCATTGCATATTGTAAGAATTGATGCCTTAGACAGATGCTCTGGGGACATAAGACTTTTCATCTTGACTATAGTGTACTGGTAACGATATGAATAGTTCTTCCTTTGAAGATTAGTCATATACAAAAACTATGCAGGGGACCATTATTAAGTGATATGGTTCTGTTGATGTCTCCCTCTAACAAAGGGTGGGATTGTGCCAAGAGTGAATTAAATATTGGAATTAACAAATTTACTGCTTTTCTATTGCTCAGGTTATTAATTTTGAGTCACATTCAATTTTAACAGCATGACCCCTACTTTTCCCTCTTTGATCCCCCCCTCCACACACACACATACCACACACACATTTTCTCTTCACTTAGACTTATTTTTGGTTTACTTGCTTTTTTTGTAGAAATCAAAGCAGTCATTGCCATAGAGCTGGTTTTGGAAAGTTATAGTGTGTGTATGTTAAGCATAGTTTGGTCCCTTTCGAGGTGCTTTTCACTTAATATTTCTCAAGCTTTGTATCTAGAGCAGAAGAATAGAACATTCTTTCCTCCATTCTTGTATATCTGGTTCTTTACCTTTCAGATAACAGTTTAAATATCACCTTCTTCAAGAGGCTTTCCCAGACCTCCGTACCTAAAATGACCTCCCCTCAGACCCACACTACCATCAGTTTATTATTTAGATTATTTCCTTTTTATCACTTATTAAATTCTAAAATTATTTTTCTACCTATGGTACGTCTGTTCCCATAGGTAGATACAAGCTTTATGAGGGCGATGATTTAGTCATGACTATTCACCATTGTGTCCCCAGAGTTTACAGCAGTGCTTGTATATAATAAGTAATTAACCATTGTTGAACGAGTGGATGAATACATGGAGAATAGAGAATGACATTAAAATCACAGTCCATAGGAAAGAGTCTCCATGAAGAAATGACATTTGTGAAGAACTCGTCTGAAGTAATAGACATATCCATGCTTCGGTTGGGTGCAGACTCCTAAGAGGCCTGATTTCGTGGTCAGATGCACACCTATTAGTAATCACTGAGTACCTTCTGAAGCACAAACAACTCCCTGTGATCTCTTTTTCTTCCTTAAGCAGGTCCCAGGAACTTTGTTTGTTTGTTTCTCTTCTGGCACTGCCCCTAATCATAAGACATCTTGTTTTCTATTTCTTCCGAAACTGCTTTCAGTGTGGAAGACAATTGTTTTTAGTTTTCTATTTCAGTTCTACCTCTAAACACATACCTATAAGTTCTATCTATGTTGCTTTGCAATCTTGGCAGTTCCCTGGTGAAATCTGAAACTGGCCACTGTACATGGAGGGCAAGGAGAGACCAAAGAAAGAGGCAGACCATACTACATTGGTAGGTGCCAGATTTTGTAAGCAAGGGAACTTGCTTACTAGGCTTGTCTTGGTGCTGCAAGATGAGTAGATCTCCACACCCACCCTCCAGAATGTTAAAAGTTTAAGACAAGATAAGATAGCAATACAGAAAAATCCATTCCTTTCTGTTATATGAACTGTAGCCAGTTGAAAAATGTTGAAGTATCTATAACCGCCTCTAGAAGAAGACATGCATCAATGGGAATCATAGTTTGGAAAATATTAATGCATGTTTATCTCTTTTTAACAAATGTGACTTCTTTTCTATGAGTCCATGATTTTTATCTCATTTGAAAGACTTTAGATCAGGGGTGTCCAAACTTTTTTCAACGTTTTTCACCAAGGGCCATATGCGGTAAAATACACAAACTACCGGGCCACTCACTCAAGGTGAAGTACTTATTGCCTCACCTGGTTTATTTAAGTAAATTAAAAATATTTTTGGAATTTGCTGTGGACCAATTAACAATGAATCATGGGCCACAGTTGGCCTGCGGGCTGCAATTTGGACACCCCTGCTTTAGATACTACAACAGGGTGGAGTGATGTGGGAGGAGATAAGCAAAATTGATAGTATGTCTTTTCTAGAGGAGGCTATGGATACTGATGAATTTTAGATTGCCAATTTATTCTCCATAACAATTACTACCTCGACAAATAGAGATTATCATTTTTATGACATACTCTAAGGGAATTATCCAGAGTTATGCAAATTTTATTTTAGCTACTCTTCTCTTTCCCTACTGGAAAAGCAGTTTAAAAAGTATGTGAAGATTCCACATGTAAGTGAGATCATATGGTATTTGTCTTTCTCCGTCTGACTCTTTTCTCTTAGCACAATGTTTTCTAGGTCCATCCATGTCATTGCAAATGGTAAGATTTCATTCTTCTTTATGGCCAAGTAATACTCCACTGTATAAATGTACCACAGTTTCTTAATCCAGTCATCTACAAATAAGCATTTTGTTCATTTCCATGTCTTGGCTATTGTGAATAGCTCTGTAATAAACATAGGGGTGCAATAGTTTTTGAATTAGCATTTTGGATTTCTCTGGATAGATATCTAAGAATGTCATCTATAATTTAATATATATACAGTCACAGGATGTGGAGTACAGCATAGGGAATAGAGTCAATGGAATTGTAACAGCTGTATACAATGTCAGAGGGGTAGTAGATTGAGGGAAGGGAATTATCACTTTGTGAGGGGCGTAAACTATTACATTGTTTTGTACACCTGAAACTAATAAAAAAAGAAAAAAGTGAAAAAAATGATGAATAACAATAATTTTTGTTTTTTTTTATTATTGCAATGACTTTGAAATTAGAAAAGCATATCAGAAAACACATCAGAGCATATCAGAAAAGTGAATTATTGATAAAGGACTGTTAATTTGCTCTAATATAATTTTTAAAGAACAAGTTTTACAAACTTTGTTACTTTATTAATAATGAATTACTTTGAATATGCCTTCACATATTGGAAAAACATCTGGGAGTTTTGATACTGGAATTGAGGATGGCTGTTCTACCAAGACCCGAGGAAGATACAAACCGCAAATCTGGCTTTGTTACCAATTTAGAAATCATTCAGTGGTTTCCCATCATATCTATGCTTCTTAACATGTCGTCAAAATCTTGTCACCTGTCCATCTCTATGTCTTTCCCCTCTCTACAAAGTACACTTTATGTTCCAGTAATACTGTAGTAATTGGGTTCATGTATTATGCTGTTTCACATTATACTATCTTTGCTGATGTTTTTTGTCTAACTAAGAAGTCCTCCTCAAATTTGTTTTCATTTAGTTTTCTCTCATCCTTAGAAATTTGGCTCAGGCATCAACTGCGGCAGAACACTTGCTTTAATCTTTTGCAGTGAGGTTTAATGTCCCTGTGCTTTCATTGAAACTTGATTATCCTTTTATCATTGTACTTTCCACAGTTTATTGGCATTATCTGTTTGCATTTCTGTTTGCATCACCAAAAATTACACACTGTGCAAGAATAGGAACCATGTCGTATTACATATCGATCACTGTATTCCTTATACTTAGTAAAGTGCTTGACATATAATAGGAGCTAGAATTGAACTTAACTGTTACAAAGCTGGGAAAATTTTTTGGAAGGCCGGATAGTTATATTAGGGGGTTTGGGTATGCTACACTCAGAAATGTAAGTGACATGTGATGGAAAGCCACCTTGATTTTGTGACTTTGTACCAGGCACTTAAAAAGTGTTCTACTCATACTTAATTTCTTCAACTATCTTGGGAATCAGGGATTATTGACATTTTATAGATGTTATAAATAACTGACGCATAGAGATGATAAGTAACTTTCTTGGTGTCATAAAGCTGGCAAAAATAGAGTGGGGTTTAAACTAAAATCTGTCTGTCTTTGAAGTGCTTCTACTCATGCTGAACAGTTTAAAGGAAGTGATTGATGTAAATGGTTATTTGATATAATCACTCATTCACTGATTGATTCCTCACTAGAACATTTAGGTCATTTTTAAATGCTCATACACAATACAAGTGAGCCTAGATGGTTTAAATTCTATGCCACTTCTTTGGCTTACTAGAATCATGCATCTATAAAAAGTTTCTATATAGCACACAGCCTATTACATTACATGGGATGCCATTCAAAGTGCAGCCAGCAAAACTTCTGCCAAAGGAAATTTCAGTATAAAAGTGCTGCTGAAGGCTATCGAGCTACCTATTTGTAAGAGCTGTCCGACGTCATTTTTCTTTTCATTCTGTATCACCAGAAGTGGCTAATCCTTTAGTTCCTGTACTGTTCTTGCAGTCATTCTTTGTACAATAGTGAGCTCACACAGTGATTGCCTGGAATGTTCTTAGCCCACCTCTTGCACTGTTTTGCCTGGATTTGTCTTGGTGATGGCAAGAGATAGAAGGTGAAACACGTGGAACCAACCTACTGACATGTAAACTAAGTCAAGTGAGTTTGTTTTAAACAGAAGGCCCCCTAAATCTGTAAGAAACGTTACATAAGCTACAATTATTTTCTTAAATTTGGGTGAGCAAAACTGAGCTTAGGTCCTTTTATATATTCCTGTATTTCTCCTTTCATAGCACTTATTACTCTTTTAATTTTTTTTTACTAATCTTGTTATTTACTCCTAGACTTTCAACTCTGTAAGTACAAAAGCCGTATCTCTTTCAATATTTTATTGGCAGCACTTCACGTAGTTGATGGCACAGAGTAAGAACTTAAAAGGATAATTATTGACTGAATGACTAAATTATGAAAATTTGCTATTTTTTATTATTGCAAAAATGTCCACTGTGTTACAAAACAAAACACAATCACCTACATCCTTTAGAATAGTGCTTCTCAAACCTTCATACGAGGTGTGACAACAAAGTTTGAGGACTTGTTGCAACGATGTTGCTAACACTTTTTGATATCAGAGGGATTCTTCATTATGAATTTATACAAACTGGACAAACAGTTAACCAAGTTTACTATGTGGAAGTGCTGAAAAGGCTGCATGAAAAAGTTAGACGACCTGAACTTTTCGCCAACAATTCATGGCTCTTGCATCATGACAATGCACCAGCTCACAGGGCACTGTCTGTGAGGGAGTTTTTAGCCAGTAAACAAATAACTGTATTGGAACACCCTCCCTACTCACCTGATCTGGCCCCCAATGACTTCTTTTTTTACTTAAAGATAAAGGACATAGTGAAAGGAAGACATTTTGATGACATTCAGGACATCAAGGGTAATCCGACGACAGCTCTGATGGCCATTCCAGAAAAAGAGTTCCAAAATTGCTTTGAAGGGTGGACTAGGTGCTGGCATCGGTGCATAGCTTCCCAAGGGGAGTTCTTCGAAGGTGACCATAGTGATATTCTGCAATGTGGTATGTAGCACTTTTTCTAGGATGAGTTCGCGAACTTAATTGTCCTAACCAGTGTATATCTGAGTCATCTGAGGATTCTTGTTAAAATGCACAGTCAGCTTTGGTGGGTCTGTGGAAGAGCCCGAAACCCTGCATTTCTAACAGGCACCTGCGTGATGCTGCAGGGCTAGCCCTCAGACCACGTTTTGAGGAGCAGCCATTGAGAACACCTCAACTACCAATTGCTATATTAATGTTATCACTTTTCCTGCATATGATTTATTTGCTAGCTGGCCCAACTGGCTTGCCATCAGAAATCATTGGCCATCTTTGGACAGATCAATCTCTGTGGCTACCCAGCACAGAGCATACTACATGGGGACCTCCCCTGAGAAGCAACTCAATTGCAAGTGATTGCCTGAGAGTATCTGTCCTTGTGATTTTTGATTTAGGGCTTAGATCTGAAATTGCATTTATTTTCTTTGTGTCACTCCTTCAGTACAAACAGTGCATCTCCTGTCAGCAGACACTCAGATCTAGCGTTTTCACCTTGTTGTCAGCTGTTTTAAAAGATTTTCCGAAATAAAATTTGTGTGCGTGACACAGCTCATGTTTTATAGTACCCTATTAAATGTCACGAAAGTCTATCCAGATATTTTAGAGTAATATAGAAACTAATAGACAGGATCAATACATGCAAAATTCATTTTATTTATGGAGATTCTCCTTCTGTACAATGGGTATACATAATCAGCTGTGTGGGTTACTGTGATGAATACGTGAGATTATGTCTATGAAGCATGCATTATGTACCTGTCTCAACTATGTAATAAGAACTCAGTAAAGGAGCTATTAGAATATTGTAATCATGGTTATTGTATAATTTCATTATTTCTGCCTTGAGATATGTCCAGTGCTACACAGTATGGGTATTTCATGGATTCCAAGTGGGCAAAAGAGCACTTTTTAAAATTTTATTTTTATATAAACCAGTTGAAAACTGAGACGTTCTATTCCTATCCTCTATGCTAACCCAGGGTATTCACTGAGCACCTATATTTAGTAGAAGAGAAACTATTCACATCATGAAATTCCAGCCAGGCCTTTTAAATTTTTTAATATTAAAAAACATTTAAGAAATGACTTAGTTTTCTTTTCCTTCCTAAGTATTTTCTGACCTTTTCCCCTTATCTTTTCTACTTTGATTAATGCTTTAATTTCATAACTTCTAACCCTTTCTTATCTTACTTTATCTCATATTTAAGATTAGGTTACAGTTTTCTTCTACTTCCTGCAGCCATATTTTACAGCGGTTGTTTCATTATCTGTTAGTACGTTAATCGGGATTTTTTTCCTTTTGTTCTTAGGATATAATTTCATGGGTTTGAAAAGCAATCCTTTTCTTCTTTTTATGTTTAATAAGATGGGTTTTCTTGTATTCTAAGTAGTAGGTTTTAGTGCAGGGGGTGAGCTGGGCCAAGATAGTACCCTCAGTTTTATTGCTTAAGGACTCTCTCCTCTATGGTTACCACAAAATATTAAAAATATGGCCTTTCTGTAGACATGTCCTCAGAACTGAGATCCACTTTCATGTCTAGTAACTGAACACCCAAAGTTTCTGACTGTTTAATTTGGATTCTATTCCCTGCAGATTCCCCCTCCTCCCCCAACCCCTGTGGGTTTCTGTGTTTTTGGAAGGGAGATTATTCTGGGCATTTCCGAGATGCTCAGGGACTTAGGCAGCTGCAATACGTTCTGCTCTTTTTGGACACTCTGATGGAGTCACACAGTCCTGTCTGGTTGTGCTGAGGTATGTTTGCAAATTTTTCTGCTCAGAGTAGAGTACTTGCTCTTTTAGGGTATTGTAAATACATGAAATGAAGTTTGAGGGTCCCCTAAGATGATCATAATTTCCTATATCTTCCCTTCCCTCTATCTGCAAAGCTGCTAAATGCATTCTGATTTGGCCCTTCTGCTCATATTCTGGATAGTGTGAAAGATGGCTGTGTTACCCTTGGTGTTCTGTCAGTATTGAAGAGAGGATTACAGGAGTAGTTAATTGAATAGAATTACCTGGGAAGTTTTTTAAAAATACTCGTGCCTACCACTCGCTTTTAAGATTTAATCAGTCTGAAGAGGGGCCCAGGCACCAGCATTTTAAAAAAGCTCCCTAGCATGTCCTAGAATGTACCAGAGCAGGTAACGCTATTGCTCTAGGTAAATTTCATCTTTACTTTTCTTTACTTTTTATTTTCATTAAAAAAAAAAAGAAAAACCTTTCATAATAAAGTTTATTACCTAATCTAATTGTAAAAAAAAATCATCTTTAGTTTTCAATTCAACTGATAGTTTGCTGAGCCAGCCCACAGGACAGAATGGAACAAGTATAAGTGATTCTTTTAATACAGGTGAAGAATTTTTTTTTCTCTTTGAAATATAAAAATTAAATCCTTTCTCCTTTATTTTTCCTTTCTTTTGCCATCAGAAAACATTTTGAGATATTAAGGTCTTTTATCTTTATGAAATGTGGGTAAAGAAGAAGAATTTCTCTTCTACTCAAAAGTTGGTCCAAACCCAACTATTTTTATTGTTAAATATTTTCTCGTGCTTTTAATTGTATTCAAAGAATTGTTAGGTTTCTTATATCTTAGGTCCGAAAAGAGGTTTGCTTAATTCAATATTGTTCTCAAAAAAGCACAAGGAATATAATTTTACTATAGTAAGTTGATGCCAGTTTTTATATACATAATTGAAAACTTTTTCCTCTACCTCAGGAATTAAATTTCCTTAAGGTAAGAGATACTATTTACCTTCATAAACTCTAGCACTTGAAAACATATGGCATGAAGCAATATAGAAATCTGTTGAATAAAACTTCTTTTAAAGTGAATGACTACAATGCTGACATTCATTCAACAGTTTTTTTTGTGAGTGTACCAAATGTGCAAATAAATAGATAGATATTTAGTTTAAGCTGTTTAAGAGTTGAATTTAATAATTTTTGTTAGATTCAAAGTATAGGCATTTTTAGAGACAACAGAGAGTATGTGATTAGATTGTTTAGGTTTATAAAATAACTTGAAGAAAAAAATGGTGCGTCATAAAAGTAAATTTTAAAAAATTAAGAGAACAGTGTTTAAAATTAAAAGATATATGTAGAGTATCCTCTTTAGGAGAGTCTGGCTTAAAGTCCAATTCTTAGTGCGGTGATCATACAGACGTGAATATTCAGTCTTCATTTTTTTGTAAACATTTATCCCTTTGTCTTAATTTATTATATATATGTATGTGTATGTATACATATGTAAACATATGTATACATGCGTATACATAAACACATGTATACATACGCATACATATATATGTTGAAATAAATTTATAGGCCCAAGATGGAGCTACTCCTGCCTGCAATGCCACGTCAGCAAACCACAATTCAGATAACTTTTGTGTTCCTATACATGCTCCACTAGATGCGGTATATCCAGATGATTCCCACAGGGCAAGACAATTCTGGGCCTTCTTACTCCAAACAAGGTTTGAGCCCAGCCAATCAGATATTTTCTGTTTGTCTTTTCCTTGTTCTTTATTCTTCATCCTATGAACGTTTCTTGTCTTTCGCACCATTTTGCAGTTCTCCCAAAGGAGACTGTTCCTTTCATATAGTGTGAAATAAAGTTTGTTTGTTATCACCTAAATTGTCTCCTTTAATCATTTTGAAACATACGATATATGTAACATATGCATAAAGTATTTTTATAACAGATCAATTGTTTATACAAGAGACGTTAGTGCATTCTATTTATACTTTCAGGTTTCTATGTATTCTTAGATTATAGTCAAATATCTTCCCATATCCTTATAGTGAGGTGAAATGAAGTCAAGACTAAATAAACTGATCAGATCCAGCAAGGGAAAATAAATTTAGAATTTTTAGAAAAGCTTCATTTGCTTTGAAATATGCCACTCCATCCTAGTTTGGCAGATGTCTTTATTAATTTATTTTATAGCTCATATAAGGATAAATTTGAAGTTGCTAAAAACTGCTTTTACCATATGAAGTAGATTAGCTCAGGGGGGTGGTGGGGTGACATGGGTACTGTGTGTATTTCACAGGAATGGCAATACATGATTTATATTAATTTGTATTATTTTTTGCAAATTATGAGCTTAAATACCAGTTTATCAATAAGTATAAATTCTTAATGCACATTAAAAAAAATAAGTTGCAGAGTCACTTTTATAGTCTTTTCATGTTCCAAGAAGGTACCATGCATAATTTAGATTATGGTCCAATACAAATAGAAGAGGTGGCACAGGTATGAAGTGGCTCATTACTTTAAATGGTGGCCCTACGTCATGGTAATAAAATATAAAACTGTCACTCTTCTCCCTCTTTTATTACAAAAGGCATAACAATGAGCTTCCATACTAGAGAGCTCTGTGTTTAAGTAAATGTCAGAAGTGATCTTGATTCAAAATTTAGCATAAAACACTGTATTAGAATTGATCACCCCAGAGGCTATAAATACAAAACGTCTGACAATGGCCCCGACAAACAACAAATTTATCAGAAAACAAACCAATTGTAGATCACAAGTACAAATCAACAACAGTGCTTTGTTGAGCTGTCTTTTTCTGCTGAGTAGAGATAAGATTGATTGGTACAACTTTAAGCAAGCTCCCATAAGCAACAATAAGAACACGGAAAGCAGTGGTTGGAGGGAGAATAGTGTAAATGTACAGTTGGGGAGTTTCACAAGGAAATGGGGAAATATCACTGAGAAAACTCTAAGGATAGGGAACTAGCAGATAGCATGTCAAAGAACATGTCACTTATCATGTTGACTGTGATTACCCTTTGCCTTGCTTACCATAATTAGAAATGGACAGTGATTTTTTTTCTTTTGAAAGACTTCCTGTTCTTCTAATATAGAAAATAAAAATAACTAGATTATATAGTTACTTTGTTAACATTCCAAATATTTTGCTTCTAATTCTTTTATGTGACAATCTTCAAAGTGGTTACATCAGTAAACAAATCACACCTCCTAGAACAGTTTTAAAAGCACTTTACATCAATTTCAATAAAGCAGAATGGTGCATTGTGATATTCTGATTGATAATAGCAAATGCTTCAGAAACAGGAGACAATTAGAAAATACTTTAAAAATGTTATATTTTTAGGACTCTAGTAATTTCAGAACATATACCTTATTTTTATTAATTAAATTATAAAAGGAACCAAGCACAATTTTGTGTGTGGCTTGAGGTCTTTGCTTGATTAGATTTTCCCCTCTGGAGAAAGAATAATCTATGCATTCTAAAATTGCAATTCCATGAAGCAAGATGATCATCAAGGTACATAAATTAAATCAATATTTTAATTTTCAAATACATTATAAGTGTCTAGAAAATATATGTTTAGGGAAATTATTTTTAAGACATATTTGTAAGGCAGTCTCAAAGATATATATCGGTGTTGTCACATAAATTGTTACATAGAAAACTGATGGTGGAAAGTAGCCCAGATATGTCTTTTTATTAAATATACTAGAAAAAATATCAGTTTTCCGAGTGTTTTGCCTTGCCTCACTTAATGAAAACACTGAGAAGTGGTACAGTATAGTGGATAAGGGTGTGAGCTTTGAAATATGATGGCTCTTAAGTCAGGTTGTGGCTCCGCCATTTAACAATGTCATTTGTCTGTGTAACCTCCATGTTCTTATCTGAAGAAGGGGCCAACTAATAATCCTAACCTTACGAAGAGTAAATGGGTTAATGAATGTGATGCATTTGGCACAGTGCTTAGCACATAGTAACACAATGAGACGTAGTTCTTACTATTTTAGTTTTACTTATTTGCATCTTAAGATTAGCAACATTACTTGGATGATAAATCTCGATGACTTTTAAAAAATGTGTAGAAAGAACACAGATTTGAACTAGTTACTTTTTTCTGATTAAAAAACAAACAAACAAACAAAAACTTGCCATGTAATCTGTAAATGAGGAGCCTGCCATTCTAGGCACTGCACAATGGGCACAGCCATATTCCCATGTATGGCCCACTTCCCTGCCACCAGACACCTGCACCCAGCAATTCAATCTTCCAGTATGTGTTTTGGTAAACACACACTCTCTTTTTCTACTGCCGTGCTCATGCTGTGTCCCTTGTTGAGAATATTCATTTCCAGGTTTTTACAAGTTCAAATGCTTACTAATTTTTAAATTCCTATATAAATCCAATTTTTAAATTCTTCATAATGCCTCTCCCACCTCTTTAGTTGCCATTGTAGGGATGATGGGGGGAAAACCCTTCATCCTTTGATCTAGAATATTCAATATGTTTTCTCTCATTAATGTATCCTCTCTTCTTTTTCCAATTTGCCTGAAAATAGTGCATGTCGTATCCATCTGTGTACTTCCTCCCCAGCACAGTATCTTACACAAACAGATGCTCTGTGAATACTCACTGAATGAATGGGCATTGCATTCACGATGCATTTAAAATTAGTAGCTATTTGCTAACACTAATTATAACTACTCACGACATGTTAAGAAGTCTTAAGATACAGAAAATTTTTTATTTTAATAATCATCATTATACATTTTATAAAAATTCTAAAACTCCTCAGGGTGATCTAGCCTTAATTTGGAAATAGGAACTTAGGTATTATTTTGTGGATAGCCCTATATGTTGAATATTTATCTGTGCTGATTGTAGAGAGCCAATCCTGGTCATTCAAATTCCTTTCTTCTTCTTTTCCCTTTTGCCAAAAATATTTGCTTGCCTGAATTATTTAGATAATTACTTTAATTCTTCATTTCTCATGGTTTATTTCAATTACTGATTATACTCAGTTTTCTGATTTTCTTCCTTTGGCAGAAACAGATTCTCTTACCCTCAAAACACATTTAAGTGTTATAATCAGATTGTGACGTGGCTTGAAACTAACACTGTTCCTGTTTTGTGAGCATTTGGGGGAGAAAGAAATTTTCCTCTGCCTATCTAGGTTCTTCTGGCTGGTCTAATAATTAAATTGACATGAGACAGATTAAAAGAGAAAATAACCAAATTTAATTACATACATGTGTATGACTACCCTACATACATGACAGAGACCCCACATGCATGAGAGAGTCAGAGACTCCATATACATGAGATGTTCAGAGATAGAAAGTGCAATGAGGCAATGAGTGAGGTAAGATGCCCTGGGGCTTCAGAGAGGAGGAAGGCAATTCCTAGGACAATAGGAAGAGCAGATCGTCAGTAATTAGAAGTTTGCCCTGCCATATTGATAGGTTATAAAATGTTATTTCCAGCTAAACTCTTATGGGCAAGGCCCCCAATTTAGATTCTTCTAGGTAGTTAAAGGAGGGGCAGAAATTTCTCCTGAGCCTACAGGGTCTAGACTGCCTTCAGCTCAAAATAATCCACACGCAAAAATGGCATATGCTGGAGAGGCCTGCTCTGAACTCCTTCAAGCTGATGACCCCATTGGAGATAGAGAGCAACCACCTACTGGTGTTCCTAGATGTCATTCTGGTTGCTATGTTTACTAAGTGCCCAAGAGACTGATCCCTTAGTAAGCACCAAAGAGATGAAGACATTAAGGATTCTTGAAAGATAAGAAGTAAATCAAAGTAGCTTCTAAAAGTGGAGGGAGTGAATGGGCAGTTTAGGATGGAGGGATTTTGTTTTTCTTTATAGGGTGGAGTACTTTTCATGAGAAATAACATGTGGCTTAAATTTTTTTGGAAAAAGAAAGGTACTGAACCTGTCAGGGTACAATTTGGAAGTCAGAGCTCAAACTGTGTCAGAAAGGAAGCTCCTTTATTCTAAGTGAACCAGTGGGCTCATAGTTGTTTAGAGAACCTGGTAAATTAGAATTTGTTCACCTGGGTCATATGCTGATTACAACATTGTGTGAAATTCTAAGGACACTTTCAGGACTTAAGGGAGAGAATGAGGGGCGATGAAGGTTGTGTGACGAGTATGATTTTTAAAAGTGGCCTAAAAATCTTACCTGATTCCATAAAAATAAATGTGGTTGTGTACATTTTTAAAGGAACCTATTTATTTTAGCTCTATCAATGTGAAAGCCCTAAAATAAGACTCACTTCCATTGAAATCTTTTCTGAAAGCTAAATCAACATCATTTACAGAGGATTTGCTCTGTGATATATTCAAACACAAGGCTTATGCCAAGTGTTTTTGCTACCATATGTACACCTATTAATTAACTCCTTATAAATGTCCTTAGGTTTCCCTTGGGTTTGCTGAAGTTTGCTGTTGAAGGATCACTTTTGTCACAATTCCTATCTCTCTCAAATTTAAATATGGAGGTTTTAGAGGACCCAGTAAAAAGCACCCCACTCTCTAATTCAAGTTGGTAACCATGTGAGAGACAGATAGAGAAATTGGGAAAATAGGGATGAATATACCGACATAAATACTGGTGAAGCTGATACTGAAGGGCAAAGCTTATTGTGAGAGCCAAATGGGGCTTGTGAATATGTCTTCCTAAATTAGAAAACCTTACCCACCCTTCCAAAGGCAACGCTGGGTAACAGCAGGTCTCTTCTTGAATGACCATGAAGGAGAACAGAATATATACTCACTGCAGTCAGGTAGCTCTCAAGAGAGAGGAAAGGTATAGACAAAGCTTATGCAGTCTCTTCTCCAATCATAGGTCACTGCCACCAAGAGAAAGGCTGTGTGAGACCAAGAATATCACTCTAATAGAATGTTTCCCTTCTGGAAATGGGAGGTATGGGGAATGTGCATCCACCCTGACATTAGTGGTCTATATTATAGTTTTTATGTTTTTAAAAATTGTCATAATGAAACTGACTAGGAATTAAGGACTTTCATTTTTAAAAACAATCTTGTATGTTTTCAGTTCTGTTTTTGTAGAAAGCCATTGAGAATATTCACAGAGCACTGAAGCAATACAAAGACGTTGTCAAATGCAAGATTTGTCTGATGTTCCCAGCATTTCAACCAAACTTGAAATATGCCTCATTGTCCAATTTTACGTACTAAAACTACATCTGTCATAAATCTAGAGGCATTGACTTTCTTTGAGATTTTGTCATTCTTCCTATTGTTAGGATAAAATTTTTGGTTGATAACCTTATGGTCTGAAATCAACTCAAGTTCACCTACCCAGCTGATGTTATATTAGGTTGGTGCAAAAGTAATTGTGGTTTAAAAGGTTAAAAATAATTGCAAAAATTGAAATTACTTTTGCACCAACCTAATAGAATTTATACTTGTGAGGTATGAAAATATGATAATGTGTTTTCTATATTATCAGTTTGTTCAAAGGTATTTATATATGTAGGTACAAATGTTCTTTTGAAACTACATCTGACAGAGAACAAATTGATGGTCACCAGATGGGAGGGCGTTGGGAGGATGGATGAAAAAGATGAAAGGGATTAAGAAGTACAAATTGCCTGTTATGAAAATAGTCACAGAAATATGAAGTAGAACATATGGAATATAGTCAATAACATTGTAATAACTATGGTGTAAAATGGGTATTAGACTTATCAGGTGAGCACTTTAAGGTATCTAAATGTCTAGTCACTATGTTGTACACCTGAAACTAAATATTGTACATCCTTATAATAACATACATCAGTATAATATTGTACATCAACTGTAATTGATAAATAAACTGTTCAAAAATTACTTTTTAGGAAAAAAATCATCTGCCAAGGAATGATAATTATGATGGCTATTGAAATAAAATTGTTCTTTGTTTCCCATGGAAAAAACTGTTTTCGGCAGGGGTGGCTCCCATGAGGGTCACATGTTCAGGACTTGTGTGTTGGACTTGCAGCCTGGAATAATACATGGCTCTTGACTTTGTACTATAAGAAAAAAATAGCATAGATATTTTAGCCTTAATCTTGGGTTCAAACCAGCTTTGCTACTTATTTTTCATGCTTTCTTTACACAAGTTGCCTAATTTCTCTTTGCTTTAGTTTCTTTATCTGCAAACTAGAAAGAGTGTAATAGTATTACATTTTAAGATGATGTCTATTAATATTATAGATGCTTTTAATACAAAAAAGTATTAAGCTCTAATAAGTATTAGCTACTATTATTGTTTTCCTGATGATTATGATTGAACAGTAATCTCTCAACCACTTTTACTTTTCTATGAATATCTTGGTCTTCTGACAGAATATAGATGAAGGTCCTGTTAGCCATCTTGGCCCATTTGTTCTGTTTTTTCCCCCCTCCATTTTCAATGACTTCCTCTCATCCTCTATCAATGGTATTAAGGGGCTTCTATCTCTTTCTAAAAAAAAAGAGAAACTTTTCTTTGATTCTTTCTTCCTTTTTAAGTATGAATCTATCTGCTCTTTTTATTCTAAGTACAGGTCTTGAACATTTACCATCTCCTCTTTTTCTTTTCTAAAGTATTCCTCTGTTTCTGATTTAACTTTATCCTTACAAATACTTATTGAGTGTACATATATGCTGGGCAGTGTGCTTGGTAATTGTGGTGAGTAAGATACACCCAAACTCTACCTGAATGGATATTCTGCCTCTGCCATTCTGCTGTAACATCTTTCCATAAAAGTTACAATCATCTCCTAATTGGAGAATTTGACGGCCAATTTTCTCTCTGTTTTATATATCATGTGTAAGGCGTTTGAGATATATGACATTCTTGAAACTGTATTCTCACTTGACCTTCATGCCACCATTCTCTCTGGGTATTTTCCTAGCTGTCAGGACCTCCAAATTAGTTTCCTTAGGTTCTTGTATTTTATTTTTGTACTTTAAATGTTCCCTAGAGTTCTGTCTTGGGCTCTCTTCTCCTGAATTCTCAGAGTAGCATTTTCTATTGTATATAAGGTATTTGGATCAGTTAAATTCCAAAGATAGCTCAGTCATCATACTCAAACTTGCTCTGTCTCTCTCTCTCTCTCTCTCTCTCTCTCTCTCTCTCTCTCTCTCTCTCTCTCTCCTAATTCTGCTCCCATCTGACATTTGCTACTTCGCTTAAAAAAGCATTACCACTGATCCCTACATTTCCCAAAACTGTAACCTGGGACTCATCCTCAGTGTCTCTTTTTCTCACAAACCATGCATAATTGATCTAGTCCTACTGATTTTTCCTTATTCATATCTCCTTAATCTCTATTCCCTACTCTATTTGTCTGTTTTCGAGTGGATGTTTTTTCCTCTAAACCTTTTAGCTGTACCAAATCTATCTAACTGGCAATTCTAGCTAAATAAAAATGGAATCTAAGCCTTTCACAATTTGGCCTCAGTTTTCTCTTAGTTATGGTAGCTATTACTTTTATCCCACTCCAGGTGCCATGGACTGAACTGTGTCCCCTCCAAATTCATGAAACCCTAACCCTCAGTGTGACAGGTACTTTTAGATAGGGCCTTTAGGAGGTAGTTATGGTTAAATGAGGTCATAAGAGTGGGGCTCTGATCCAATTGGATTGCTGGCCTAATAATAATAATAATTTCTAAAAAGAGAAAAAATTCTCTCTCTCTCTCTCTCTCTCTCTCTCTCTCTCTCTCTCTCTCTCTCTCTTTCTCTCTTTCTCTCTCTGCCATGTGAGGACATAGTGAAAAGGTAACCATCCACAACAAGCCAGGAAGACACCTCTCACCAGGAGCCCAGTTTGGTGGGCACCTTGATCTATGACTTTTAGCCACCAGGACTGTGAGAAAATAAATTTCTGTCATATAAGCCCCCCAGTTGTGTGCACAGACTAATACACCATGTCCCAGGTAAGCTTTAGTTAAGCTCAAATTTTATTTCTGACCATTGTTATTGGACAGTGCTCTGCTTTTATATCTCTCTTCCCTCCGCCCAGAATCCTCCTCTCCACTTTCCTCAAGGAAAATCTCTCCTTCGAAGAGCAAGTTCAGTTATTTCTTACTTTGTCTTTCCTAAGTGTCCTCATACTCATAGAAGCAGTATTAGTAACATTTACTTATAGAAACAATTTCCTTGTGTTATAGCAATTTCCATTTCTCACTACTATATTTCTTTGCCTTAGCAGTAAGCTTCTTCAGCCAAGGAAAACTCTATTTTATTCTTCTCTATATTTCCAGGGCCAAGCACTGTGTTCAGATAATGAGAAAAATAGGTTGAATAGACAAATGAATTTGATGAGTGAATGAGAAATATAGATGTGGAATGAATTTCCCTAAATCACTGGTGCTCAATTAGAAGATGGACTTGTGTTCTCTGTAGTATATTCTCTTTCTGTGCTACTTACTTCCTAATTTATTCAACAATTATTTATTAAATAACCACTACCTTGTACCATTAGGTTTATTCTCTCTGGGGTGGTGAGGGAGCTGGTGAGATGAAAAAAAAAATTGCTACATAACCAGGTTTTTGCTTTTTAAGTAACACATTTAGATTATCAAGGGAGCAAAAGTATAACTATCCATTCTAAGTATAAGACCTTCCAATAAGGACTTAATGTTTCACTTCTATAGGTTTCAGAGAATAATAACTGTATATAAAAATAGTTGAGAAGTTTCCTCTTTGGTAGTCAAGATCTTTAATTATCTTATGGAAAAGATTGATAACCTTAATCTCAGGTATAGCTATAATACTAAAATAAATTTAGAGTTTTAAAAGAATATTTGCAGTGGCAGCAATAATCACTGAAATGATATTGGCTAAAGGCAAAATATAATAATATTAACAGTCTTAGAAAAATGCAGTCAATGTAATTTCATGTTTTTAATGGGCTACGATGAAATAGTAATAATATATCTTAGTATTGGTTCCAAAATTTTCACCTGATATAACTTGCACTCTCATTTTGCAATATAATGTTGTGAATAATAACTTTAGTTATGTCTCTCTGTCTTAGTTCTAATGAAATTTGAGACCCAATAGCAACACCTTCAAAATTAAATTTTTTATGATTAATATTTACATCAATTTGTCAAACTTTATAATTTAGTTTTTAGCTTAGAATTGAAAAAAAAAAGTAGAATTTGAGGAAACCTTAGTAACCATTTAGTCTGAACATTGTATTATATCAATGAAAAAGCTGTTCCTGGTAAGTTATATATACCTGGGGACATACCGGTAGCTACTAATTCATGGCATACGAGTAGAACAGAATTTCTTTAACTTTTCAATACTATTCTGTGGAAAGGCTCTACTGACACTCAATTATAATTGTTTTTCAAAGGAATAAAAATCAAAGTGTAATAATGGAAAGAGTGCAGGATTTGAGTTCAGCCATCCTGGATTTAAGGGTGGCCTGTGTGCTTTCTTTGCTGTCTCAGAGGCTTTAGCAAGTGGCTTATCTTATCCTTTGCATTATCTGTAAAATAATGATCCCATCTTGCATTTTACTGGCATGTGCTGAAGTCAGCGAGGGCATGCACTTTGTTCACGATTCTATTGCCAGAGCCTAGCATAATGCCTGGCTTATGGGACATGTTCAAAAACTATTTGAGTGAGTAAATGAAGAATGAAGAAGTGTGTGAGTCAGGAGATGCACTAGGAAGCAGCATGGTCAGTTATGCGCCATGTGTAGTTACGGAAGACAGGATGTTGTTCATTTATGTCATTATATAATAAATATCATACATTGGTCATTTGTATGATTTCTGGTATTTAATTGGTTGTAACTAACTTATTAAAGCTATGGATTTGCTTGCTTGTAGGTCAAGATGCCTTCAGTCTTTCTCATCGCTCTCTCAAGTAGGGTATAATGTCTCTTCTCTGGATTTATTCTGAGGCTGTTTTTGTAGTGTTTTCCATCACTTTCTGCTGCTGGTGATAAAAAGTCTAGCCCACTCTAGTATCCCATCTCCAATCTTTAACAAATTTACTGCTTCTCTAGCCCCTAGATTAGGTTTACTTCGGACTGGGCAACCTGGAATGAGAAAGGATGGTGTGGTCGACTTCTCTATTTATCTTTCCCACTCTAATTTCACCCCCACCCTTACTCTAGGGTCAGGACCTTAAGGGAGGAAGGAAAATTGAGAAGGAAAAAAAATGGTTCTATTCCACTGTACAGTTATAATCTAGGCTTGATGCTCCCTGGGTATGGCAGATGGTAGGATTACTTTTCTCTTGTATGATCCTTTAATGGATGACTAGAAAACTCTGCTAGAGTATTCCAACGTTAATTTTCTTCATGCTTATAACTTCCTGTTTTCTTTCCTTCCCTATTCTTGGGGTACCTTTGACCGTCTTGATGTTCCTCTTAGGTAGGGTTCTTATTAAGACATACCAAAATCTGACCACTTCCATGGAGTCCACACTTGAATAACCAATGTATTAGTCTGCTAGAACTGCCATCACAAAATACCACAGACCAGGTGGTTTAACAACAGAAATCTATTTTCTGTAGTTCCGTAGGCTAGAAATCTAAGATCAAGGTGTCGGCAGGGTTGGTTTTTTATGAGCCCTCTCTCCTTGGCTTACAGATGGCCACCTTCTTCCTGTGTCTCCATATGATCTTCCCTCTGGGTGTTTGTGTTTGTGTCCAGCATTCTTCTTTGTGTAAGGACACTCATCATATTTTATTAGGATCTACCCTAATGACCTCATTTTAATTCTTTAAAGATGCTTTCTTTAAGTACAGTAACATTCCGAGGTGCTGAGGGTTAGGGTTTCAACATATGAATTTTTAACGGACACAGTTCAGCCCACAACTCTTAGAAATACACATATTCAGGGCTGTCTCAGCAAATTCTGCAAACTCTGCCACTTGCCAGCAAAGCTGTCTCTGCTGTGGCTTGGCTACCACTCAGCCCTTTCCATTGAAATTTCACATGTGTGAGTCAGACACCAGTCCCTATGTCTTTCAAATTGCAGAGGACCTATCTCAAGTTTTGCCAGTGGTTCGCTTGCTTTAAAGAGTGTGCTGAGAGTATCTTGTACTCACTAACTGGAAACTCCATTTCAATGAAATCCTCCTTGCAGCAGGCGTCTTCCATCTACACTTTTAAATACCCGTTGGGAAGGGTGGTGACTCGCTAATTGTGACAGGACCATAGAGACATTGGTCCCTCAGTGCCTTGGCTCCTGTCACACTTTTCTTGGGTTTGGGGGATCTATGGAAACTCTTACACTATTATAAACATACTTTGGTGAATGCACACGTACCAAGGTCACTGTGCATATCCATGGTTATTTATTTATTAGATACATTTATAGAAGTAATTACTTATAGTATCTTTTGAAAAATTAAATATTTTTTTAACATAGTTAACATTCTGCCTTTTCCTTTATGTTTTGTGCTTTGCTGTCTTATTGTAGAAAATCTTCCCTGATCGGAAGCCATAAATTTATTTGTGTATATTTTCATCTATGTGTGTTAACATTTCTGCTTTTAGTATTTTGAAGTGCCGAGAACTTAGTATTTATTTGCGGTATGAACTGTGCGTCTAATTTTTCCATGTGGTCACATATCCAGTGTCTCAAAAGCATTTATGAATAGTCCATCCTTCCTGTGCTTTTAATGCTACCTCTGTCATATGTCAAGTGTCCGTGTACATACAGGACTATTCCTAAGCTCTGTATTGTATTCCAAGGGTCTTCTAGCTGATCATCATAGTACCCGCAGTGTCACAATGACTATGTATTTATAATTACTCTTGACATCTGGTGGGGGCAAATTTCCCAAAACTTCTCTACTAAATTGTCCTTTATCTATGCCATGTAAATTTTATGATCAATTTCTCAGATTCCACAGAGTTCTATTGACATTTTATTTGAAATTGTATAAAATTTATAGACAGATTAGAAATAATTGATATTTTTATGGTTTCATATGTGAGAATATGTTTTTTTCCATTTAAATACTCTCTGTTTTATGAGCCTCAGCAATATCTACATTTTTAAAAATAAAGCTTGTGAAGGTATCCTGTTAGGTTTTTTCCCTTAGTGTTTTATAGGTTGCAACCTGATCAAATAGCAAGTTTATATGAGAAAAAGCCAGTGTAGAACACAGATTTCCTTACCCCTTATCAATCTTCTTTCTAGAACACGATAATCTGACCACATTTTAAGTCTTTATGGGGGTATTATTAAATTTAGAGTACTGAGAAGAAGTAGGTAAAGTTGAGGTAGAGGACATTTTGATTCAGTTGGTATAGAATTGAGGTCATTGATGACATCAGAAAAATAAGAAGTGCTTATTTTAGATTGTGTCCACAGACCTCCAAAAGACCAAAGGGAAATTTTTTTGTGAAGCCTTTATTCACTCTGTGACTCTGTTATGTGGTTTAAATTAGCTGTGATGTCTTTTCAAAATTTTTTTTAAAGATGGCAATTCATGGACTGCCAATAGCATTCCTTACTGAGCCAGTCTGTAGTTTTGAGAGATATTTCAATATGTAATTTGGCATACATCTCACCCGAGAAAGACAGAATAAACTTTTATTTTATTGATTCAGTGACTCATTCAATAAGCATTGATTCAGTACTATGATCCAGGCAGTTTATCAGGTGCTTAGGATGCAAAGATGAATATGACACAGACGCCATCTTCAAAGAACTTACAGAGAGATAAAACATGTAAGTATGCAGTGCAGAGCTATTGGGGCTATGCTAAGCATGTGTGCAGGGCACAGTGGGCAATGCCAGGAATAAATGACCACTTCTACTCTCGATGCGTAGAGCAGTTTTGAATGGCTTTGTTTCCCAGATCCATCGCTGAGGGTGAAGTGGAATACAGAGGAAGAACTGCATGGGCAAAGCATGTAACATATGAGGTCTGACAATTAAGTTCAAGAACTTGTTGCAACCATGTTGCTAACCTTTTTTGATATGAGAGGGATTATTCATTATGAATTTATACCAACTGGACAAACAGTTAACCAACTTTACTATTTGGAAGTGCTGAAAAAGCTGAGTGAAAAAGTTAGATGATCTGAACTTTTTGCCAACAATTTGTGGCTCTTGCATCACGACAATGCCCCAGCTCACAGGGCACTGTCTGTGAGGGAGTTTTTAGCCAGTAAACAAATAACTGTATTGGAACACCCTCCCTACACCTGATCTGGCCCCCAATGACTTATTTCTTTACCAGAAGATAAAATATTGAACGAAGACATTTTGATGACATTCAGGACATCAAGGGTAATACGACGACAGCTCTGATGGCCATTCCAGAAAAAGAGTTCCAAAATTGCTTTGAAGGGTGGACTAGACACTGGCATCGGTGCGTAGCTTCCCAAGGGGAGTACTTCGAAGGTGACCATAGTGATATTCAGCAATGAGGGATGTAGCACTTTTTCTAGGATGAGTTCATGAACTTAATTGTCAGACCTCTTGCACTTGGAAGCATGAAGTGTTCTGGTATGTTCAGGAAACTGGTAGTAGTTTTAAAAATATGAAATATGAGATGAGAGAGCTTTGGGGAGAATACAGCTAAAAAGACTGATCAGAGCATGGATGCTTTTATTCTACTCTATTCTATTCTAGGGGTGTGGCTGCTGTAAGCAGTAGAGAATAACTTGGATAGAACTTGGCTCAAAGAAAGCTTACTCTGACTAAAATTAGGACAACAGCATCAGAAAGTACAGAAATTGAAGGCATGGAGACCAGACAATTACAGTACTGCAAGGAAAAGGTAACATAAGACTAAAGCAGTAGTAGCAGGTATAGAGAAACATAGATGGATTGGAGAGTCACTACAGTGGTGGAATTAATAAGATTCTGGGACAGTTTGCAGGTGGAGATCACAGGTGTAGTGCCTCAGGGACAGCTGTAAATCAGAAAATTCCTATGTAGTTCGGGCAACTAAGTGCATTGTGGCTATTGTATCTATAGACATACACATTGTTGTTCACCCACCTACGTAGCTTTGCTGTTATATGATCAATATAAGGTCCATTATTTGTCAAGTGAAATGTAAATTGAATGTAGGTGTTGTCTTGAGATGTTTGTTGAATATATTATGAGAGATTAAGTTTTAGAATTTCCATTTGAAAAAGGATTCTCAGAATATTTATGAGTCAGAGTGAAGTACTAGAGCAATTAGTTTGTGACTGTTGTGACCTAAAGCATCGATCAGTATCAATGGCTTGTTGTCATATCTCAAAAGACTGACTTTTTTAAACATGCGTGTTTCACTTCATCGTCTAGATGTAAACTACTCATCTCGAGTGCTGGGGATTTTCAGGTCTGAATGAACAACTGAACTGATTCAGAATTGCCTAGAGCAACATGTAATTGTTTTTTACGTTTTATTTCCTATGAAAAAATTCAATAGGCAGGAACAAAAAAAGACTATCAAGCTGAGAAAAATTAACACTTTAGAGTTACAAATCAAGTGGATTCTTATGCAGAATTTCTTGCTTGTACTTCCAATGGAAAAACATAGATATTACATTATCTGTAAATAACCAAGTTAACTCAAACAGTAAGCTCCTATAAAAAAAAAATCTCAAAAATGAAGCTTTAAAAAACCTTTTGACAATCATTTTAATTTACCATTAGGTATTTGGGAGTTAATTATTTATGGATTAAAATTAGGAAAATAAGTCTGAAAAATTAGAATTTAAAGTGTGTCCTTATGTTGAAACGTTGAATTTATAATTCATTGTTTTCTAATATGTATGAGTATTGTTTCTATTACCAAGAAAAAAAAGGTTACTACAAATGGGGAGATGACTAATACATATTTCTCTATTTAATTACTGTATACTTTAATTTGTTAAGGGGAAGTTGGAAAATATATTTTGAATTTCTTATATGTGTTTTTATCAATGATAGATTATTTCTCTCAGTTTTTGTTTTGAGTTTTTCTTTTCTTGTGATTTGATTAATGAGAAGATTTTAGTGTTTCATTATCTTTCAAAGTATATAGAAATCACTTGTGTAGTACAAGTAGATTTTAATTTGTTAATTTTTTTAGTATTCAATTTGTATAACTTTTGATAAGGAGGATCAATGATGTTTATTTCTTTGAAATAGATTATGATTGTACCAGTATTACTTAACTTGACTCACTGCTATGTTTTCATTGTCGTTCAGTATAAAATTCGTCATGCAATTGAAACACAGTTTATAAAGATAATAGTTGAACATATTGATTTCACATTATCCACATATCCTTGTGGATAATTTACTTAAAAAAGTTAGAGTGGATTAAAGGTTTTTTTCCCTAATATCACTAGGATGTATGAATTATAAGTAATATTTTCAGAATTACATATTACAAAGAGACTATGTTTGTATTATACAATATTCTTACAAAATCTATTACTTAGACACTTCTTCATTCATTATTAGAAAACTTATTAGTATCATGCAGTTAAAAGGAAAAGGACTAATCAAAATTTGAATCTTAAAAAAAGATATTTTGATCATATTGGTGAAAAAATCTCCCGATGGAAGGGCACCTCTTTTGAAATAGCCAAGGGAATCTAGTGCTTCTGACTACACGGACTTTTAAAGATCTACAGGGTATGTTGATGATTCATATTCATTTAAAATTCACAATGTGCTTTTAGCAATGCATTTAAAAATATTTTGTTTTTGATAACAAAACTTCCAAATTTTTATTGCTTCTACTTACAATTTCCTTCCCCACTCTTTTCTAATTGCTTCATACCAGAAAGAAACCCGTATGGTATAAGACTATTAATATTTTCCTATTAATATTTCATCAGGGCACACATTTTGTTTTTTGTGTTAATGTAATTCAAAGCCTTTTTGCTATATTGTTAACTAAACTACTCCTAACTACTACAAGCCTTAATATTTTCATGGTTTGGATATATCATTTGGTGGATGTGAAGCTCTCATTTGAAATTTTTGATTTTCATGTTATTTAACATTGTACAAATGTCTGTCAAACATAATTTGGGATGTGGTCTTTCCTTTTTGCATTCTCACATCCCACATTTCTTGAATTATTCTCCTTACTTTACATCTTTACATGTTAAAATATCTATTTGTTCCTGAAGTAATTTCCTATCTATCATCTCACATATAATACACATGATATATATACATATGATATATTTACGTATATACATATACTGTATATGTAAAATATGCATTTTCACAGTGAAATGAACCTTTTTTCCTTTTAGGAGAAAAATGTAGTTTCCTCTGTAGGTGTACTAAAGCAACTTTTATCAGATTTGCAGAGTTGGTGGGCTGATGGAAAATCACAAAATATATTAGTAGGGGAAGAGGAAAGGTGATTTTTACTCTCTGCTTGAAAAGTGACAGAATAAAAAAATCCTTCAGAAATGTGTCAGATGGATCTATCCTCCCTTATGAAGGAAGAGTCTGAAGCTAAAAAGAGCAGGCAGCCTTTGTGCGTCTTACTTGCAAACTGTGCCAGCCCACCAAAGCTTTCTGTTCATTCTTAATACATCGACATCTTGAAGTATCCAAACTTTAGCATTTTTGGAAGCTTAATGAGTGGTTCAAACATTGAAATACTTCTACCGTCTTAAAAAACTAAAAAAATACATGCATGTGAAAATTGGATCAATTACTTGGACTCCATAAGTCCTGTCTTACAGGTTCACGAGCTGTGGTAATGCTAATTACATATTTGTTTCAAGTATTCATCAGTCTATTCTTCTGAAGCAATTCAAGTTGGCCATATATTATTCTCTCTTCTGATACTCAGCAGGAAATGGATTGTCATAGACTGAGAAACTTCTTCAAGAATGTTGTTAGCTATCTCATGCTCTCCCTAAATCTCCTAAAAACATAGAAACACATTTCATTGCATAAAATTCACCACTCATGTAACTTTATTTCAACATAACCTCAATACCTACACAAAGATCATGGTCAATAAGTATTTGGGCCATGATGACAAACAGTGTACATGGGAACACTAATAGTGACAAGTTTAGACAAAGAATATTAAATAGATTCAAATGGATAATTTATAATGAATTTTAAAGGCTGCAAACTCACATTTATAAAAAATAGCTCCATTTTTTTCAACTTAGCCTAATTTTTATAACACTGCAGTGAAATCTTAATCTTGGCCACTTCCAGATCCTCTATCCAAGATTGATAGATATCAAAATTTGGGGAATAAAATAATAATGGCTTAACAAAATCCCATGAGACTGAGAGAGTAAAAAGTAGATGTTTTCCGCCGTGCAAAAATCTAGTGAGATTTCAGTTGTTCCATTTGAACCTTAACCTTTGTTTTCTGAGTATCAGGCTGAATTGTCTCTTGGGCCTGTCTGCTGGGTCCCTGTAAGTCATGGTGGTGTCTCCGCTTCTCGGCCTTCCTTAGGGACATAAGAATCATTCCACTGATTTCATGCGTTGTCAGTGCCCTAGGCCCAGTCTACCGAGATGCACTACCCAAACATTCCCCCCTGTTAGGATTCTTCCCAGGGAAGATACAGTGGCTTTCTTTGATCTTGGGTCTCACACACTCATCTCCAGTGACACTTGTCATCCTGGGGAGGCAGGTTTCAGAAACACTTCATCCGGGACCCATATTCACCCATGCTGTCATTAATTTCTTCTCTGCATCACTTTACCGTCCTTTTTCTCCCCACCCTTTGCCTACGGAATCTTTTAAAAAATATATGCCCCCCCTCAAATATGTTGTCTGTTTTCTTATTCCTCTAAGAAATGTGTTACTTCAAACATAAAACTCAGAAAAATATTAACTCCTGCTTTCCCTGACTCCTGTTCCTCATCTCCTTCTTTTGAGGAAAGAAAGCAGCAAATAGCTGAGCAGCTTTAATGTCAGAGTGGGAGTGAATTTAGGAGGGTGAGACATGTAAATTGCACTGATTAATATTTAGAAATGTATTGCTGCATGAGCAATAAAGCTAAGCATTTTTGGAACACTAATGTCCTAGGAAGAAAAAAAAATCTAAACTTTTATTTGACTGTGAGAGATGGATTATTGAATACATTTATTGTCAATAGACTTTGGATCATGTGCATTTATATTCTAAACACCAGAATTAAAATAAAATAAAAAATTATGCGATCAGAATCTCTTTCAAGGCAAATTTAGAATTCTTCAGAATACAGTAAATTACATGCTGCTCATATAGAGAGTGTCTAATATGTTTAGTGTTACCTGGTCCCATCATAAATTCAAATGAATGATTGGGGATATTTTAAAAAGACAAACTAAAATGTCACAGGAAAAAGTTGGTTCTCCTTAATTTTTGTATTAACCTATTTTTTTCTACGTTGGAATGATAAAAAAAAAAAAGAAGGTTGCATGTAACACTTTGTACAAGAGTCACCACACTTGCTCTGCAGGTTAAAATTCCCTGATAGCCTTGGGAATGAGAGGTCAGTGGTTCACTGGGCTTTTGGTTCACTTCTTTGAACAGCGATTTCTTTTGCTACAAAAGGCTTTCAAGAGCTCCTTTGGAAACAAACCCCAAATACAGACCTTTTCAAAATGAAAGTTCTCTTCTATCCAAGGGCTAGCCTTTAAATGAATAGGTACTGGGGGTGCATTGTAAAGAAAAGTGGGGTTTTATTTCTCAGTCCTGATCTGAACAAAATGAACAGGTGAAACTGATGAAGAATGAGGCACTCACTGACGACAGTATTTCATCATTAGAAGAGTGCTAAATGGCTCAGAAAGCCTGGTTATAAATTCACACTGCTATTCAGTTCACGTCACTTTGAAAAATTCTGAAAATTATGTGTAAAGCCAGCCTTGAATGTTCAAATACATTTTTATACAAGCAGATTATTACTTGGGATTAATTACAAAGAATGTCCCTTCGGGTATGAACCAGTCCTGGCTCTTCTCTTTAGTGGCTGGGAGAGGGCAGCAAAGTGAATTTAGTTTGTTTGATTGAACTAGTTCTTAAATTAGTGATGGCATTCGAGAAATAATCGGTGCAAAGACACACGGAAGCCTGAGAAACAATGGCAGGAGGAGGAGAACATGAAGAGCCTTGAATGCCAACCTAATAATTTTTTAGCTTTATCTGAATTGGAGGTTTATACGCAGGTGCATGACATGACTATCTGAACTGTGTATAGTGAGATTTGCATTTTAGAAGAATCATTTCAAAAACAGCATGAAGGCTTCCCTACTCTGAAGGAGTCAAAGTAGCAAGTATCTTGTTTATCTTTTCTAGGTTTTGTGATGTGTTTTACCTACTTACCTACTTAAATAGTTATTATCCTAGGAGGAGGAAAATTAAATCACCCAAAGTCATACAAAGAGGAAGTGACACCTGCAGTTTTTATTGTATTACACCCCTTGCAGATGGTTAAAAGGATATTTCAGTCATCCAAAAGAGAATCCATGAAGTCCTGAATTAAAATATAGAACTAAATACAGACAGAATTACCTGAACTGGGTACATAATTGAATGTAGTAAAGAAGTGTCTAGAATAGCTTCAAGGTTTGTGAATGGAGAAAAAGGGTATATATATCACTGCTAGCGTCTGAGATAAGAAGTGTGAATTATGAACAAAAGTTCTAGTGTCTGTGTAGTGTGTAGTGTGTGTATGTGTGCCTGTGTGTCTGTGTGTTGGGGGGTTATGATTCCTCCGGGACATCTAAATGGAGAAATAGCAGAATGTTGGTAAAGTTGTCCCAGAGACCAGGAGAGTATTTTGGTCTAGAGAAAGACATTTGTGATTAATAAATATGTAAGGGGTAGCTGGAAGAAAATACCACGCATGCAGTTGTCCAAGAAGTGAGTGAAGAGAGATGAAACATGGAACTGTTAAGGCAGAGATTCTTTCCTGTGTATAAAATCCCAGTTAGATCGCCCAGCAAACACAGCTTTAGAGACTCTATTTCCAGGCATTCTGATCCACACCCAGGGAAGTCTCATGTAAGTGAACAACACTTTGGGAAACTTTCGTGTAGGTTATGAATAATTGGAGTCTGACAGACGGGTGACTAAAATGGTAGCAAAAGTAAGAGGGAAGTGTCAGTCTCAGAGGTCAAGGGAGGAGAGGCTTTAGAGAAGTGAGGCATCATTGTCTACTATGCTGTTGAAAATTTCAGAGAACATTAAACTTTGGGGCGTAAGGGGTTACTTATTCCTACCGGATGTCGCAGGCTTTTGGCCATCTTTCTACGTTGGTGGCACACAGAGCCCTCTTTCCTTCTAGTGCAACATGCTGCCCCCCTCCCCCTCCCACACATGCTTTTAATGCAACGAATACTCCAAGACGTTGATTGGGCAATGCTGCCATCATTCTCTATTTCTGGACACTAACTTCCAATAAGAAAACAATTTATCTTTAGCAAAAATCAGATAGAATGTTGTCCTATAAATAAATAAAGGAGGACTCACCATGTTTCATCTCTGCAATATAGGGGCATGTCCTCCAGAAGTAGAATGCAGCAGGAATACTGGAAACAGCGTAAGTTTCAGACATGGTTGTATTTCACATCAAATGTGCTACTTGAATCCAGGAGGTTATTTCATCCTCAAAATATTTGTTTTGGCCTTAAGTATGAGGGTGCTATGTTTTGCTGCGTGAAATCATTCTCCCCTCCACCTCGTCCCCACTACTAGCCTTGTGGAAATCACCTGCAGGCATCAGAATTGCTGAAGTGGTCAGTGAGCAAGCAGTAAATGCTATTCATAAATCTCTAAGTCATGCCCGAAGCAAACTCACCAAGAACACTAAAAAATGAATTTTATTTTAAATCGAAATAGAGATCAGGAGATACAGCTTGGGATTTGGGGATGATTAAGTGTAGGATTCAGTTAAGAGGCTTCACCTCTCCAGAAAATACAAGGCAAACAGTCCCAGGACTGACTTATGGCTCTGTGCTGTATGTGGCATAATAAAATGACAGGTCTGGTCACGTGTTTTTTAACAGGCATTGCAGACTTGACTGAAATATGTAAATCAGAACACAGGCAAGTTAGTTTTGGGTTCAGTTACTGAGATTTTTTTTGGATGGTTTTAAAATTATTTTTGCATAAAATTGTTTGGTAATTCTCATAAGTATCATCTTTGCCTAAAACAATAGAACTGTTTTACCAAGACATCTGGGATTTAGAATCCTTTTAATATACTGCTACAACTTTTCCTAATAGAACGTGAATGTTGATGAAAATAGCATATCCCAGAACGTCGTTATGTTATTTAAAATTGTGTTTCTACCATTTATTTTATAATATGTGTAATCACTTTGATGCAGAGAATTGATAGTGGCCAAACAATGTATTGTAGGCAATCTGTTAAAATTATCTTGAAAGGTAAAATTAGAAAACAAATTAAAGGGAAATCTGATGTGTGCTTATGTGAGCACAAATTCGTGGTCCGTGTAGAGAGATGCTTAGTATCAACCTTTGTTTCTTGATCATTACTTCCCCATGTCTTCTCCTCCAGTTCCTCTAAAGGTTCATTAGGGCAAACATTAATAAATCTCTACTCCCATTCTTCTTGTCTTTGTACAATTTTTATGGTCAAAGCCTGTGTCCTCCCCTTCTTTTAGTGACCTCATATCTTATACTAAATGTCTATTCTTTGAATAAGTGTATGTTGCTGAAATAACCGCTATGTAAAATTAAAGATCTTTATGTTGCAATTAACAAGTGTTACCTATTAGTATCATGCTTCTAGTATATTAAGGAGAAAAAAAAATCAGTGACATATAGCTCTCTAAGAAGCAGGGAGAGAATAAATAGATGAGCTCTGGCTTACAAAAATAGTGCAGTGACAGCTGCTTTGGACTCATAAATGAGGTGTTTGAAAAGGGCATGAATAGGGCAGTAGAAAAAAATACTTTGCTTAGCAACACACCTGTTTTTCTTCTTGTTATAGATTCTTGTGAGATGGATTTCTTCCATTAGGACTCATCTTTCCTCTTTTTCTCCCTACCATTGAGCTTTCTAACACAAAGCTGAACACTAACATCAAAGGAATTGTGAACTTTAGAGATGTTTGGTATAGAGTGAGCAAGGAGAGCATATCTGTTAGATGTGCAATTCTTACCTGAAGCGATTAATGTAACAAAAAGCTCATCGTGATTAGACGGCTACAGGTACTTACCCATTTTTTAAATTATACACATTAAAACATGTAAAATTGTTATAAAGCATAGCTACATGTGCTTTCAATAACAGGAGGTTTGTGTCTAATTTCTGGATGAGATTTGTTGCTTTCCCCCCTTTACATACATTATTAGAGTCATGAATGCGATGAAAAAAATTAACATACCAGCTTTGAGAGTCATTTTTTCTGGGGGGAAAAATTAATTTCAAGGTTTCTTCCTAATCTAGGACTCTTAGAAGTAGAAGCCCCTTCCTTCAGTGTCTTCTCAAGTTTTCTTGTTTGTTTGTTCTTAGATTTATCTTTTTACACATCTAAGGAAGTAGGTAGCTACAGCTTCCCTGATTCTGAGAAATATTGGCGAGTAGATGGAATCTAGCTGGCAAATCTTATCCCAGGGAAGATGAAACAGGTTTATGGTCAAATGGGAATATTTGAAGCAGCAGCCAGAAAGACAAGATCAATGTGATGTAAAATGTCAAAGTGGCATGCATCACTGAAGTACTTTCCGAAGCGAATATTGAAAAACAACCATGTCAGGAAGGTAAGCGTTCTTTTTCAAAATCCAATTGACAGTGCGATCTTCTTTTTTTCTGTAGAAGAAAAGCTTCTGACAATATTATTCATAATTAGCTTCTTTATTTTCACATGCTTGAGAATAAAAAAGTATACCTTACTAAAACTAAAGGAAGTGAATAAATGGTTTGTTTTTTAGTAGGAGCCACTCGGAACCCACATGATGAGTGACAGTGATGGTACGAGTCATGTTCATTTCAAAAGCCAGTGTGTATCCTCGGCTTTCAGTGTGACCTTATTGAAAAAACTTGAGGACTGTATTGCTCTTTGTTGCTTTTCCAATTGTTATGTGATAACTTTACACCTTAAAAATTAAATTTCCAAAATACACACAAAGAGATTTTTAAAGCCATGCTTTCCGATTTTTTGGGAGCCATATGTCCTCGCAGTTATTGTTTGTGTTCCTTAATAGAGAATTTATTTAACAGTCTTTTATTAGCACTAGGCAATATATCAGATACCTTTGTATCAGGTATGCATACAGGTCTTGCTACTTGTCCTGAGGGGCTTCGGGTTAGTGAGAGAAACAGAGAAATAAACAATTAAAATGTAAGTGATACAATGGCAGAAAACACAAGGATGATGGTAGAGTATAAAAGGCAGTTTGCAGGCCAGGCTTTGTCTTCAGCAAAGATTTCTAGGGAATATGATCAGGTATCTGAATGATACACCCACCTATTCAAGCAAGAGAGGGAAGATTTCCAAGTTAAAAAAAAATGTGTAAAGGGCTTAGAAGAAAGACTCAGAGGAGCTGCCATTAGTTCAGAATGGCAGAAACATAAGGAACAAGGGAGGAAAGGTGAGAAATGAGACTAGAAAGGTAAGCAGGGACCCAACCTAGGAAAGCCCTAAACACTATTGTAAGGACTTCCTGAGAGCAGAGGGGCTCAACATTTAAGTGAAGTCAGTAAGGGACTTAGAAGTAGAATGGTTGTAGATATAGAAAAAAAGGCATTTCAAATTCAGATGTCCAAACCGAGCTCCATATCCTATCTCCCAAGCCTATCGATTATCATCGCCAAGTCCTCCACATATCATCTAATGGCAGTTCCATCCTTTCATTTGCCTATATGTCATCTTTGAAATTTTCTTTCTCTTACAGCCTATATCCCATGTCAGGAAATCTTGGCTCAACCTTCAAAATCTATCCAGAATCCAACCTTTTCTCCACGCCTCCATTATTTCTAATTCCAATCCTTTCCTCTACCATCTCTTGCCTAGATATTATAAAGGATTCCAACTTCCTTCCATCATTGCCTCCCATTCCCTACCTCTGCTCTTGTGATGCTCACTCAATTCAGCTCAATCTCTGTTTCTGTGTATTTATTTTTTTGGTAGGATGTTCTGTCAGTTCCTGAGAGAAGTTTTTTAAAGACGACCGTTATAACTATGGGTTTCCCCCATAGTTTCTTTAGTTCTGGTTTGCATTATAAATTTTTAGGACATGCTCTTAGATACATATGTACTTAGAATTGTAATATTTTACTAATGCATTCCTATTATGAAATATCTCTATTTCTAGTATGTCTTTTTCACTTAAGTTGCACTCCATTGGTCATTAATATAATAGCTATACCAGCTTTCTTTTGGTTAGTATTTTCATGTTTTTTTTTTTTTTCCAAAATCAGGAAGACAAGAACCCCATTAGATATTTGAACAAAAGATTTTAAAAGGGAATTGGTTACATAGGTTTGGAGAGCTGAAGTTCAAAAAAGGAATACTGAGGTAACCCAAAGATAATAATTGTAGGAAGCAGCTACTTTTCTTAGCCTGGGGGTACCAAAGCACAATATTGAGGTGAAAGGAATGCCCTGTAAAACTGGCATTAAGATCTTGAAAAAAAGGTGCCACTCAAAGTGAGGAGGATTTGCCCAGTGGAACTGTTGCCCAGACCTCTAAAGAGCCAGCTCTACCAAGCTCCTGCTTGTACCACTGAGGAGTCATGATGGGGCTGGTTCTGGGAATGGAAGCTGACAGTTTTGGCCTGCACTTCTGGGGCCATCTAACACTGATCACTGTTAGAAATAGGAATCAGGGAAGTAAGCCCCCTTTCCCTTCCTCTAGCCTTCCAAATTCTCTCTAGTCACCCTTATTGGAAATCTTTAACAGAAATCGGGCTGGCAGTCTGTAAATGTAGTTTGCAGGATCCGAGCCCCAGGATCAGAGTAGAATATGTAACAGAAAAGTTGTTTTTCTTTGAAATGAGAGATGATAAGTAACCAGCAAATATGATATATATTTTCCTTCCTTTACTTCAACTTCTCTATATTCTTATAATGTAAAAAAGCATCTTTTTAAAGCATCACATAGTTGCATTTTAAAGAGTTGAGCCTGACAGTCTTCATTTTTACACTACAGCGTTTAGTCGTTATCTATCACATATGATTACGATTACATTCACTATTAACATATTTGGCTTTAGACCTACCATTTTGTTATCTGCTTTTTATTCTTCCTCTTTTGTTTCTTTATCTCTCTTTTATTGAGTTGTTTTGAGTTAATTTTATTATTATTACATTATCCTCCTTGGTAGTTTAACATTCTTTCACTATTGTTTTATTGGCTATTCAATGAATTACAACATATATGTTTCACATATGAAAGTCTACTATACATTAGTACTTTTTCCTCTTCCCAATTCATAGGTTGGGCATTTGGCAACTCCCACACCAGCACTGGCTCTGAACTCCAGTTTTTGGCTCCCTTGCCCTCTGCATCCATCGAAAGCTCTGCTCTGTTTCTCATCTTCTCAGAAATCTCTTCCTAAGTAGACATATGTTCCTAAGGGAAATGTGGTTCCTGATGTTTTTTTAATCCTGCTTTTCTAGTTCTCAGCAGGAGGATTGTTATGAATTACTTAAGCTCACAACAGAATGTAGAACGTTTTTACAGTCTGTTCTCCCTAGAGAATAATACAAGTCAGATCATATTCCCCAGCTCAGAATCTTCTGATGAATTCTTATTTTATTCAGAGTAAAAGTCAAAGTTCTCTTGGATCTTCCCCCTCACCCATTTCCTCTCTTCCTACTCTCATCACTTCTTTTCAGCTGTACTGGTTTCCTGGCTGTTTCTCAAACCAGACAGACTTGTCCCTGATTCGGACCATTTGCATTTTCTGTTCCTTTTACATAAAATAGGATATATACTATTCCATCAGATATCTGCTTGGTTTGCTCCTAGCCCTCCTCACATATTTGCTAAAATATTACTTTCTTAGTGAGGTTTTGCCCAATGATTCTAGTTAAAAAGTTGAACTCCTAAGGCACCATCTATCCTCTTTTATTTTTCTCCTTAGAAATGAACTTCTAATACATTTCAAATTTGCTATTATTATTACTTTTTATCTGTTTCTTTCCATTAGAATATAAGTTTCAATATGACCATGATCTTTATAAAATATTATTCTTCACTATGTACCTCCAGCTCCTAGAATAGTGCCTGGCACACAGTAGACACTCGGTAAGTATTTCTTTTATGAATGAAAAAATGAATAACATAGTTACTAGTGGGGCAAGAGTTCTGGATTTAGATTTGAGAAATATTAAGCAAAATTGATTAATTGGATAGTGATGATTGAAGGAGTCTAGGATAATAATCAGATTTCTGGCCCGGGGGCAAGTTCTATTCCTCTGAAAAAACAGACTCCTTATTTACCAAATGGAATTTACTATCTGGGTCCTTTTTGCTGTGTTGATGTTTCATGTCACTGTTCACCCCAAAGGTAATAACTGTATAGATGGTGCTCTCCAAGATTCTGTCAGTGATGTCAAAGGCTAAAGTATATCCTGTGGGCTACATTCCCTGTATCTATTGAATTCAGGTAGAGTTTTCTAAGTGTCAATTAAATGACAGAAATGATAAGTGCTACTGATTTTCAAAGGAGGGAGAGGTTTCTATGGTTTGAGAGGTTGAGGAAGAAAGAATCTTTCACACGCTCACTAGTGTTTGGATAGGATGTAGCTATTTGAAAATATTGGTCTTTCTGGTCACACAGGGCATGGGAGTGAGCATAAATGTGGAGGTAGAAATGGGATAAATGGAGTGGATTTTGGAAGAATGTTGGAAGGAAGGGGCATGAAGGAGGAGCATATATGTGGAAGAGAAGATCTTTAAATTGTTTTTGAGAAACAGAAACATATTTATTTAAAGTGAACATAATTTACGATTATGCAGAATGGTTACTAGAGAGTAATGGAAAGTGAAGCTGGCTAATAGATAATAGAGAGACATGTGGTTGATTCAGTCCATTTCAATACCTAGGCATTTTTGAAAAATATAAGATATACAATTTGATATAATTTTCTTCATTTTCTTATTTTTAAAATTTTCAATAGATTCAGCATCCATTTTATTCTTCACGTTAAATTAACATGTCATATTTTTAAAAGCGGTAACTAGGAATTCTATTGGGATAAAGGATGTAGTTTTCATTCTTTGGAGATTCATTTTTCTCTCTACATTCTTCTATAAGGAGTGAAACCGAATAGGGAAGTTATATCCTTGAGAAATGCGGGTGTGCAAATTCTAGATCAGAAATCCTATCAAGTTTATTAAAAACACACACAAACAAATGGAGAGCAAAAAGCAAATAGCAGACTGTGTATAAATCAACGTAAATTGAACAGTGAAAATCACATGTGAACTATGAGCTTGTTTGGATTATTAACTGAAATCATGTTGGCTTTCTGTGGAATCAGACATCTGTCAGATCAGGCATATTTAATAAACCGGCCCTGGCCAGCTTCTCCTTTTGGGTGTCTGGGATTTGGGCTGTGTATCTTCTCTTGAACTCTCTCAGGCAACTTGATGTGGTCGAAAGATTCCTAGGACTCACTCTGCCACATAAATATCAACAGTTAGGGCAAGACTGTTAACCTCTTTAAGCCTCAGTTGCCTCATAGGACATATCAGAGTATTAAGAAGGTATTCCTTACGGCCCCTTTTAAATCTAACAACGTGTACTGCCACAGGAGCCTTTCTCTGGAACCTGCACCTCGTCTGGGTCGCTGGCTGGCTGCTTCGGGATGACTATAACAGATCCAAGACGATCTCACCACCTGCACAGTTTTGAATAGGAAGGCTTCCTAACTAAAACAAACAAATTAACAAGTAAAATTGATGAGTCTGGATTCACTCTTGAGGAAATAAGTTAGAATTTTGATCCTATAAAATGCCAACACAGCCCCTCTTCAATTCAGTGCTAGTTTTGAAGAAAAATGGTGTTATTTCACTAAGTTGGCTGATACCACATATTCTTCCAGAGCATAAGGAAGGATGAAGGGCCTAGCTATTCTTGTCTTAGGTGGCAGAGAATAGAGACATGTCTACCATGTGGAAAAGTGTGCCGAATTTAGCTCCTGCGGTGACCCTGACATCTGTAAATGTAGACTCTTTACCTTCAAACTGTTACAGATTTCACTACAGACTGTTACTTATATGAGGTAACAGAGACAGATTCAGCAGGACTGAGCCTTTAATAAATTTATCATTTTATTGAGTGCCTCAGACTGTAGTTCCTAGTAGTTATATAATAATGTTCACTAATGCATTTTTAGGTAATTGGTTTATATGAGATTCTATATTATTTATCAATAGAGAGTAAGTCATTTATGTTTATGAGTTTTGTTTGTATGCATGAAGTAGCTTAGTGAAGTGGAAAGAGCATGGAGTTTTGATACCGGCAGACTTTGGTTCAAATTTGAGTTCTACCATTTTATAAATATAAGGCCTGGAAATAGTGGCACAGCAACCCCAGATGTGTTTTCCTATCTAAAAATGAATATAATCAAACCTAACTCAAAATTGCTAGATTCTAAAGAATAATTGTTAAGTGAATGAATTCAGTTCTCTTCTGCTTTTGTTCATTTTTCAAGCTTTTTGGTTCCTGAAAGTTGTGAAAAAGAATATATGACAGCAGTAGCGTTTATGATGAATCAAAACAAAATCCCTTCCCTCAAGTAACTTCCCCTTGACCACAATGAGATACAACAGAGTGTTGTCCTGGTATACATAACAAGTGTCCTATCTAAGTGGTTTTTAAAAAAATGATCAGTGTGTATGTACACACTCCCTTATATGGATGCAGGATTAAGCACTAATACCAATGCAAATTTAATAGCCAGAGATTGAGAATGAATAGGAGAAAACCCTTTTCATCCAAAATGTCTTGATCTGATATCAGAGGCATAACAGATATGACTTTAGTCAATAATGTTTACCAAGAAGTTAAAGGCCTAGACTAAATGTGAGGGATTTTGTTTCTAATAGGTCATATTTCTCAAGGCCATATTTTTAAAGGGACTTCTCAACTGTGAAGTGATGTTTTGCTATTCTTTATCTCCAAGAAGGAATTTGGTGAAGGAGTTAGACTTTATGTCATTAATACTAAGGGGAATTGCTATTATGTTAAAGAAAAAGAAACAGACATCCTTAGATCAGAAAGATAAATCACATACTATTGAGTGAAGCGTTAAGAAAAGGAAGGAAAACATGATGAAAGTAACTAAAATCGCCAAAAATAAAATTCCAAAAGAGTGGGAAGAACCTTTCGTTTAGTGGAATAAATATTAAGCTATATTTTTTAAAATAGCGTTGATCGTTATTATTTTTAAAAGGGGATTCCTTAAAGTTAATTACCCAAATCTAGTGCCTGTTTCCATTCCATCTCCTTGCTAACATCACCGAGGCATTTATTAAACATTCACCACACTCACACAAAGGGGCTGCCCAGGCTGCCATGGCATGGGTACCATGGCCCATATAAAGTAAAGAAAGGCCAAAGCTTTAGAAGGATGATTGTTATTTGGTTTGGGAACTCTGAATCCACCAATCTCTGGTGTAGAAACTGACATGGTTGTGCTTATTCTGAATAGACAACTCTGAATGGTAAAAGGAAACAATCAACAAACAAATAAAAACAGTCAGTGGATTGAGACAGACCTGGTTTGAGATACTCAGCGTGCCTCTTCATAGCTTTGTGATCCTCATTTTTGAGGCTCACTTTTTGAAAAATGGAGATGATAATGTTTGGGTCAAAATGCGATGATTCAATGAGCTGGGGTATTAAATGCTTGGAAAATCAAAGGTGCTCCTTGCATAGTGGTTTTAAAAAAAAACTCTTTTCCCTAGGACAGTGGACTGAGGAGGTGCTTAGTAAACATTTCTGGTGTTAAATTGAATCTTTTAACTCTTGGGATGAGTATGAGAATATATTTGTTAACAAGTATAAACCAATAACAATAACAACACAAAATACAAAGCTTGACACATGAAAGGGATTGGTAACTGCTAGCTTCCATTTGCCTTCATCTGTAAAACAACGGTTGAACTAGATGGCCGTCAGTGTCTCTTTTGGTTTTTAAAATGCTACAGTATAATAGATTCTAATTGGCTTTATAAGAAAGCTTTGTGTAGACCTTTATATGGAAAACTATCCCGTTTTAATAGGGCACTCTACCTGGCCGTACATCAAAAGGGAATGCCAAATCCTCCATAAAAGCTGATTTTCTGTTAAAAATAACAACAATCAAACCTGTCTTTCCTTTATTCTTCTTGTGAAAGCAAGGAATGAGAAAAATTTGAGAGAAAAATGAACAGGTAGTAAACTCAAAGGACATTGAAACAGAGGCAGAAAGAAGATTGAGTGATAATTACAACAATGGATAGAAACTAAGGAGAAAATGTGAGGGAAATCATGTTTGAAGGCAGAACCAAAGTGCCTAGATGTGAAAAAAAATGACTGACTCTAATAGGGTAATAGATTACAGCATGGGAGAAGAGAGGAAGAAATGGTCAAAGGAAGGCCGGAAAGCAAGAAAAAAAATTTGAGCTGAGTTTTCTGACAAAAATAAAAAAAAATAAAAAACAAACTAAAGGAGAAGATGAAGGGCAGGTACACAGCAGATCAATATTTTTTTTAACTTGGCTTGAGTATGTTGCCTCTACTTATTTTTGTGTTTTTTCTAGGCTCTTGCTTGATGATCTGTTCTGTTCATGATGTCATCATTATAAGACTGGTTCACCTCTGTCTTACCTTAGAGCAACTAATTAAAAAAAAAAAAGAAAAAAAGATAACAAACAGAAGCAGTGGATAGGCATGACAGAAGGAAAATTGTAATTGGTAGAACTAAAAGCAGACAGTAAAGATTTTGATGGGGGCAAATTTAAAGCCCCCATTATTGTGGGCTTTTAGGAAGGAAAATAGTAACTAAAGACTACTTGTATATTAGTTTGAAATGTTAGAAGACAAACAATACGAAGGCACAAATAAGTAGATTTCTCAGGTTAGCTTTGCCACATTAAAATTTTACACCACTGGGGAAAACATACAAACATTATGCTTTTAGTTCTCTAAAAACAAACTTAAATCCAAACCGTATGTTAAACAATAAAATTAAAATCAAATTTTGACTGAAAGAGTTTGCTATTTTTGCTGGGCAATTTTCTTTATAAAATACAGATTTAATAGTACTATGCCACTCCTCTCACTTTGATAAAAAGTACCTTAAAATTATCTCCATCTCCTGGATTATAGAATTGTCCCTTGTCCTTAGCATGGTAAGACTTTTCTGCAAGGTTCTCCCTCCAGAATTCACTCCCATTTGTTTTAAATCCAGTCATCAGATTCTTCTTAATGGCTGATGCCCAGGACAGAACACATCGTTCTTGGTGGGAGCCTGGAGTAATAATATCTATGTTATACTTTAGGAAGATTAATTTGGCAGCTATGCATAGGATCGATTAGTGTCTACGAATTTTTATTACACTCTAAATTCTGTTTAAGGTCTAACTTTCATCCCAAGAGTTTGGCTTTTTGTTTTGGGGGCTTTTATTGGGCTTCACTCCTTTTCAGACTTAAAAAAAAAAAATCTGCACTTAGTTTCAGGCTATCTTCATGCTTTGATTGTTGCTACGGCCCTTGGACAAACTGCAAGATCCTGGAGGAGAACATTAGTCATTCTCCTCTCCAGACCTGGATGGCAGTAGCTGTTCCAACACCAATTGGATTGTAGAAACCATCAGTATTCCAGACAGTCTATGGCCTAAGCATGAGAGAGAAAGTAAGGGGAAAGAGAAGCATATAAATACAGAAAGAATAACAGAAAAAGGAAGAAAGAATGATAGGGAGAGGAGAATATTAGTTATTGGGTCAATCACAAGTATCGTTCATCCAATTATCCAAATGTTTTTATTCATATGTGATATTTTTTGCCTGTTTTGAAAATGATGGTATTGCCTATAAAAATTCTTACATCTTCATTGTTAAAAAAAACCCAAAAAACAAAAACAACCTGAAAGTAAATTTTTCTTAATTGTTTAAAGCTTGCAAAAAAGGAGTTTTAATTTATTTTATTTATCTATTTTTTGTGATTCATGGTTTTATTTATTTTTTAATAAAATTTATTGGGGTGGCATTGGTTAGTAAAATTATATAGCTTTCAAATGTACAATTCTATAATACATCATCTATATATTGCATTGAGTGTTCATCACCTAAAGTCAATTATCCTTCCATCACCACACTCGTCTACAGAGGATGCCAAAAATATGTATACACATTTTAGGAAAGAAAAACTATATTAAAATTGTAATACTCAATATACACCAATAAAAAAAGATGCATACAAGTCATGTTTGACTTCTGCAATAAAAAGAGGTGCTCAAAGTGGTTACCATCAGCGTCCAGCCACTTCAGATTATGGTGAACTGCTGCTTGAGCAACACTGACAAGTTTCCACTTGTATACATTTTTTTTGGCACCCTGTATTTGATCCCATTTTCCCTCATCTACCACTCCCCAACCCCCTTACCCTCTGCTAACCATTAAACTGTTGTCTGTATCTATGAGTTTTTGTTTGTCTTGTGCATTTGTTTATTGCTTTCTGTTTTATATCCTACATTATCTCACATATGAATGAAATCATATGGTTCTTGACTTTTTCTCTCTGAATTATTTTGCTTAGCGGAAGATCCATCCATGTTGTTCCAAGGCATAATTTCATCTTTTCTTCTGTCCAAGTATATGTGGATAAGTACTGCATCTACTTTACCAAGTTATCTATTGAAGCACACTTCTGTTGTTCCGTGTCTTAGCCACTGTAAATAAAGCTGCAATGAACATAGGGGTACATGATAGCTTTATGAATAAGTGTTTTCAGATTTTTGAGGTAGATACCCAGAAGGTAATTCTTTTCTTAATTTTTTGAGGAAACTTCATACTGTTTTTCAAAGTGGCAGCAACAATTCACATTCCCACCAACAGCGCATCAGGGTTCCTTTTTCTCCACAGCCTCTCCAACACTTGTTATTACTTGTCTTATTGATGACAGCCATTCTAACAGGTGTGAGGTGGTATCTCATTGTGGTTTTGATTTGCATTTCCCTAAGAGACAGTGAAGTTGATCATCTTTACATAAATCTGTTGGCTGCCATTTTTGCAAGTCTTCTTGGGAGAAGTGTCTGTTGATGTCCTCTGCCCATTTTTTTTTTAATTTATTGGGGTGACAATTGTTAGTGAAATTATGTAGATTTCAGGTGTACAATTCTGTATTGCATCATCTATAAATCCCACTGTGTGTCCCCACCCAGAGTCAGTTCTCTTTCCATCACCATATATTTGATCCCCCTGACCCTCATCTCCCACCCCACTCCCCCCTTACCCTCTGGTAACCACTAAACTATTGTCTGTGTCTATGAGTTTTTGTTTCTCATTTGTTTGTCTTGTTCTTTTGTTGTTCTTGATTTATATACCACATATCAGTGAAATCATATGGTTCTCTGCTTTTACTGTCTGACTTATTTCGCTTAGCATTATACTCTCAAGATCCATCCATGTTGTCACAAATGTTCCTATATCATCTTTTCTTTTCCTTTTTTTTAATTTATTAGGGTGACAATTGTTAGTGAAATTACATAGATTTCAGGTGTACAATTCTGTATTACATCATCTATAAATCCCATTGTGTGTTCACCACCCAGAGTCAGTTCTCCTTCCATCACCATATATTTGATCCCCCTTACCCTCATCTCCTACCCCCATCCCCCTTACCCTCTGGTAACCACTAAACTATTGTCTGTGTCTATGAGTTCTTGTTTCTCATTTGTTTGTCTTGTTCTTTTGTTGTTTTTGGTTTATATACCACATATCAGTGAAATCATATGGTTCTCTGCTTTTTGTGTCTGACTTATTTCACTTAGCATCATACTCTCAAGATCCATCCATGTTGTCACAAATGTTCCTATATGGTCTTTTCTTACTGCCGAATAGTATTCCATTGTGTATATATTCCACAACTTTTTTATCCATTCATCTATCAAAGGACATTTTGGTTGTTTCCATGTCTTGGCCACCATGAGCAAAGCTGCAATGAACATTGGAGCACACATGTCTTTATGGATAAATGTTTTCAGATTTTTTGGGTAGAGAGAGGGATTGCTGGGTCATGTGGTAATTCTATTCGTAATTTTTCTCAGGAGAGGGACTGCTGGGTCATATAGTAATTCAATTTGCAATTTTTCAGGAACCTCAAACCTCCACACTGCCTTCCATAATGGCTGCACCAGTCTGCATTCCCACCAACAGTGTATGAGGGTTCCTTTTTCTCCACACCTCTCCAACACTTGTTACTATTTGTCTTTTTGATGATAGCCATTCTAACAGGGGTGAGGTGATAGCTCATTGTGGTTTTTATTTGCATTTCTCCGATGATTAGTGATGTTGAGCATTTTTTTCATATGTCTATTTGCCATTTGTATGTCCTCTTTGCAGAAATGTCTCTTCAGGTCCTCTGCTCATTTTTCAATTGGGTTGTTAGTTTTTTTGTTGTTGAGCTTCATGAGTTCCTTGTATATTTTGGATATTAGCCCCTTATCGGAGGCACTGTTTGCAAAAATCTTCTCCCATTCAGCTGGTTGCCTCTTTATTTTGTCGATGGTTTCTTTTCCTGTGCAGAAGCTTTTAAGTTTCATATAGTCCCATTTGTTTATTTTAGCTTTTACTTCCATTGCCTTTGGAGTCAAATTCATAAAATGCTCTTTGAACCCAAGGTCCATAAGTTTAGTACCTATGTTTTCTTCTATGCAGTTTATTGTGTCAGGTCTTATGCTTAAGTCTTTGATCCATTTTGAATTAATTTCGGTACAGGGTGACAGCAGTCCAGTTTCATTCTTTTGCACATGGCTATCCAATTCTCCCAGCACCATTTATTGAAGTTTTCTCCATTGTATGTTTTTAGCTTCTTTGTCAAAAATTATCTGTCCATATTTATGTGGTTTTATTTCTGGGTTCTCAATTCTATTCCATTGGTCTATGTGTCTGTTTTCCTGCCAATACCATGCTGTTTTGATTATTGTAGCCCTGTAGTACAAGCTAAAGTCAGGGAGTGCGATACCTCTGGTATTGTTCTTTTTTCTTAAGATTGCTTTGGCTATTCGGGGTCTTTTGTGGTTCCAAACAAATCTAATGATTTCTTTTCTATTTCTTTAAAAAATGCCATTGGGATTTTGATGGGAATTGCATTAAATCTGTATATGGCTTTGGGTAATATGTCCATTTTAACTATGTTGATTCTTCCAATCCATGAGCACAGAATGTCTTTCCATTTCTTTGTGTCTTCTTCAATTTCTTTCAAAAATGTCTTATAGTTTTCAGCATACAAATCCTTCACATCCTTGGTTAAGTTTATTCCTAGGTATTTTATTCTTTTTGCTGCAATAGCAAAGGGAATTGTTTTTTGTATTTCTTTTTCTGAGATTTCATTGTTAGTATGTAGGAATGCAATGGACTTTTGTATGTTGATTTTGAAGCCAGCAAATTTACGGTATTCGTTGATTGTTTCTAACAGCTTTTTGGTGGAGTCTTTAGGGTTTTCTATATATAGCATCATGTCATCTGCAAAGAGTGATAATTTAACTTCTTCATTCCCAATTTGGATGCCTTTTATTTCTTTCTGTTGCCTGATTGCTCTGGCAAGGACTTCCAACACTATGTTGAAAAGCAGAGGTGATAGGGCACAGTCCTGTAATGTTCCTGAACATAGAGCAAAGGACTTCAGTTTTTCACCGTTAATTATGAGATTAGCTGAGGGCTTGTCATACATGGCCTTTATTATGTTAAGGTATTTTCCTTCTATACCTATTTTATTAAGTGTTTTAATCATAAATGGATGTTGTATCTTGTCAAATGTTTTTTTTGCATCAATTGATATAATCATATGATTTTTGCCTTTATTTTGTTTATGTGATGTATCACATTGATGGATTTGCGGATGTTGAACCATCCTTATGCCCCGGGGATGAACCCCACTTGGTGATGATGAATAATCTTTTTAATGCATTCTTGTATTCGATTTGCTAGAATTTTGTTTAGGATTTTTGCATCAGTATTCATCAGAGATATTGGTCGTTTTCTTTTTTTGTGTTGTCCTTACCAGGTTTTGGTATCAGGGTAATGTTGGCCTCATAAAATGAATTAGGGAGTACTGTCTCTTCTTCAATTTTTTTGAATAGTTTGAGCAGGATTGGTATTAGATCCTCTTTAAAGGTTTGGTAGAATTCACTAGTGAAGCCATCTGGTCCCGGACTTTTGCTTTTGGGAAGGTTTTGGATGACTGATTCAATCTCGTTACTGGTGATAGGTCTGTTTAGATTTTCCAGTTCTTCATGGTTCAGCCTTGGAAGGCTATATGTTTCTAAGAACTTGTCCATTTCTTCTAGGTTATTGAATTTGGTGTTATATAGTGCTTCATAGTATTCTTGCATGATCCTTTGTATTTCTGTGGTGTGCGTGATAACTTCCCCTTTTTCATTTCTAATTTTGTTAATTAGAAATCTTCTCTCTTCTTATCTTAGTGTCTAGCCAAGGGTTTGTCGATTTTGTTAATCTTTTCAAAGAACCAGCTCTTTGTCACATTAATTTTTTCTACTGTCTTTTTGTTCTCTATGTCATTTAGTTCTAGTCTGATTTTTGTTATTTCCTTTCTTCTGCTGACCTTGGGTGTCACTTGTTCTTCTTTTTCTAGTTCTTTAAGCTGTAACATGAGGTTATTTATTTGGGATTTTTCTTGTTTCTTGAGCTAGGCCTGTATTGATATAAATTTCCCTCTTAAAACTGCTTCACTGCATCCCAAAAATTTTGGTAGGATGTATTTTCATTGTCATTTGTTTCTATGTATCTTTTGATCTCTCCTCTAATTTCTTCTTTGGCCCAGTCGTTCTTTAAAAGTATCTCGTTTAATCTCCATGTATTTGTGTTTTTTCCTGCTTTCTTTTCACAGTTGATATCCAATTTCAAAGCCTTGTGATCAGAGAATATGCTTGGTATGATTTCAATTTTCTTGAATTTGCTGATGCTGATTTTATGTCCCAATATATGGTCTATCCTTGAGAACGTGCCATGTACACTTGAAAAGAGTGTATAGTCTGATGTTTTAGGATGAAGTGCTCTATATATGTCAATGATGTCCATTTCATCTAATGTGTCATTTAGGGCTGCCATTTCGTTATTTATTTTCTGTTTGGATGATCTATCCATAGCTGTCAATGATGTATTTAAGTCCCCTACTATAATTGTGTTTTGGTCAATTTCTCCCTTTAGTTCTGTTAGTAGTTGCTTGGTATATTTCAGTGCTCTTTGATTGGGGGCATAAATATTGATGACTGTTATGTCTTCTTGTTGTATAGTTTCCTTTACCATGATGAAATGTCCATCTTTGTCTCTTGTTACATTTTTCACCCTGAAGTCTGTTTCATCGGAAATCATTATGGCTACACCTGATTTTCTCTGGGTACCATTTGCTTGGAGTGTCAATTTCCACCCTTTCACTTTGAGTCTATGCTTGTCCTTGTAGCTGAGATGTGTCTCTTGGAGACAGCACATAGTTGGGTTTAGGTTTTCGATCCAATTTGCTACTCTGTGCCTTTTTATTGGTGAGTTCAGTCCATTTACATTTAGGGTGATTATTGATACTTGAGGATTTCCTGTCATTCTATGTTTACTTCTTTGGTAAGGCTGTGTCTCCATTGTTTCTTTGCCTTTTTGTTGTTGTCTATTATTCCTGTGTAGTGGTATTCTATGATGTTTCCCTCTGTTTCTTCTTTTATTACAGTGTATATTTCTATTCTGGATTTTTTTTGAGTGGTACCCTGAAGTTTATGTAAAAGAAAGTTTGATATTTAGAGTATTCCATTTTCTTCAGCAAGCTTACTTTCTCCATTCCCATATGCCTATTCAGACCTTTACACTCCCCCTTTTCATGTTGCCACAAATTGTTCTGTTGATGGTGGTCGAATCGCCTCTTTTAGTATTTCTTGTAGTGTAGGTCGTGTATTAGAAAATTCCCTCAGCTTCTGTATGTCTGGATGGTCTTTATTCCTCCTTCATATCTAAAGGATATCTTTGCTGGATATATTGTTCTTGGCTCATAATTTCTCTCTTTCAATAGTTTGAATATTTGGTTCCACTCCCTCCTGGCTTTAGAGTTTCTGCTGAGAAATCTGATGATAATCTAATGGGCTTTCCTTTGTAGGTTACCGTCTTCTTTTCCCTGGCTGCCTTGAGGATTCTTTCTTTGTCGTTATTTTTAGACAGCTTCAATACAATGTGCCTTGGAGAAGGCCTGTTGGGATTGAGGTAATTAGGTGTTCTATTTGCTTCTTGGATTCGAGGATCCAGTTCTGTCCACAAGTTTGGGAAGTTCTCATCAACAATTTGTTTGAATATATTCTCTGTTCCCTTCTCTCTTTCTTCTCCTTTTGGTATGCCCATTATTCTTATATTGCTCTTTCTGATGGAGTCAGAAATTTCTTGTATAGTTCTTTCATTTCTTTTAAGTCCTAAGTCTCTTTCTTCTTTCATCTGTGTAATTTTCATGTTTCTATTTTCGATGTCACTGATTCTTTCCTCCATCTGGTCAACTCTATTACCTAAGCTGGTTATTTCATTCTTAGTTTCTTCTATTGAGTTCTTAATCTCCAGAAATTCCATTTGGTTCTTTTTTAAAATTTCAATCTCTTACATAAAACGCTCATGTTGTTCTTTGATTGCGTTTTTGAGTTCATTAAACTGCCTTTGTGTGTTTTCTTGCATCTCGTTGAGTTTTTTCAGAACTGCAATCTTGAATTCTCTGTTATTTAAGTCACATATTTCCATATGTTTAAGTTCCTTTCCTGGAGACTTTTCACATTCTTTCTGAGCTGTCTTGTTGCCTTGGTTATTCATGGCAATTAGTGATTTATTATTTCTCTTTCTAGACATCTTCAGGAGTGGCTTCTGCAACAGGTTGATAGGAAGAGGTCTTTCTTTTGTTTTCCAGGACTTGTTGGTAGAATGTGTATTTTCTCTTTGACTGCAGCCTTTTTTTCCTCTCTCATACAGTAGTGCTATGTTTTCTCTGCACTATTCCAGCTTCTCACACAATGGGGGGATTCCCTGGGTAACGGGCTTCTCCTCTGTTAACAATTCACCTGAGTCATAGGGCTCCACGTCTCTGTTGCGATGCGGAGAGCTTTTGAAGTTCCAAAGCTCTTTTTGCACCAGATTCAGAGCCCATATGTTTCAGCAGTTCTGTTTGCTCCTGCAGGGATCCGCCCAGATAGGTGGGGCCAGGGTCGGGTGAGTTGTGAGAGGTGGCCCAGAGCAATGGCAGTGACCACCAGTACAGCCAGTCCTGCTTCCACAGCTCCCTCCTCTTTGCCGGAACTAGTTGGGCTGCGAATCTGTGTCTACAGTCCACAGTTCTCAGAGCAGCAAATATTTTATTCTTTTGATCTGACACTGCTACTGTTCAGCTTCTAGCACCAGGCAGGTGGGGGTGGGGTGAGCTCTGGGAGGAGAGGGAGGGGTTGGCCTGTCTCAGTGCCTAAAGCTTCCGTTCTCCGCTCGGCAGTGAGGGCTTAAACCACTGTTTTCAGGCTTCTTCCCTCAGTATTTTCTCTGAGGTGTCTGCCGTGAGCGTTGGGTTCATCCGTGTTATATGCTGCCCCCTCAGCCCTGTGGGCCATAAGTAGTACCCTAGCAGTCCGAGTTCTTCCCTTTACTGCAGCTGCTGTCGTTCCGGGATGCAGCGAGCTCGGAGCACTGAGCTAGGTCTGCGTCCTGTGCCTGCACGTCTCCGTCTCCGCACTTCTCCTTTCCTTCCTCCCCCGCTCACGGGACTCTCCCACCTTTAGGTGGATTCAGTAGTGGGCCTCTTTGTCTTGCCTGTGTGCTGTGCCGGGAGTCCTTTGTGGATTTATTGTTGTTCGATTAGTTGTAAATTCTAGGGGCGCTTTACAGAGGCTTACCTCACGCCTCCATTTTGATGACGTAATCAAAATCCTTTTGATAGAATTTACCTGTCATGTTTTTGGCTAGTGAGTCTGGCTATAATCAACCATGGATGTGGCCCTACCTGGAAATTGCATCTTCAGGTTTTCTTATGGATATAATGCTGCACTTGCTTTCTACCCTTAAGAGAAATATGAAAAGGAAAAAAAAATCCGTATTTTATTTATTTTCTTTGAGGAAGATTAAACTCAAACTCATTGTCTTCTTGTGCTACCAAAGACAAAATCTGGAGGAAAAAAATATTAGGCTAAAACAAAGTAAATATACAATGTTTCCAAGCAATGTTTCCAACCTTTTGTTTTTAAATTCTTACATTATAAGTTTTATTGCTCCTCCTTGGATAGCTTTCAAAAGTAAAAATGACTCTTGCATTATATTTGTAAAGGTTTATGATGAATCAGGTGATTTCTGGAATGGCCTCTCACCTGTGTGGATGCTTATAAGAATAAAAAAGAGAGAAAATTATGTTTGCTATAGATTCAAATTTTATGAAAGGAGCAAGAAACCACATTCATTCATGCAGACACTAACACTTTCTTTTGAAGGAAATCAAATATTGCAGTTTATTTTATTGGTAAGCAAAATTTGCTGTGGTCGTGGAAATCAGCCATACAATTTTATAAGTTATAAAAGAGTAATGGCCTCCAAGAGGCCAGTGGAGACTTTTGTTTTGAGAAGGAAAAGAAAAATAATAATTGAACAAAAAATAATTCTATATCTGTCAGATGAAATTTTGGGTAGTAAAACAGTTATGATATATTATTAAGCTAGTTTTCTATGAAGAAGTAAACAAAACATGTCTGTATATTGTCTTCAATAGGAAGGGTACAGTTTGTGACTAATAAAATATTACTATCTGGTAGTATGGGATTGGTCTTTTCTATTCTTACATTTGCTTGATCCTTCAACTTTCTATGTTGTGAAGAAAACTTGGACAAGCGACCACATCTTATATTTTATCACACAAAATATGATAAACTTTATCATTGTGTCATGTATCAGTGTCTTGATAATTTAAGTAATGAATAAATAATTTCTTTTCAATCTTGTGATTAGTTGTATAAAATTTTGTATACATATGTTAATTTTATATTCAATCAATTTGAAATTATGTTATTTTTGCTGCATGAAATTTTCAAGGATTGAACTTCCCACACCCCTAAGACCCTTTTAAAAATAGTTTGCTATAAGGAATAGGGTGAAAGCCAATAATAGGGATCTGTGAAAGCAAATCCTTTTGCAGAGATGAGAATGTTCAAGTACAGTGACCAATTCATCCGGTTTGCAGGGATTTTGCTGGTTTTAGCATTGAAAGTCTTGAATCCTGGAAACAATCTCAGTCCATGTATTCGATACACAAAATTTCAGTGGGTCATAGACTGTATCTAACCTATATCTATATCTGTAAGTAAATCTGTATCTGTATCCACATACTAGACATGTGATACATGTATACATAGTGATTCAGTCTGGGATGGGAGAACTTCCCATCTCTCCCTTTGTGCTTCAAAGTTTGGCATTATCTGCCTTTTGAATTGAGCAACTTGTGTTTAATGCTCATTTTAAAACAAATCATACAAACACACGCTTTAAGGTTAGTCTTTTGTTTTCCCTTTCTTTTCATTTTTCTTATCTATTTATGTTACTGTATGTTTGGTTTTATTATGAAAAAAATCACATAGATGGCATACATGTGTGGAAGCAGCAGCATTTCCTCTGTGCTAAATGCATTTCCCTTTTGAAAAGTGATATTCTTAAATTATTCATGACTTGAATTTTTTGGTAACTTTTTAAAGCATAAAAACCATTCAATACTAACTGAAAAAATTGCTCTAGGTGTCACTTCCACTAAAGGTGTATAGGAACAACAAAAAAGGAAATATCTTATATATTGGAGATATTTCTTTCCAATGATTCCATGACTAAGGCTTTTCAAAGTATATGTGATTTGGTTTATGATCAATTCTTACATGACATTAACGTCCTCAGGCTTCACCATTCTATGATTACTGATTATTTTGTATTACTATTTATACCCACAATTCTTTTGCTTGTGGACCTCACCAAATAACTGTAGCATTTTGGCTTCCTAGTCAAAAATCCCTCAGCCCTGTACCAAGATCTCATGGGGCCTATGGTTTGTTTACTGTCTGAGACCATAGAGACACTGAGGGAGGTAGCTTGCTATTCCTGCTGCTGCCTTCCTTAGAAATAGTGTTTCTCTCTGCTGATGGGCTTGTATTTAGCTATAAAATGCTATATAGCTTATTCATCACTTTATTCCAGTACTGGTGATAGTATCTGGCAAATAATAACTATTGAGTAACTATGTGTAGATTGTATTAATGAATGAATGAACCCATTTATTCACACATATTTTATGAGTGTCCAGTATGTATCAGCACAGCGTTAGTCACTGAGGATACAGTGATGGGTATAAAATATATTGGTCCTTCCCATGCGGAAGCCATACTGATCTTCCCATACAGATCAGTGAACAGGCAATTGTAATGCAGTGCAGGGTGCCAAGTATCATGAGAGGGGAGGCCAGGGTGCTGGACAGGCCAAGCAGGGGCACCCAGCTTCTCCATTTAGGATCCGCCCAGACTACATTGGTCTATAATTGGCTGGTTGTTCTGGTCAGATGTTTTTTTGTTGGGGATGGGCAGAGAAATTCTATACTTCCTGGGCCGAGTAATGCTTCTTCTTAGCACAGTTCTCTCTTTAAAAGAAAATTGGGCATCTCCACGAATTCTAGTCATTTCTGGGTTTGAGCTCTTTTAAAAAAAATGCGTATTTTTAAAGCAGAAAATTGGTTCTTTAATTTACCACCAGAAAGTTTTAGAGGAGAATCTAAATTTATCCTCACGTTTTCCTTTAAAAATATAACATATTAAGCATAATGTCGGAAAACTAAGATGAAAACTTAAGACGAATTCACTAATTCACTTTCTTTTCTTTTTTTTGGTAGAACACGTAAGGAGAAAGAGCGTCTCACAATTCTTTCTAAGACATACATTTCAATGCTTTTTTTTTGGCTTGTTTAATCATCACTGGCAGGTGTAAATGATAATGTTGGTGCAGTTTCTTTTATTTTTGGCAAAGCATGTAGTATATAATTTTATTTTCATGAAGGAAATTTCAATGGGACCAATGTATTCTTTGGAACTCATTTAATATCACATAGTGGTAAGCCATGATAAGAAACTCTTTTAAATTAATTTTTTTCCTGTTCTTTGTCATTCATATGCTAATGTCCTGTCAAGTTTCAGTTTGTGTCCTAGAACCTTTTTTATTCTATCTACAGATGCTTCACTCATGCTCATCAAAACACAAATAATAAAAATCTGGCTCACTTTCTGGTCATTTTCTGACTGATAAGATATTGTAGCATTTGTATGAATATAGTACAATTTTAAAGTGTTTTATTAGTTCTTTCTTTGAGTGTGTAGATGAAACACATCAGTTACATTTGATTGAAATGAAGAGAAATGTATAACATCTAAATATTAAATAAAATTTCCCCAGGTTTTGGTAGTAAGTTTGTCAGAGGAAAACAAAAATTAGCACTTTAACTACAATGAAAAATAGTATTACTCGATTCATTATTTGTATTATTGGTAGAGTTTTTTTCTTTTATTAATAATAATTTAATCTAGATTATATGATTTCATGGATGCTGTACGTCTTAAAATATTTTTTCCTAAACATTCTACTTATTGAGCACATTGTGTTCTTTGGATAAAAGAAAACGGCCATGTTTGAAATCTACTTCTTTTCTTCAAAAAGGATGTTCTACTGATAATTCTTAACATTATTTATGTCACGTCACATATATTAAGTTGGTGCAAGAGTAATTGCGGTTTAAAAGGTTAAAAATAATTGCAAAAACCGCAATTACTTTTGTACCAACCTAATAGAAAAAGGATGGTATTTGTACAGCACACTAAGGTCAATAACAAGGTTGCTGATGACCTTGAAGCGACCACCTGGAGGTTTGGCTGGCCCTGGGCCTTGCCCCGTGAGCAGATAAATACCTCCACACCTGTGCCTCACAGTACACCCCTCGGGAAGCTCTCTATTTGTGCATAAAGAGCAGCCTTAAAAAAATCGTTTAGTGCATTACTAGGAATGTAAACTTTGGGTTTTTTTCTCTTCCTTCTTCTTTTCTTTCCTTCTCTTTCCCCTCATCTTTTATTATAGTATCACGAGAATGTTTTCTTGAATATAATTAATAAACATTCATTCTAAAATGTTTGGATAATAAAAAATGTAAATGACAACATAAAATTACCCATAATGCCAAAACCTCTAACTAAGTGTGGTTGGACTGTGTGTGTGTGTAAATTATGATCATCTATCATATGTAATTTTGTAAGCTGTTTTATTAAAAAAAACAAAAAACAAAAAATGATATTCTGTATACGTTTCCCCATATAATTAAACATGAATTTTAATTGTGGCAGGATATTTTGTTTAAATGAATATTCTGTATTTCATTTTATAATTTATTTTGTTAGATAGGTGATTCTCATTTTTTCCTAGTATTATAGTTAGTATGTTGATATATATCCGTAAGCATAATAAGGATACATTTCTAGAAGTAGAATTAAGAGGTCTATCTTAGTTGTACCAGCTGCTGCAACAATTAAGCTCCAAGAAATCAGTGCTTAGCTGCATGTACTTTTTGCTCACATAAAGGTCAGTCAGAGTGAGGTATGGTTTTGGTGGTGGGGTGGTACAAAAGGTATTATTCAGTCCTAGGCTAATAGTGGCAGGCTTTAGTCTTGTCAACACATGGCTTCAATGGTTTACCCTGGGAGATGACGGCTAACCAACCGACTGAGGAAGAGAAGCAAGGGTATTGCATGGAAGGTTTATATGAGTCAAGCCTGGAGTGGCCTCAATTCTACTCATACTCCATTGGTAGGAGTTAATTACAGCTGGATCACACCACATTGCTGGGAAAGCAATTTAGGTGTGTGCTCAGCTACCTTGTGTTAACCTCAAGATCACAGTTCTAAGCATATTTAACTTTCTTGCAAATTATTCTAAGAAATATTTTATCCAGTTTACACACAAAACAACAGTGTTAAAAAAAAAAAAACTTGTTTTACCTCAACAGCAATAAGCATATTTAAAAAAATTTTTCTGGTCTTAAAATAAAAAATGAAAGATTTCTCATTGTTGTTTTAAATAGCAATTCTTTGATTACTAGTGAAGTTGAGCATTTTTAATATGAATATGGAATATGTTTTCTTTCTGTTTGAATTATGAATTTATGAAGTTAACCATTTTTTTCTATTCAGAAGCACGTATTTTTATTAGTGACTAAAAAAACAAAACAACCCTCTTTAATAAAGCTAGGAAGAAAGCACTTTTGGGGGCTGATTTTTTTTTTTTTAACAATTTTGGAATTTTCTTTTAACTTTGTTTATGACAATTTCCAGAGAAAGCGTTTAATTTTAATGTGATCAAATCTCATAGTTTTTGTTTTCTCTCTCCCTTTTCATGTACCCTCTTGCATGTTTAATCCTCTGGCATGTTTAATCTTCTTCTGCTTTTTATTTATTTTTTCTTTTCATCTCCTTAGTCTCTTCATTTCCTCTAATACCTCTGTTCTGGCTTTTTCCCTCATTATTTCCCCTTGCCTGCCTCTGGGGTTGATCTTCTTGCCTTGGTCTATGAATTCTCTCTCTCACTCTGCCCTTGTCTCCTTCAAAATTGATGGCTTCTGAGAGTAATTCTGCAGAAAGAAGCTCTTAATTACAGCACTCATTATTAATACACTTATTAAAATACTTAATATGTGCCAGGCACTCATGAGAGCTTCAAATGCAGTATTTCATTTCATCTTAACGTCATTTGGGTTAAAGAAGTTAGATCATTTGCCCAAAGTCACACAAGTGAGTAGCAGAGAATGGATTTGCATTGCTAGAATTTGAAATATTAGGAGCAGATTTCTCGAAGATAATTTGGGTGAGGGCCTTTCCAGTGTCACTTAAATTACAATGCTCAGGTTTAACCCTCGATTTGGTCATGCACACAACACAAACGCTAAGGGTATTCTTGATTCCTAGAGTTAGAGTTTCCACTCAAAATCTGAAAATCTTTTTTCTGGATAGTTCAGCCATAAGGTACCCCTTTCCTTCTATTCATCCTTGATAACGAGGTAGCAGAATCAACTTTTATTCAAATAGAAAACTCTGTATTTCCCATCAAGCAAAATGCCTTGTTTTTGACACTTCTCTCTTTTTTAGGCTACATTGGAAGTTATTGGCACTGGTTAACATACTGGAGTTGACTAAATATCCTCTCAGCCCTGATGTTCCCAGTAGCTCTTAGTAGGGTTAACCATCTTCTATCCATGGAATTACTACTTCCTTGTTCCTAAGATGGCAAGGGACTTGTATTATCCCCTATTTGATTCAAATTTGATTCAAATCCCGTTTGTTCAAGTCGTGTACACCAAAATGGTGCTATAAATATATGAATCTCATTACTACATTCTTTTCCTCCATAGAACAATGAACTCTGAACAAATTGAATAATAAACCTCAGTATAAAGGCTGTATGATGTGTAGATATGGATGTCACATATCAAAATTAGAGTAATTTTGGCCCTCCCACTCACTTCATTTTTATTCACATGGTTAACCATGAGAATGGTTATTTTTCTTCCAAACAGATAAATACACTTCTAATCAAATCTAGTATGTGTGTATTTTTTTAGCGGCAGAGAGGATAAAAATATTCGGGTTTGATCTCATGCTATATACATATAATTATGAGAAGAAAACAAACAAAAAACATGAACCCTTGGTCTTTGCAGTGTCTATTAGTAGACAGCTTTTAAAACAGAAACATCCATAATAATTGAGTTATCATTTCTCGTTTTGCAATGAATTAGTAGCTCGAACAAAACCATAAAAGATCATTTAGAGTCACTTTTTACTATAGAGTTGTAACGTAGTTTGTGGCAATTGGTCTACGGAATTTTCTCATTACTTTAGAGCCAGATCTAGTAATTTCCTTGTCTATTGACAAGGCCATTTATACACAGTCACAAACAAAGAAAAATACTGTATTAAGAAGGCTTCAGAGCAAGAAATTCTCTACATCCTTTTAAGAACAGTTTTGTTTTTTTTTTAAATCAAAGAAATCTGTATCAGGAAACATTTCTTTACATTTAATCTGAATTATGAGGTAACAATATATACAATTTTCAGCAGACAGATCTTTAACTCATTTCATCTTTTTTTCTTGATATTTTCTCTAAAGATAAGAAAATAAAGCTTTGGAAACATATAAGGTTTAAATTCTACATACAATGATTCTAAAATTATAATATAGAAAGTGTTTCAAATAGGGAGCCAAATGGTATGTACAGAAATTTCAGGTGAGGAGATGTAAATAAATTCTTTTTGTTAAGTGTATTATTCTTGTTAAAGGTTGAAATTCCCTGAAAGCCATCATTTTTGCTGCAGAAACAAAATTAAGCTTATTCACTAGCTTTTAAAGCCAGTTTCATTACCTTGAGTCAGAGGAACTTAATCTTCTTTTATTGTTTTGGTTTACTTAAGCTTAACAATAAAATTTCTTAGACACAAATAAATACATTTTTCTGTTTTGGGAGATAGTGAAAATTATAAGTACTAAGTTCAATATTTGCAAATTATCATTTCATAAAAAAGATTTATCTTGGTAACTATGTCATATTAAAAATATTTGTCTATGTAAATAGTTTTGAGTTCATCTTTCTTAAAACATTTTTTAAAACTAAGCCATATAGATACTACTTTGTTTTTTAGGTTTACTTTTAGAGTACATTGGTTAAAGTGGTATGAGTTTAATTGAGGTAGTTGGAATGGAAATGCTGAGATGTATATATTTTTCCATGTAAATTACTCTATAAATCTGTAAGAAATGCTTGGGGTATGTTTGTGAATAATGTATTGTGCTTCAAGTGTGATACATTTGTTCCTATCCATATGCATTTTATAGAGTTTAGATTGAATCTACTGGATTGCATTTGAAAATATGTCAACTTTGTGAAATAGTTCACTGGATATAGACATATGATCTATTCAGACTTAGTTATACATTCTAGTCTTCCTTTTGGGGGCCAAAATGCTCATATTTTATTGTAGTAGTTGCAATTCATTGAACCATATGAAAATTACTAGATCAAAAACCAGATTTTTAGTTTCTGGAGATTTTATAATACACACACAATTCTGAATGTGAATATTTCAAATTTATAAAGTTTTGATAATATGGGAAATTGATTTTATAACTTAGTCTAGTCATCAGTGTCTATTCAAGAAGTCCTATGAATGCGATTCTATTCAATCACCAAAATCGCAAGGTGGTATATGTCTTTATATCTTCTTTTATCCATGAGGTGGCCTGTTTTTACATTGTTGAAAGCTGTTAGTAATGTGATTACAACAAATCTCCTTAGAAAAGTGAAGAATATTTTTCCAGAACTTCTTTACATTCTTATTCAAAAAGTTTTGTCTGCAAAACTACATTTTTAAGAAACTGGGTTTTGGAATGGGATGGGTATAAAATCTTTAAATTAAAATCAAGATTAAACTTCTTACAACTTTTCTGAATCTTATTAACTTCTGTGAATTAAAAAAAAACAAAAAACAAAACAAAACAAAAAATCCCCAACACAGCAGGCCTTTTTCATGTTTGCTGAAAGTTTTATTTGAGAAATAAATACAAATTATGTGTATCCCATTAACATAAATTAGATTGATTTAAAATGTTAATAACAGGTTATTCAATCTTCCACAAAACACAAACAAATAAAATCACTCTGTATATGCTAAATTATGGTAAAAAATAAGCAAGGCAATTAATTTCATGGTTAGTACAGTAGCAGTTGTATTAAGTGATGCCTAGAAGGTTACATATGGTGGCTCTGTGGGAAACCAACTTCTACGTTTTGTAACAAATCAATAAACAGGGTTTATCCACAGATGAATGTGAGAAATCAAATAATTCCATCTTCCATAATGTATAGATTTAAACTTAGGAAATATGATAAATATATAATCTGTCATGCGCAAGAAATTTTAGGTAAATTGTGATAAAATTATGTAAGAAACATGAAATCAGGAGGTCAATGAATGGGGTTTGACTGGTTTTTTGGTGTTTGTATATTTGTTCAGTGGAAGTTTAGGTTTGAACTACTTTGAATCAGAGCTCAGGCTTTACCTTTGTCCCTTGGGTCTCTTAATAGCTGTATAACCTTTGGGCAACTTAAGTAATCTTTACTAAGTTTTGGTTTCTTCATCTTTTAATATAGGAATAATAAAACAATACCTATCTCAAAGGATTGTGTGGTATTTGCGCAACATTTTTATTTTCTTACTTTTACTATTTACCCTCCCCTGGGGATCTCATCAATTATTATGGATTTTAATTCAATTTTAAGATAATAATGATGTCTCCAATACATCTCTCTCCTTTGTGCTTTAGACTTGCATTCCTAATTTTTTAAATATATTTATCTCCACTTGATTTCTTACAGATATCTACAGTTTACCATACCTCAAATAATCCTTTGTTTTTCACCCAAAGAAATTATGTTCTATTCTTACCTTCTTCATATCCTAGCATTGAAGCCATTAGTAGTTTGATGCTATTTTCAAAATATAATTTTATTCTATTGAAGGCGCAGAAACATTTACCTTCTACCCTTCCAGATTCTTTGGCTGGTCTAATAATCAAATTGACATAAGACAAATTAACAGGAGAAAAACAAATTTAATCTTGTATGTGTGGGAGCACAGCAGACATGAAATCTCCATGGTGACTGAGGCTTATGTAACATCCTGAGCTAAGAAAAGGAGTAGGTGTCTGGGGATACAAACGGAATGAAGGCCTTTCACAGGAAAACAAGAGGAGATGTTTGGAAAACAAAGGTTGCGCTGATATGCAGATACATTTCTTAGGTAAAAAGTTATCTTTGGTAATAGCTTTCTTCCTGGTACAGGCCCCCTTTCCAATGTAAATTTTGGCATTTGAGGAGGAGGTAAAGAGCTTTTCCTGTATCTGTTGGGTTTTGGTTACCTTAGCTTGATATACTCCTTATACCAAAGTGGCATATTTTGGGGTGACAACTTCTGATCCCCTTCACTATCCTTCCATCTCCAATGCCACCTCCTTAGTCAAATTACAGTGATATTCTGACTAGATTGCTTGTGTCTACAATCTGGGTTGTTTTTTGTTGTTGTTTTCCCATTCTTGTGTCCCTTGTAGCCAGTCATTACATTGTTGCAGCTATGATACTATGGGGGAGGAAAATTTTTTTCTTTGCCCTCTACGTTCTTCTAGCTGGTCTAATAATTAAATCCACATACAACAGATTAATAAGAAGAAATAACCAAATTTAGTTGCATACATACATATGGGAACCCCACACAAGAGAGGTTCAAAGACAGACAGGCAAAATGAGGTAAATATGACATTTTGATCTAAGCATTCAGTAAGATGCCTGAGGCTCCAGAGTGGAGAAAAGTCATTTGAATGACTATAAGAAGAACAGATGTTCAGTAATTAGAAGTTTGTCCTGCCTTTTAGATAGGTCAAGGGTTATTTCTGGTAGTAACTCTTACATGCGAAGCTTAAATTTAAATTCTTAAACAGAAGTAAATTTTTCTCTTGAGCCCACAGGCTCTTAGTTGCCTTCAGCTCAAAATAATCCACAAAGAAGCATATCTTGGGGAGACCTGTTCTGAACCCTTTCATATCTTTTGCACTGAAAGTGGATCACAGAATTTTTCTGCTTTGCATTCTATAAGGGTTTCACGTGAATTTAACATAACATACGTGTTTCTACCATGGCTCATAAGGCTCTTCCTATTTGTTTAGTACATATCTAGCCAAATTTATGGTGTGTTATACACCTTCAAGCTTACCATACACAAACCAATCTCTTTTTCCTTAAATCCTGTGACCACGTCAAGCTCTTTCTGACCTTGGCCATTTGGTATAAGGGGTGCCCTTTGCATGGCATGCTTTCCTCCCATGCCTTTCCTCACACTTCATCCTAACTCTCTGTGTGTTTTTTTCACTTTAGACGTCAGTTTAAAGATGTCTTCCTCAAAGGTCTTCCCTGACTATCCTAACTAAAGATCCCTGTGTGTGATTTTCTTTATCATGTGTTTCTATGATCATACTTATGATTGAAATTATTTTATTATGTATCTGTTTGCTTTTTTGTGTGTATTTTCCATGGAAGCTAAGCCAAGTGAGGACAGAAAAAGTATCTGTCTCAAGACTATGTAGTCTGGATTCTCTACTCAGTAACTAGCACAGTTCCTGGTGCATAGTTAGCATTGATACAATATATCCTGAATGAATATATTTAATGAGAAGATGTGTGGAAAGCCCAATACACAGTGTCCTATTTATATCAAATGCTAAGTAAATGTTAGCTATAGTAATTTATGTTCATATCTCAAATCCTGGTTGAGATTATAGGATAAAAGAGCATAAAGAACCATGTTAAAACAATAAATTGACTCTGATGCTTTTTCTTTTCTCCTTCTCCTCCTTCTCTTTCTCCTGCTCCTCCTTTTTTTTGTTTTACTCTTTATAGTTCTTTGATGAACTATATATTTTTCTTATGCATTTTCTTATACAGTTTTCTTTCATATTTTCTTGTCAAGAACATTTGAATGGTAATTATAAAATAATGGTGTTATAATAGGAGGGTCAGTGGTTTTCAAATATATGAATCGACTACAGTTTTTTTTATTTATTTAATAGGTCGATTTTTAATTAATTATAAATATTATTGACCATCCAGGTCAGTTGTAATTATTAAAATTCTTTGAGTGTATATATTCAGAAAGAAGTTAACAAAAATAAAAGAATCATGGGAGAAATAGTATTTTAGACACACTTTTTTTTTTTAAGTTCCAGATTAACAGCATTTGTTTTTCTATCTAAGAATGATGAGTAGATCATCAATCTGTGGAGAGGTTGTGGCTTATGTTTACTAGTGGCGGGTAGGAGAGGTGGCCTGCTGTAGAATAAGTCACTTGGCTGATGTTTATCCTGTTGGCATTTATAATGCAGTTCTGAGGATAGTGCAAGTTGGTCACTTTCATTTTGGGCAAAGCTCCATCTCACCTAAACCATGGACTACTCTGAACTTTTGTTGTTATTTCTATTCAGTCTGAGCCTGGGTAGGGTTGTAGGTTTCTCTTATACAGCTCTTGTTTATGAAGGACTTTAGTTTTCTAAGATAGACCACATGTCTGCCTCCTTAATCTGATACTTCTGGATTTTATCCATCCAAAGAAGAATCAAATAGCTGACCTTGGGTTGGTTTAGAGCAGTTTGAGAGGAAGTCTCTTTTCCCTTTCTTAGATAATAGGTCGTAACAGGTAGCAGTGCATGAATACCTCCCAAACCATTGAGGACATTTCCCTTTACTGACTTGAAAGCTATCTGGATGCAGACATTCAACCATTTGTTTTCTTCTCTGTTCTTCTTCTTTTTCTCTCCCTAATAACCTCTTGTGCCAAAAGGGGGCATCCTTTTTTTTTTTAGTTACCCTATTCTCTATGGTAACAAACACGTGGTCTTGTTTTCCAAAGGAAAAAAGATATTTTCTTTACTTTGTGGGAGTACGGGATGCTTTGCATAATTTGCTTCCAGGCTAATTTTTACTATACTGCTAAGGGGGAGGAAATAAGAGCATCTGAGAAATATTTTCTTAAAGCAGCAAGCCAACAACCTGGTTTGTAAGGAATTTTCTTTCTGCAAAATTCTATTTTGTTTAACAGGCAAATATTAACAAAGCTTCTTCCATCCCTTTTTACTCTCTCTTTAAACAGTTCTCATCTTATCTCCTAGGCAAATGGATGCCTTTGGCTGAATAGGTAAAGCTCTCCTCATAAAGGTAATATTAAAGACAAAAGAGATAAGTATATTCATAACTATCTAAATATATCCTTCTTTATACTAGGTGCTTACATTGAACACAAAATTAGGAGGAACAGGAGAAAACAATTGTGTGCAGGTGTTAAGTTACTCGTAAGACCAAGAGAAAAAAGTGGAATAAAACCCCACAGATCTTAAAATATAATTTCAATATGCCTATGCATACCGTTCATCAAATCTAAATTATGTTGGGTTAGCAGGTAATTTTATTTTCTGAAGTTCAAGGGGCTTACTATGAGTCTGCCATGAGTACACAGTACAGCCTGTTTTGGTGGGCAACATTTAATTCAATTCAAAAGTTGTTGTCTGCTCAATCTTCTCAACTTCAAATTCTCCTCTGCATATCCTAATCACATTCAATTTCTTGTTCCTGATTTTGTCTGATTTAGTGAAAAGCAAGATCTACACATATGTAAAGAAGTAGCTCCGTCAGCACTTCGAAAAAGAGGCAAAAATTTGTAGCATTGGCCTGCCTGGTAGATAAGCTATAAGAAAAGGATTGCAGTTATTAAAATAAGATAGTGATTGTTACATGCCTTTGCCAAGAGGTTTATTATAATAGGATATGGATCTTGTTAATTAACTCAAAAAAGTATTAATTCTGTAAGGAAGGCCCACTCTGGAAAACATAAAAGAAGTAATTTATGTGCTCTAAAGAGTGTTGTAAAATTGGCACCTTTTCATTCAAAAATGAGTAGTGCATACTACATGCCATGTCCTCTGCTGGTGGGCAGAATAAATTGGGCATTTGACTGAGGCACACCAGGATATAACATTTAAACTCCAAAGTGAAGATCTAGGTGTAAATGAGACTTTTTAAAGGTAATAATAGCAAAATGCAATTTCCCAGCACTTGCAATCTCTGACGTACTTTGAGGCCAGTAAATTATCAAGAGTGAATATTAAATTAAAGAGCTTTTGAAAATTAAAGATATTTTTTGGAGTAGGGGTGGTGGTACAGTGGTTAATTTCTAAGTCTGCGCTTTCAGGGAGAGCTGAATATGTGTCTCCAGGTGTTATGGGGGAAGAATGGACAGGCATCAGACACATGGTGGAGTAATCGGAAGGCTGGAGGCTGCCACTAGCATCTAAAGTAGAACAGCAGAGAGAGGCAGGGAGTTGGTGCTGTACTTGAAGTAACTCCACTCTCTTCCAGTGGGGACCCTATGCTAGAAACGCCAGCTCCCTGTCAACATAAAAGGCATTCTGCTCCTAACTTTCACCGGAGGTGCAAAGATGCTAACGAAAAGTCACTCTATGCAATGACCACTGTTCAAAAGAAATAACAGGCCCCAAATGGAGCCATCTGCCCACACAACAGCCAGCCAAGGCTTAATTGCAGTTCCAACCTCTCCCAGGAATGTGATCTTTCAGCTGTCAATCTGAAATTTCCTGATGAGCATTAGGGAGTTGCTCTGCCTGATGAGACCCATTACCAGTATCTTCTCCTGATATCCTGGCCCGAAACAATCCTTTTCTTTCTTTCATCAATAATTTCCTTTCTCCATCCTCCTTCTGACTATAAAATCCTTCCATTTTTGTACAGCCCCTTGGAGCACCCTCTATTTACTAGCTGGGATGCTGCCCGATTCATGGATTACTCAATAAAGCCAGTAAGATCTTCAAATTTACTTGATTGAATTTTTGTTTTTTAACACCACCAAAAAACCAGAAGTTGAAGAAGAAGAGAGCTAGAGGGGGAGTAGCCCGGTGAAGAGGGGCCCTAAAGGACAGGGTCCAGGAATCAAGAAATCACCTGTGAGAGAAAAAGTCATCTCCAAACAATATTATACCCTGAGACTAGAAAGCCAGTCAAGTTGAACTTCCTGGAAAGGATAAATATTTTTCTCTCCCTGTACTCAAATTGTAGAGGATATAGAAGGTGTAGATGGCAAGCTGAATGAGAAAGCACAGAGAAAGAGAGAAAAAGCGAATTATACTCAAAAGGCAGGAACTTGCCTGAATCTAGAGTTCACTGATAGAGGAGAATAGATTTAACTGCAAGTGACATTCAAAGTCTTTATTATTGCACTGGATGGGATATTTTAATTAATAAAGTAAAAGAATTCTTGTTGAAGTGAGTCTAAAAGTATGCAGAAAATTCATATAAGTCCTACCAGGGTTTTCATTCAGAGCAAATTTTTCCCTAATTGAGGCTGTTTAAAGTGAGGTGGGAAATAAAAACAGTTGTGTCACAAAAATGTTTCACCATTCGTGATCACATGAGATCTTGGAGAAACAAATGACATGATGCAGTGCCTGTCCTCAAGGTGTTAAGTCTGTCCCACTGTATATTTTTAGAGATTGATATTAACTAGGTTACCGTAGGAATACTTGGGAGGGTCATTTAACCAAGATAAAGAGGCATTGAGAGAAAAATTTTCAGACGGATGCAATGTAAGTTGAGTCTTGAGAGAGGAGTTGATGTGAGCTGGACCTAGTGTTCTGAGCAGAAGGAACAGCACATGCAGCATTATGCTCTGTTTTTCTAGAGAGAACATATGTTTGCCTAAATGTGCTGCTCTTTTTTGTTCTAGTGAACTGAGTGGAGCCAAAGAAATTGACATGAGTTATTTGCAAAGGTTATTTGTGCCTTTGAGTCTCCAAAGGGTATACCTCTCTGCTCTTTGCTTCCTTCCCTCTGCACTCACCTCTCACTTCTCTAAATTTATAGAATAAATACTTCATTTTTCTTTTAAATATTTTATTGGGGAATATTGGGGAACAGTGTGTTTTTCCAGGGCCCATCAGCTCCAAGTCAAGTCGTTGTCCTTCAATCTAGCTGTGGAGGGCACAGCTTAGCTCCAAGTCCACACGCAGTTTTCAATCTTTAGTTGCAGGAGGTGAAGCCCACCATCCCATGTGGGTATTGAACTGGCAACCTTGTTGTTGAGAGCTCAAGCTCTAACCAACTGAGCCATCCGGCAACCCCTCTGGAAGCTCAGTGGCTGCACGTTGTCTTCAATCTAGTTGTGGAGGGTGCAATTCACTGGCTCATGTGGGAATTAAACTGGCATCCCTGTTGTTCAGAGCTCATGCTCTAACCAACTGGGCCATCCAGTTGATATAATGAATATTTTCTAAGGCAGAGGACTTCTTAGCCCAAACTAGAGAGTAAAGACTCAAAGAAATGTAAGTCCAAGAGGATTCTTACAAATGTCTCCAGTTCAAGCTCCCTCTCTGCACATCAGTTCTAGGTCTTGATTTGGGGGTTGGAGGAGTGTGGGAGAGGTTGTTGACCATGTCTGACCCAATGTGAGCTACTATTTGTTCCTCTCTTAATAGATAGATGGATAGATAGATAGATAGATAGATAGATAGATAGATGATAGATAGATCTGTCTGTCCATCCATCCATCCATCCATCCATCCATCCATCCATCCATTTATCATCTATCTATCTATCTATCTATCTATCTATCTATCTATCTATCTATCTACCTATCATCTATCTATCTATCTGTCTGTCTATCTTGATTTGGATTGGATGCATTGTTTCCCCACTTATTTGGAAGTCTACTTTGGCTATTTGCTTATTTCTAGGCATGTCCATTGATTATATTGTATAACTACAAAACTACAAAACTCCTCTAAGAGGGAAATCATGCAGACCAGATGAAGGCATATGCTAACCAATAATTCCTATATATTTGAGTGCCTTGAGATTTTGCAAGAGGATATACTGAATTGAACTAAAGCAGCTGGTAAAGAAACACAAATGTCACATGAACCCATAGTAAATCAAGTTGGGATTCATTTAAACAAACAAACAAACAAACAAACAAACAAACAAACAAGTGACCATTTTGTCACACAGGCCATGTTTCTGATCGTTATCTTCTATAAGATTCCAACTTTCAGGTTAACAACAAAAAGACAGTAGAGTTCTGATTTTCAGTTCTAAACCTTTGAACTTGAGGAGCACATGGAATAACAGAAGAGGGCTCAGCTTAGGGCCAAAGCCCTGCTTCGTGATGTTGGTTGGGTCTATCACTCTTTAGTTAGATAGTTTCAGGGAAATCATTCTCTCTGGGTCTCCATTTTGTCATCTAAAAAAGGGACTTCTACATGTTGTTTTTAGAATCAGAAAACTTAATGCACTTTATACTGTCAAATGCCACACAAATGTTAGTTGTGATTATTTTGAGAACAGACCTTGTTTTAAATTCTGGACCACCATGTGAGCTCTGGAGAGCTGGAATTCTTTCACTGCTTACGAGTTGTAGGACCTTGGCAGATTATTTAATCTCTCTGGGTGTACGGTTCTGCATGTATAAATGGAAATCAATGTCTGTTTTGCAAGTTTGTAAATTTTAGCAAGATCATGCATGTTAAATATTTAGTGTCATGCCTGATACTTGTAGGTACTCAAAACATGTAAGACTAATTATTAATATTAAAATAATAAAAATAATTGCCCTTATTATTACCTGTTTTGTATCCTTGCTACATTTATCTAGGGCTGGAGCTAGCAATAGGCCCCTGATAGTTGTATCTAGTTTCTAGATATTGCCCTTTCTCTGTCTGATTAAATGGGCAGACACACACATCTGGTTGGATAAAGCAGCAGAGCTTTACCTCATCATGTTATCGGAAGGTGGTTTCTTATTTTTCTACTTTCTGGCCTCTGTGTGCAAGTGCATTATGGCAGTATTCTCTTGCTTGATGCACTCTAACTTTTGATGAAGGATTTGGGATCTGTGTTGGGTACACAGACCTAAGATCTCTCAAAAGTAAAGTTGATATGAGAGTCTGATTCCCTTGCTGCAAGGACGTGGTTAGAAGTTTTTCTTCTGAGAATCCAGTGGCAGTCCTTACCTCTTTCAAAGCAGAAAAACAGGCCTAAGTTGATAAGTTCCTCTCACTCTATCAGTGGGTTAGGTTACATGAGTTACTCGGCTACATTTAAGCTGCGATTTCTATGCGGTTGCTTCTTCCTCTTTACAAACCAGAAAAAAACTAAATGAAGATTTGGGGAAGAATCAATAATTAATCCTTTTCCTTTTCTCATCACTTGACTAGTATTTTGGATTCTTTTAATTGCAAAACAAACAAAGCAAAATAAACAAACCAAGTTTTGGAATTGGTCCAAATCCCCATTACTTTGTTGAGATGAGGGTAGGTGACTTATCTTAACAAATAAGTTAACAAGTCACCTACTTATCTTATCCTAACAAATAAATACTTATCCTAACAAATAAATAACTACTTGTTAGGATAGCCTGCTCCCAAATCTCTCTGCAAAATACAATTAGAATAGAACCAACAATTATCTTTTGTCAATCAACTTATTGGTTGAAAAATATTCAATGATTCAAAAAATGTTGTATATTGTCACAGGCCCACATTCCCTTACTGGAACTCCTCGGGGCCAGGTAAGCATCTGGATTCAGAATTTTTAAGATTTTAGAAAGGCAATAAAGTGCATATATTATATATTACATAACATTTCCAGCAGGGTCTGGAGTAACACCTTGTAATCAAATGTGTTTATATTTCTGTAAAATATGCAAATAGTCAAGCTAAGTGGGATGAAATAGCCTATAAAGCCTCTCATAAATTCAGGGTGGGTTTGGTTGCCAAATTTGGTTAGGTTCTGTCAACTTTTGCTCATAAATGAGTTGTAAAACCACACTTAGATTTTATAATTTTTATATTTTGGAATTTCACATAAGAGATTGTGAACCTTATAGTCCTAAGCAAGCTGTACTAAAGTGAAACATACTGAGAGAAAGTTTTCACTTGTGCCCAAACTGTACAGATTTGGAGTAATCCAACTCAGACAAAATAGGATATTTAGTGACATCATGGACTATCAAATTATTTCAGAATTTTTGACCCCAGTTTTATCTGTGTACTTTTGTACCTTATGGCAACATACATTTCCAATCTTAGCAAGCTGCCAAATGAACTCTTAACTCCTGACACTCCTTCGAATCTGCTATCTGTCTAGCATTTCCATCCAGCTAATACTCAGCAAGGAATGAAACATTATTCCTGTTGACATTTTCTTCTCCCTCACTATGTCTCAATTTTGAATTCACCATCCGTTCTTTTTCTTTTTTGTTTAAATCATAGGTAGATCTCAAATACACTCTATACAAACATTGAAGTGTTTAGAAACATTGTTCATATTATGTCAATGCATTTGCTTAATACACTTTAATGGTTTCCATTGGACTTAGAATAGAAACCAAAATTCTTCACAAGAAATATAATGTCCTGTGCGACCTGGTCCCTGCCTATCTCTCCAACATTATCTTACATGATTCTCTTCTACCTGCTGTTATTCCTGGAAAACTTACAATTATTTCTCTTTTAAGGTATTTATATGCATTGTGCTCTACACTTGAGTGCTCTTCACCTCCATCTCCTGCTCATGCTTGTTTAAATGCTATTAACTTAGAGATTTTCCCCCAAATCTAAAGTAGGTTTCCATTCTCACTCTTTTTCACAGTACCCTGGTCTTTTCCTTCAACTTATCACAATTTGATTATATATTTATTTCTGTGTTTTTTGGTTAATGTCTGTGTCTCCCATTTAACAGTAAGAGCCACAGAGGCAGGGTCTGTATCTTTTGGGCCATTAATGTGTGTCCGTGCCTAGTAGAGAGCCTGGCAGAAGGTAAGAGCTTTACAATATTGAGTAAACGAATACGTGAATAAAGGAATAACTTAATTGATAGTGATTAACAACTAACAAAGCAGTCTCACACTTATCACCTTTAATCACAAATAAATCATGTGAGGTAAGCAAGACAAGTATTATTAGCACTAGGTTATTGATAAACATGCCAAAATTTAAAAAGTTTAAGTGATTTGGTTGGAATCACATCAGACTAAGAATACCATGTTTCCCTGAAAATAAGATTTAGCTGGACCATCAGCTCTAATGCATCTTTTGGAGCAAAAATTAATATAAGACCCCGTCTTACAGTAAAATAAGACCAGGTATTTTATATTATATTATATTATTATATTATATTAATTATATTATATTAATTATATTATAGTATATTATATTACATTATATTATATTGTACCCAGTCTTATGGTAAAATAAGACTGGGTTTTATATTAATTTTTGCTCCAAAAGATGCATTAGAGCTGATGGTCCGGCTAGGTCTTATTTTCAGGGAAAGGCGGTACCTTACATTTTGGATTCTTAGCCCATTTATTTTTTTGGATTATTTTCTCCCAAATACTCTCTACTATTTATCTTTCTTTGAAATAAAAGTAGATTTTTAAATCAAGCTTATAGATTTCAGTAGGAAAAAACGATACAACAGAGTTATAGGTAGTTGAATTAAGTTCCTGGAATGAATCTTGTTTCCTTTACCAGTTGGACCTTGCAAAATTTCAGAGGAGGTAGCACAAAGGTAACCTGCTTGGGGACTCAGAATCACATGTATAAAATGGTAAAAGAGTAAACTAAGATAAACCTAACATTACATTAAAGGGTATCCTCAAAAATGAAAAATGAAATGGAATGAAAATCTGCCTATCACAAGGGAAGAACATCTGACACTAAAAGTATTTTCTTGTAATTTACATGCAAAATCTTGTTGATGCCTTCTTTGTTGATTAGGTAGTATTGTAAAGTCTCATGCATGCTAAAATCGTGTACATACAAATAAAGAATATTTAACTGCTCAAAAATAATTCTGAATGAGGATATAAACAAAAGAAATTGTATTTTGAATGGGAAACACTATCCCAGGAGACCAATCTCCTCTTGACCTTGTTTTTCTTGTCTATAAAGTGAAAGGCTTGACTAGATGTTTCATAAGGTAAGTTTAATTTCTAATATTCCTTGATACAAATTCAAGAATTAGGAAGGAGATGCTCTATGTGAAGTCTGTAATATAAAATGGGCAAAATAGACTGACCTAGTTTCCAATCTCATATCATTCTGTTTTAAAAATAGTCTCTAACAGATATGTTACATGGAGGTAAAATTCTGTGATAGATTTTGACAATTTCACAGACCAGGTCAGGCCACCTTCACGTGATAGATCATCAAACAGTGTCCCGCAAAGTTTTAGGTCAAATCCACTAAGTACAATAAAAGGGCTGACAGTAAGAGATGCAGATGGGTCAAAGGTAAGGCAGTTGTGCAAAGAAAACATATTACAGTAGACTTCCAAATATATGCTATGCCTTTCAGAAAATATGGAAATGAGTTTTCCAGGAATATGTTTGTGAACTCACACAGAGACAAGCTTGACTGTTAGAATGGTCTTAGGCCCATGAAAAAGATTGTGAAGTCTATTTGCTCATGATTCATGCAAGAGAGGATAGTGGCATAATGGTTTAGCCAGTTAAGACTTTGGGTCTCGAGATAGATCTGGATTTGAATTCTGGCTCCGACATTTGCTCTTTTTGTGGTCTTGGAAAGTGCTATTCTATCTTTGCTTCAGTCTATAAAATTATAGAAATCTCTCTTTCTGTAAATGAGACAATGCATATAAATATGTATACCCTAAAATGTGACCTTTTGCCATATTGGTTATTGCTTATTTAAGAAAATTATTTGTATTTCAATACAAGCTCTTCACACTTCCAGGTTATATCTAAAATGAAAAGAGAAAGAAGAAAAAAAATATTTTTAAAACAGTTACTAAGAAATGCTTATTTGAAGCTTTAATTATTTTTAATTAATCTAATAATAATTAATAAGACTAGTAATAGATAGTAATACATTTTCTGAGATAATGAAGAAGTACCTTAATTTGGTAATAATCCTCCCTCCCATTTTTTTTGCTTTGTTTTGTTTGCCTTAGCCCTGTTCCTGTGGCTCCATATTAAGTGCTTTTTCCACCTGAACTGAGGCCTTCTTGGGGCTGCTTTTTATTGTCACATGATAATGTTTGTCTGTAGAGCTCCCAGAAGGCAAAGCAACAAAAGTAGTGTGGTGATTGCCTATAATTCTGAGTCCTCCCACTCTTCTCCCATTTTTGTTTGTTGTAAGTAATCACATTTTTGTACTCAGCTGGAAACATCATGTACATTAAATGGCACTGAGGTTGCTACTGGCTACCACTTTTATTTTGGAAAAGTACTTACTACATAAACACATAGATTCTAAGCCAAGCATTTCCATTATTTGAATTCTTTATATGCAGTTCTTGGAGAAAGCATGCACAGGCATTGGTCTTGATTATCTAGATATAATTAGAAGCTCATTGCAGAGGAAATGACATGAGAATTACCATCTTACAGCAGACACTGAGTGAGATATCTTATGAAGAGATGAACAGAGACAGGAATAGATAGAAACACTTTCTAAGTAAGTCCTACATTTCAAGTACTTTGCAGTGAAAACCAAAGGAAGGTGGCATGGTTCAGTGATCTTTTGGAAATGCGAATTTTATGACCAAGGATTTGACTAGATAGTTTAGGAAATCCTGATGCAGATATTTGCGGTTTATAGGCTATACATTGAATAACTAATTTGGGGACTGATATACATGTATGAAAGGACATGTATCAGAAGGACTAGATCCTGCTGCTGGTTGCATGTTCTTGTTACCATTAAGGCCTCTTTGGGTATCAAGGTTTCCCTAGTATGTATCATGGGACCCAAGGTCTGGAAATTGCTCAGATGGTCCAGTTGGTTTCTTAAGATTCCTATTCAAATACTCACAATGTATATCAGCATGTTAAAGAATTAGGAGATAGTACAGGAAGGAATACTTTTCAATTTTGTTTAACCCAGCATTTCCCAAATTTGTTTAGCCATAGAATGTCATTTTTGGGGGTAATACCTACTGAAACCAGGGACACAAATATAAAAAACACTGAGATAAGTATTAGCAGCAGAAGGGAACTCTTTAATTACAAATATGTACTTGGTAGTTAACACTAAGTTTACAGTATTAACAGAAGGATATGTCATTATTAATTAATTTTCAGATTACAGGGCCTCTCATTTTCTAGAAGACAGTATCCTAATGGAATGGAGATAGTAACTATTATACTAATAACCATTAATTTTTATAAAAAGTTACAAGATGTCTGGCATTATGCAAGCTATTAGACATGTGCAAATTTATTGAAACTTTATAACAAGCCCATGAAGCATACAGATATTATCTCTAAGTTCAAATAAGAAAAGAGATTGAATGTTAAGCAACTTTTAAAAAAATCATACAATTAATTATGGTAGCTCTGAAATTCGGATCTATGTTTTTTGCCTCTTAATATTCTAGGAAATAGTGTAGAGGGCAAGAAGTGAGAATCTTTAAGAGAAGGGCTACCCTCACTGAGGTTTCTATGTAGTTAGGGAGTGTAAAGAAGACTGGACTCCTAGTAAGGTTGGTCAGCTGAAGCATGGCTAGGGGAGGAAGGCACATATAATTGGCCCGATTCATAGTTTGTCCATGCTGATACTGATTAATAGATGATAGAATTATGAGGCACAAAGAATGCCCTAAGCTTATCTCATGTATCACTGTCTTTTGATAAATTACTCAAATGTGGTGATTTTTCCGAGGGATCCCTTGCAACACCTAATTTAGCAGTAACCCTATAGACAATACTGTATGTTAATTTTATGACTAAGTAATGAATTTTGCCTAAGACTGATTTATGATAAGGACAACACTTTTCCCAGTGGAAAATCTGCAGTTGTTATTCTTAATTAGGTGCATCTAAATCTCATTTTAAGAATTACTAAGCTAATTCTTGTAATAATAATTGCTAATGAGTTAATGAAATAAGTAAAGTGAGAGTTGATTTTTTTTCTGTATATGAGTAGGTGTAAGATGGTAGAATTTAATTGTATTGGAAGGTTAATAAGATAAAAAAACAAGAAATCTCACCTGCAGGGTGTTGAATGATATTGGAGAAAACGATACTTTATGGTAAATCTTTGACTCACATTTGCTCACTTTTTGTGGCTAATTAATGATCAAAACTTTTTAAAATTAAAGTTTATCTTGAGATTATTATGCTAAGCAAAATACGTCAGACAGAAAAAGTCGAGACCCATATGATTTCACTGATATGTGACATATAAAACTGAAAGCAATAAATGATCAAAACTTTTGTAGACATCATCAAAATGGCGGCGTGAGGTGAGCCTCTGTAAAGATCCCCTGGAATTTACAACTAATCGAATAACAATAACTCCACAAAGAACTCCCCGCACAGCAAACAGGCAAGACAAAGAGGCCCACTACTGAATGCAACTAAAGGTGGGAGAATCACGTGAGCAGGGGAGGAGGGAAGGGAGAAGTGTGGAGACAGAGCCACGCGGACGCAGGACGCAGACCTAGCTCAGTGCTCCGAGCTCGCTGCATCCTGGAACTACCGCAGCTGCGGGAGAGGGAAGAACTCGGACTGCTAGGGCTCCGCTTATGGCCCACAGGGCTGAGAGGGCAGCATATAACACGACTGAACCCAATGCTAATGGCAAAGACCTCGGAGAAAAGACTGAGGGAAGGAGGCTGAAAACGCTGGTTTAAGCCCTCACTGCCGAGCAGAGAACAGAAGCCTTAGGCACTGAGACTCGCCGCCCCCTCCCTATTCTCCCAACTGCGAAAAGAAAGCAGAAAAAAACACAAATGCATGGAGATTAAACAACATACTTTTAAAGAATGACTGGGTCAAAGAAGAAATTAGAGGAGAGATCAAAAGATACATAGAAACAAATGACAATGAAAATACATCCTACCAAAATTTTGGAAAGCAGCGAAAGCAGTTTTAAGAGGGAAATTTGTATCATTACAGGCCTATCTCAAGAAACAAGAAAAATCCCAAATAAATAACCTCATGTTACAGCTTAAAGAATTACAAAAAGAAGAACAAGTGAAATCCAAGGTCAGCAGAAGAAAGGAAATAACAAAAATCAGAGCAGAACTAAATGAAATAGAGAACAAAAAGACAATAGAAAAAATTAATGTTACAAAAAACTGGTCTTTGAAAACATTAACAAAATTGACAAACCCTTGGCTAGACTCACTAAGATAAAAAGAGAGAAGACACTAATTAACAAAATTAGAAATGAAAAAGGGGAAGTTATCACGCACACCACAGAAATACAAAGGATCATGCAAGAATACTATGAAGGACTATTTGCCACCAAACTCAATAACCTAGAAAAATGGACAAGTTCCTAGAAACATATAGCCTTTCAAGGCTGAACCATGAAGAACTGGAAAATCTAAACAGACCTATCACCAGTAACGAGATTGAATCAGTCATCCAAAACCTTCCCAAAAGCAAAAGTCCGGGACCAGATGGCTTCACTAGTGAATTCTACCAAACCTGTAAAGAGGATCTAATACCAATCCTGCTCAAACTATTCAAAAAAATTGAAGAAGAGACAGTACTCCCTAATTCATTTTATGAGGCCAACATTACCCTGATACCAAAACCTGGTAAGGACAACACAAAAAAAGAAAACGACCAATATCTCTGATGAATACTGATGCAAAAATCCTAAACATAATTCTAGCAAATCGAATACAACAATGCATTAAAAAGATTATTCATCACGACCAAGTGGGGTTCATCCCCGGGGCATAAGGATGGTTCAACATCCGCAAATCCATCAATGTGATACATCACATAAACAAAATAAAGGATAAAAATCATATGATTATATCAATTGATGCAGAAAAAGCATTTGACAAGATACAACATCCATTTGTGATTAAAACACTTAATAAAATAGGTATAAAAGGAAAATACCTTAACATAATAAAGGCCATATATGACAAGCCCTCAGCTAATCTCATAATTAATGGTGAAAAACTGAAGTCCTTTGCTCTATGTTCAGGAACACTACAGGACTGTCCCCTATCACCTCTGCTTTTCAACATAGTGTTGGAAGTCCTTGCCAGAGACATCAGCAAGAGAAAGAAATAAACGGCATCCAAATTGGGAATGAAGAAGTTAAATTATCACTCTTTGCAGATGACATGATGCTATATATATAGAAAACCCTGAAGACTCCACCAAAAAGCTGTTAGAAACAATCAATGAATACAGTATAGTTGCTGGCTACAAAAGCAACGTACAAAAGTCCATTGCATTCCTATATACTAACAATGAAATCTCAGAAAAAGAAATACAGAAAACAATTCCCTTTGCAATTGCAGCAAAAAGAATAAAATACCTAGGAATAAACTTAACCAAGGATGTGAAGGATTTGTATGCTGAAAACTATAAGACATTTTTGAAAGAAATTGAAGAAGACACAAAGAAATGGAAAGACATTCTGTGCTCATGGATTGGAAGAATCAACATAGTTAAAATGGCCATATTACCCAAAGCAATATACAGATTTAATGCAATCCCCATCAAAATCCCAATGACATTTTTTAAAGAAATAGAACAAAAAACCATCAGATTTGTTGGGAACCACAAAAGACCCCGAATAGCCAAAGCAATCTTAAGAAAAAAGAATAATACTGGAGGTATCGCACTTCCTGACTTGAGCTTGTACTACAGGACTACAATAATAAAAACAGCATGGTATTGGCAGAAAAACAGACACATAGACCAATGGAATAGAATTGAGAACCCAGAAATAAAACCACATAAATATGGACAGATAATTTTTGACAAAGATGCTAAAAACATACAATGGAGGAAAGACAGCCTCTTCAATAAATGGTGCTGGGAGAATTGGATAGCCATGTGCAAAAGAATGAAACTGGACTGCTATCCGTCACCATGTACCAAAATTAACTCAAAATGGATCAAAGACTTAAGCATAAGACCTGACACAATAAACTGCATAGAAGAAAACATAGGTACTAAACTTATGGACCTTGGGTTCAAAGAGCATTTTATGAATTTGACTCCAAAGGCAATGGAAGTAAAAGCTAAAATAAACGAATGGGACTATATGAAACTTAAAAGCTTCTGCACAGCAAAAGAAACCACCGACAAAATAAAGAGGCAACCAACTGAATGGGAGAAGATTTTTGCAAACAGTGCCTCCTATAAGGGGCTAATATCCAAAATATACAAGGAACTCATGAAGCTCAACAACAAAAAAACTAACAACCCAATTGAAAAATGGGCAGAGGACCTGAAGAGACACTTCTTCAAAGAGGATATACAAATGGCAAATAGACATATGAAAAAATGCTCAACATCGCTAATCATCAGAGAAATACAATTAAAAACCACAATGAGATATCACCTCACCCCAGTCAGAATGGCTATTATCAACAAGACAAATAGTAACAAGGGTTGGAGAGGCTGTGGAGAAAAAGGAACTCTCATACACTGTTGGTGGGAATGCAGACTGGTGCAGCCGCTATGGAAGGCAGTGTGGAGGTTCCTAAAAAAATTACAAATAGAATTACCATATGACCCAGCAATCCCTTTCCTGGGTATCTACCCAAAAAATTTGAAAACATTTATCCATAAAGACACGTGTGCTCCAATGTTCATTGCAGCTTTGTTTACGGTGGCCAAGACATGGGAACAACCAAAATGTCCTTCGATAGATGAATGGATAAAGAAGTTGTGGTATATATACACAATGGAATACTATTTGGTGGTAAGAAAAGATGATATAAGAACATTTGTGACAAATGGATGGATATTGAGAGTATAATGCTAAGCGAAATAAGTCAGACAGAAAAAGCAGAGAACCCTATGATTTCACTGATATGTGGTATATAAACCAAAAACAACAAAAGAACAAGACAAACAAATGAGTAATAAGAACTCATAGACACAGACAATAGTTTAGTGTTTAGCAGAGGTTAAGGGGGGAGAGAGATGAGAGTAAGTGAGATCAAATATATGGTGATGGAAGAACTGACTCTGGGTGGTGAACACACAGTGGGATTTATAGATGATGTAATACAGAATTGTACACCTGAAATCTATGTAATTTCACTAACAATTGTCAACCCAATAAATTAAAAAAAAAAAAAAAACCAAAAAACAACAACAACAAAAACTTTTGTCTGCCTTTGAATGACCCCTCTCTGTGTCACATTTTTTTGATTCTGATACTGTGGTTCATGGAATGGTCATTTTTTGACCTGAGCTGTCACTGCCTCTGGGATAACTGCCTCTTTCACTTCAACTCCTACATAACTTCTAGATTGCTACTAGAATGACTTCTGAGGAACAGCTTTGAAAATCTCACCATCCCACTTAAGTGTTTCAATGTTACAAGGTCCCACATCATAATCATTCACAAATGGGCCACAGCGTTATTTTTTTCAACTCATTTTAAACTGTGCTCTGGCTTGCATATGTCTCCAGTTACACAGATACTTCCATTCTTCAAGCAGAGGAAGGAGTCTGTTGTTATCCTGCTAAATTCTCTTCCTTAATGCTCTTCTTCAACTGAGTAGGTAATACTCATTTCAAAGTTCACTCAGATGTTACCTCCTCTGGGAAACCTCCCTTGACCCGAGTAAAGTACTTTTGTAATAGCATTGTGCTGTAGGATGTAGCTGTTTTTGCCTCTTTTCTCACTAGAATGATGGGAGGGATGCTGGGATTTATTTCTAAAACCCTATTAGTTAAATCAGCAAGTGTTTAACAGGCTTCTAAATCTAGACAGTGATGAATTTTGGATGCCAAAAAAGAAAGGCCCAGGCCCAGAATTAACTGATGAATTCTACCAAACATTTAAGAAAGCAATTATACCAATCTCTACAATCTCTTTTGAGGATAGCAGCAGAGAGACTACCTCCTAACTCATTTTATGAGGCCAGCACCATCTTAACCAAAACCAGACAAATACATAAGAAAACTATAGTCCAATATTTATTTATGAACAAAAATGCAGAAATCCTCAACAAAATATAAGCAAATAGTATCCGATACTATATAAAAAGAATTATATATCACAACTAAGTGGGGTTTATACCAGATATGCAAAGCTGGTCCAACATTAAAAAATCAATTACTGTAATTCATCAACAACTTAAAAAGACAAGTCACACGATCATATCAATAGATGCAGAAAAAGCATTTGACAAAACCCACCACATAGTGGTAATAAAAACTCTCAGTGGACTAGAAATAGAAGGGAACTTTCTCAATTTGATAAAAAAAATCATCTACAAAAAAACCTATGAGTAATATCACAACTGAAAGCTTTTCCACTAAGATTAGGTACACTGCAAAGATGTTTCCTCTCACCACTCCTTTTCAATTGGAAGTCCTTGTTAATGCAAGAGGACAAGGAAAGAAAATAAAAGGTCTGAATATTGGGAAGGAAGAAATAAAACTGTGTGTTTACAGATGACATGATCATCTATGTAGGAAATAGAAAAGAATCAACAAAAAAATTTCCTAAAACTAATAAGTCATTATAGCAAGGTTTCATGATCAAGGTTAATATACAAAAGTCACTGTTTTTCTATAAACCAGCAATGACCAAGTGGAGTTTGAAATTAAAAACACATTTACATTACAAAATCTGTATGAGGAAAACAATAGATGAACAAAAATCAAAGAAGAACTAAATGAACAGGTGAATGAAGAGAAATTCCATGTTTGTGGATAGGAAGACACAATATTGGCAAGTTGTTAATTCTTCCCAATTTGATTTATAGATTCAATGCAACCCCAGTCAGAATCCCAGGAAGTTATTTTGTCGATTATGACAAACTGATTCTAAAGTGTATATGGACAGGAAAGAGACTCAGATAGCCGATGGAATCTTGAAGAACAATGTTAAAGGATTGATGCTGACTTCCAAACTTACCATAAAGCTATAGTAATTAAGATGATGTGGTATTGGTGAAAAAACAAAGATGTCAAAGGAACTGAACAGAGAGCCCAGAAGGAGACCTGCATTAATACAGACAAACTTATCTTTGATAAAGGAGTAAGGCAATACAATGGAGCACAGACGATTTCTTCAACAAATGGTTCTGGAACCACTGGACATCTACATGAACAATATAAAAATAACATTTAAAACTCTACAATAAGAAAACCAACAACCTGATTTAAAAAGGGCCAAAGACCTTAATAGACACAAAGATGTATGATGGCACATAAGCATATGAAAAGATACTCCCACATGGTATCTCATCAGGGAAATGCAAATTAAAACAGCAATATGTGATACCACTAACTACTATTAGAATGGCCAAAATATGGAACACTGACAATAGCAAACGGTGGCAAGGATATGGAACAATAGGAACTTTCTTACATTGCTTACATGTCTTACATTATATTGGGAATGAAAAATGGTACGCTTTGGAAGACAGTTTGGAGGTTCCTTACAAAACCAAACATACTCTTATGACACAGTACATCAATCATGCTCCTTGGTATTTATCCAAAGGATTTAAAAACTTATGTCCACACAAAAACCTACAGATGAATAATTATAGTAGCTTTATTCATAATTGCCAAAACTTGGACGCAACTAAGTTTTCAGTAGGTGAATGTATAAATAAACTGTGGGACATACAGATAATAGAATATTACTTAGTGCTAAAAAGAAATGAGCTTTCACACCAGGAAAAGACATGGGGGAAACTTATATGCATGTTACAAAGTGAAAGAAGCCAATCTGAAAAGGCTATATACACTGTATGATTCCAACTATGTGGCAATCTGGAAAAGGAAAAACCATTGAGATAGTAAAAAGTTCAGCAGGTGCCAGGAGTTGGAGAAGGGGAGATGAACAGGCAGAATACAGAGGATTTTGGGGGGTAAAAATACTCTTTATGATATGATAATCAGGGATACATGTCATTCATCTTACATTTGCCCATATCCATAGAATGTACAACATCAAGAGTGAACCCTAATGTAAACTCTGGACTTTTGGTAATTATGATGACTAATGTCGGTTAATCAGTTACAACAACCATACCACTCTGGTGAGTGATGTTGTCAATGGCCAAGGCTGTACATGTGTGACAGCAAGATGTACATGGCAAATCACTGTACTTTCTTCCTTGCTTTTCTGTGAACTTAAAACTGCTCTAAGAAATGAAGTCCTGGAACATTTTAAAATAGCCACACGTGGCTAATGGCTACTGTATTGGACAGACCCGTCTTGCAGGTACTTTTATACCCACCAATTCTTTATTCACCACCTGAGTCTTCTATTACATTGCTTTCTTTTTTTTTCTTCTTCAAGTTTTGGAAATCCCTGCTAAATTTTTAGTCATTTTAAATTAAATATCCTTTAATACACTCTCCCTGTGTAGTAGTAAAATCCCTTTGACTCCATTCTGATCCAAACCTCATATTACTCCTGTCTATGGATCTGCCCTTTCGACTATTATGATGTTAATTTACATTATTTAAACAAGATAAGTCACTTACTTTTTTATTCCTGAGCACTGTCGTTACTATAAGGAGTATACAGGTTTGAAGGGTTACCTACATTTGGGGCCATGCAGCCTTAAATATTGACGTGATTTTTTGTTGATGATAACGAAAACAATGCAATGGAGACAAAACGTTTTTTATGCTTCCAGAAAAACATATGCCCTTAATAACCTTTTTCATAAAGGAAATTAGACAAAGTATTGGTTGCCTTGCAATAATCTGGCTTTGTCCTAAGTTATATAAAAATACATCTATCGAGTGATGAAAGGAAGTCAGCACAGGCTGTAAATGTCAGTCCATTCCTCCAGGGCAGTGTTCTCTGCCTTGTTACATTTTAGTAATTTCTTACCCTCTAATTACAATCACTAACATCCTTTCCTGGGCTTATCAAAAGGTTGAGTCATTGGGATAGATAATAAAAAAGACTAGAAATGCCCCCAGAGTTGCAAAATTAATGATAAAAGAAGGAAGAAAAAAGAGAAACAAGTGATAGAAAATAAAAGAATAATTAGAAAGTGTAAATGCAGCTAAAACAATAAAAACATATTCTATAGAGAGTTTGCCTTTACCACCTGACAGTCAGAGCAAAGTAAAATAAAGAGCTTTTAGCCCCCTACTATTGTTTGCACAATACGATATCTTTTTCTTGCATTAGATAGGGTTTATGTTTTAATAAACTACAGGCTATTAAAAATCATTAAATTGTACATCTACACACTGGGTCTATACCAGAAGTGGATAAACCTACCATTCAAGCTATTGTAAGCAAGTTCTAAAATATGTATGGTATATTTAAAACACTTAAAAAAATAGGCATTCTAAGTAGATGGGAATGATTTAATGAGAACAATACTTTTAATTTTAAATATCTATATTTTGTATGTCAAAGATACTTTCTCAATCTTTTGTCATTGCAACTCTTCTACTAATTGGATGGCATATTTCAAGGCATCAATCTTATAGAGAAATGGGACATTTGTTCATTCATTTATAAAATAAAAATATATCAAGACCCAGTATATGTCAGTTCCTGTACTGGTTGTCTGAGACACAGAGAGTAAATCATGGCACCTGCCACCAAGATGCTCACAGTTTCCTTAAAGATTATTGAACTAGGTCATCAGGGCCTCCATAGGATTATGAAAAAGGTGCCAGACAGCAGTAGAGGAGAGGCAAACGTTTGGAGAAGGAGGGAAATGATATCTGAGATAAGCCTGTAATGAGAAAATAGAGAAAGAGCAGGTAAAGTAGAAGCATATAAAAGGCATAAACTTACAAATTTAAGACACTTCAAAAAGTTAACTATTGCAAGAATCAAAGGTTTATATGGAGGTGGAGAAGCAATAAGCTTAGAACATCCAGATCCTGAAAAATCTTGTACGACGTGTTAAAGAGTTTTATGTTTTCTGTAGGTTATGGGGAAGTAAAGTTTAAAATTTCTCCTCTTCATCTGGTTTGTCAAAAGAGATCTTTAAAGTATGTACCTTGGGAAATAATACGTCAGATCTCCAAAGTAAAGCTACTTCAGCTTTTGGTAGTTCATTCATTATTTGGTAGATAATCATTACGGTCAATAGAGACCATGTGCTAAGCGATGTATAATCATAAAATCCACTCTTTCCCCTCTGAGGTCAAGAGATAAAAAATACTAATGGTTTTATTTCTCAACAAATAAATAATGATATTAATTTTGCTTCCTGGAGCATTAATCAGATCTTCCCCAATTAATTAAACTTTTTTTAGGTTTAATCATTGTATGGACCCAGCCCTAGCTAGATCCTATATATTCATGTCTTTACTGCTGCCTCTTTAACTCAGGAAGATTTCATGTCTGGATTTAAATTAATTAACCTAAGTCTCCAAAGAAATACAGAGGTATTTCTTTTGGACAAATAAAACTAAACAGTTTAAAAACTAAGATAAATATAACCCCACAAATAATCTTTGCTTTCCCACTCCATTTCCTGATAAGCCATGCAGATAATCAAAACAGAGTGGAAGATGTCTTGGATCAATGAACATGGCACAGCTGACTACACTTACATGCTGAATACACAGATGCTCTTCTATGGCTTAGCCTTCATTTTTCTCTTAACTAATTTTAGATCGAAAGAGTCTCCAATTTTAAATGTAAAAAATAGGCCATAGGAAATTGGATTTTAAAAAATGAGAACGTATTTGAAAATCATTATTTTGAAAACTTGTACCGAAGGACAATGTCTTCAATTTGATCTTTAAATGTGCAGTTTAAAACTCATTTTCTCAATATTTTCTCATAGTACTTTGTTAGTGAATTTAGCAATTTCTTCTGCGTAGCTTTTCGTTTGCTCGTCATTTAATCCAAATTCAAATAAATTGTTAATGGGGACATGTATTTATTTTTAATGTGTGATGTTGGTCAGATTTAGAAAATATACAACTATGAAGTTTACATTTGAACTTTAGGTCAGGTTGACACAAATATCTGATTTTAGAATTATAAAAAGAGAAATTTCGTGTGGACTCAAATCTACATAAATTACAAAATTCACATGAATTTATAACTTAAATACCTATATATTAGATTTCTTTGATTGAAAACAAAATAAGCCCTTTAAAGGGAATATATTGGAAAGATATGTGATCTTGGCTTGGCAATGACAAGTATCAGGGAGCTCTAAATGGTCTCATAAGAATATGAATAGGAGTCCCATGGACTACTGCTCCATCACTGTTAGGGAACCAATCCCAAATTTCCTATGTTTCCCTGAGGGGCTCCTGACTGCTACATACTCATTGTATATCTGCATTAATCTCCCTTTCTAAGCAAAAAATATCATTAATTGAAAGGATATTAGGGGTTCATTGAATTGGTTGGAGGCTGAAAGGCATGTTGGGAAAATAGGTAGGAAGCTTGGGAAAGCCACCCCAAGGATTCACAGTCATGGTCGCTCTGTGGAAACATTTTGATCTAAATGTGGAAACTGATGATTCAAGGTTCAGAGTCTAGAAAGAGAGCATCTGATGAGCCTGTTCAGTGATTGTGCCAGAGCACAGAGTAGAAAGAGAAAACTATTGCTTTGGCTTCCACCCATCTCCACATTGAGAGATGGGTGCCCCTCCCAAGATGATACACAAAAAGGATTCTCCAAAGAGAGAGAATGGCACTAGTAGCAGAGAGGGTTTGAGGCTGCAGAATTAATAAACAACAAATGTTTACAGCACAGATCTATCTTCTTGTTTTTCGTCCCTGGGATACATTCAACTGGCACATGTATTATTACTTAATTTTGTGTGTGATGTCAATAAATTTCATTATCATGGATACTTGAACAGTATGCTGGCTCTAAACCAAAATATGTAATTGGAAAAAAAAATATATCAATTATCAATCTTCTGAAATATTGGTACTTTTCTCTTCTGGCATATAATTTTTGTATCCTGACTTAATTCTTTTAATCTTTCCTTTAGATTAAATTCATTTATAAATTCATCTTCTGCTTATTTTTCCTTTGTTTCCTTTGTTTCCTTTTTTTCCTTTGTTCTTCCTTTCTGTCTTCTGTCTTCCACCTAAAATTTGTCCTTCTGTGGGAATTTGGACTGATGTAAATATCTTAGATTGCTATCTATAGACTGCTATTCAACAAGCAGACCATATACAAGGATTTGCTTTTAAGTAGTTTATTTAGGAGGTGATCCCCGAAAACTTCATCTGGAAGTGTAGAAGTGAGATGGGGAAGGAAAGCCCTCCAATAAAGAGTTTGTAATCCATCAAGTCACCACCATCGTTAATTGGAGCTGATCCCACCAAGGACCCGGGCAGCTAGTGTAGAACACATGTATCAGCTGATGAGTATGGGAACTGATGTGGTTTATAATCCAATTTTCATCATTCGTTTAGATTCTCCCAGACCTCTCTGGTGTGCATGCAGATGGGCAAAATGGGCTCTTGGAAAACAGAGAAAGCCGTAAGGCAAAGAAATACAGTGCTGGCAGTTGGAATTCAGCCAATGTAAAGTGAAATGGAAATGTGGGATTATGGGGGGACACCAGTAGTATCTGCTACGGTAACAGAACTCCCCCTTTCCCTGACTCTAGGTGTGCACCAGGTACCTTCTTGGTTACATTCAGCTGGATTCAATTGAGATTCCCAAGCCAGCAATGGAATAGTCAGCAAGTATTTAGGGACTTAGATAGTAAGCCATCAGGACCAAAACTTAAAAAATAAAATGTGAGAGGATTTAGGAGAAAAGGGCAGTTGAGTGGGATATGGTAGTGGCATAAATCAGCACACAGAGAGAAAAACACAAAAGCTGGGGACAAATGAGAAGCTCTGGTAGATGTAAAGGTGCTCTGCCCAGTACTCCTTCAGGACGGTGACCCTCACCCCTATCTGCTGGGAGTGTTGCTGACTGATAGCCCACAGCAGAGTCCCTTTCTGGCAATTGTTTTTGAAAGGAAGCCATCTTGCTTAGTGGTAAGCCATGTACCAACAAAGAGTACATTTCCAGTGACTTGCCAATATAGGGTTAGAAAGGCCCTGACCTCTTAACTTCATTTTGGGGCATCTTTGAAGGGCTAGAGTTTCTTCAGGGCTCACTGTGAGAATGGCCAAGACCACCATTGAGATTGCATCACAGCTCAATGCCTCCCTGTGCCCAATCCTGCTTGCCTCACTGCTTTTTTGACATGTTTTAATTTTTCTCCCAAGAGCATACCTGGTATTCCTCCTGTAAGCAATTTTCCTTCTAAACATCTGTTTCCTGGGAACCCTAACGAACACAGAAATAACTTGGGAGTGAACTACTGTATTGACAAAGGTGGAAATAATGACTCATCAGATTCTACACAAGTGTAGTAGGTGGTAGTTGCTGTTACTTGTGTTTATTTATTCAAAGCATACACAGAAATGAGTTCTGATGCTTAGTTTTCACCCATGTATAATTGTTAATGTTTACTGATGCGTATCCTACCTGTGTTCTAATATTGAATGCTTGTAGCTTACTTTGAATTCTATTGTCTACACATACCAAATAAATGTTGACTCATGGATTATATAAAAATAAATTGTTTTATGGGTTGTCATGAATATAAGCAATTCAGAAAAGTTATGGATGGCAAAGGTAGGGTTGTCATCTAAGAAGTTTAGAGCTGCTGAGTGTATCATTCGTTTGTCAGGTCTTATTTTGTTAGTGCCAATCTATTTTTTTCTTTTTAACGATATGGGGAGGAAAATGCTAAGAGGTTATTGCAATTAGTTTTCTGTAAAAATAATGACCTGTGTTACTGGGAATCTTAATGTCACCTTCTATAATTCTGGTTCACAAGCAATTAAACCCTGCTCTGGACCTTGCAAACATTTATTTTAGTATAAAGTTCCCCATCCTCCCTCACTCTCTGTCTCTCTCTCTCTCTTTATATATATATATATTCACACACACGCACACACACACACACACACACACACACATATATATATACTTGTATATATTATATACAGTATTTATTTTATATATATAGTATTTACTTTATATATATAGTATTTACTTTATATATATAGTATTTACTTTATATATATATAGTATTTACTTTATATATATATGTAAAATTTACTTTCCAGTGATTCTGCCTGAACACAGCTGTGAAATCACTTTTCTACTGTATAAGCTCAAGTAACTTGCTGAAAAGACTCTTTTTCTCACAGTTAAAAACTCATTTCTTTCCTATTTATCTTAATATATCTTATAGTTCCTTAGGCTAGGGAATAGGAATGAATGCGAGGGAAAGTAGTGTTTTTCTCAAGGCCTTCTTTTCTGAGGACTGGAAAATTAGGCTTGACCTTTTTCTAGCAGAGTATCATAGAATAGCTAGAGCATGTCACAGACTTGAAAAATAAAAGATCATGTCAGGAAGACTGAGATCAAAGAAAGACCCTCTATACACTTCAGGAAAAGTAAAAAGCTTCCCCTTCTCAGCCATATTAACTTTAGAGAAAAGATTTAATTAGAGGAGATTCTTTAATATGCTGGTCTGGTGTGTATTTTTACTTTTTGTCGAGAAAGTAAATGAGAGAAGCTTTAGAATCGCACCAACGTGATCTCATGGACATAATGAGGTTAATAAGCTAAAATTAGGCTCTGGGGCTTTGAAATAAAATAATTCACTTATGAAAATAATTTTTAATTAAATGAAAGTGTCTTCATCCAAATGGCACAATTTGCTAATCAGAGATAAGAGGCAGAGATAGACCTGGAAATAGAAGATGATGATAATGTAAACTTGTTATGAAATTAAGAATCAAAGTGTTTGTTTTAACACTTGGAGCAGACTGACACTACTGGGAAAAAAGAAATACAACAGAAATAATTAGCTTTGAGAAAGACCTAAGTATCATTTTTACCCTAGTATATACCCCACCCGGCAAATCCGTATGCATAAGTTTGCTAGGGCTGCCATAACAAATACCAGGAACTAGGTTGCTTAAAACAACAGAAATTTGTTCGCTCACAGTTCTGGGGGTCAAAAGTCTGAATTCAAGAGGTTGTCAGGGCCGTGCTAATCTCTAATGATTCTAGGGGAGGATCATTTCTTCTGGTGGTTGCCAATGCTTCTCCTTGGCTTGTAGCTGCTGCATTCCAATCTCTGCCTCCAATGTCACGTGATGTTCTCTCTTCCTTCTACTACCCCTCCACACCTATGTGTCTGTTTTCTCTTTTTATAAGGACACCAGTCATTGGATTAGGCTCACTCTGTTCCAGTATGGCCTCATCTTAATTCAATTAATTACATCTTCAAGCAATTTATTTCCAAAAATGGTCACATTCTGAGGTTCCTAGTAGACATAAATTTTGGCGGGACAGTATCCAACCCAGTACAAAATATCTCTGCATCAAAAATATCTCTTAGAGAACTCTTCAGATCAGGACTTTTCTTCACAGTAAATACGATTTTGATTTTCCTGTCTTTTTTTTCTGGGACACACATGTTATAATAATTTAAAAAAGAATACACAATCTGTAACACTGTATGAATAGTTCAGTTTCCTGATTAAAACTACAGAGACCTCTCAAGTAAAGCTTTTTATACCTCTCTTCTAAGTTGTGATTAATAATTCACTTGGAAATGAGAATGGGAATGATTGGTTCCTAGAGAATTGAAAGTATAAATCTGTTGAATTTGAGTTTGTGCTTAACTTTTAAGAATACCAACAGGGCAACTAGTTTGAAATAACCTTATTTATATTAGATTTTTAGATTTATTAAAAACTTACCAAGACAGTGCAGAGAATTCTCTTATATATCCTGCGCTCTGTTTTCCTTATTGTTAGCATCTTACATTACAATGAAACTTTTGTCATAATTAGTAAATCAATATTGATAGATTATTATTAACCTAAGAACATACTTTTTGAATTTCTTTAGTACTTTTCTGTTACTGACCCAGGATCCAATCCAGGATACCATATTAATATTCAGTAGTTCTGTTTCTGTGGGATGCTTTTGGCTGTGACATTTTCTGAGACTTTCCTTGTTTTGAATGACCTTGACAATTTTGAGGCGTACTGGTCAGTTGTTTTGTAGAATGCCTTTCAATTTGGGTTTGTCTTTTCCTTTTTTCCATGAATAGACTGGAGTTATGTGTGTTTTGAGAGAAAGGTCACAGAGATAAAGTGACATTTCATCAAATCATACCAAGGATACATACTCTCAACATGACTAATCACTGTTGATGTTAAACTCGATCACCAGGCTGTGGCAGTATTTGTCAGGTTTTTCCATTCTAGTTATTCGTTTTCTCCCTTCCCCCCCTCCCCCCCCCCACACACACTGTATTCACTGTAAGGAAGTCCCTCTGCATGGTCCACACTTAAAGATTGGGAAATTATGCTCCACCATCTTGAGGGGCAGTATCTATATAAATATTTGGAATTCTTCTATATTGAATATTTGTCTATTCTTGCTTATTTATTTATTTATTGATTGATTTACTGATTGATTCTGTCAGTTAGTTCAGCATGGACTCATGATATTTATTTTATGGTTTGATGTGCAATCCAACAATATGTCATTCGTTTTGTTGCTAAAATTATTCTAGCTTTAGCTGTTGGGAGTTTTTTCAGTTGGCTCCTGTTTCCCTTTGACATGCCCCCATCATTACGTGGTGCACGTGTGTGTGTATGTATGTGTAGTATGGCAGTTCCTTACTTTTTAACTAACAATGCTCCAGACTTATATTGTATATTCCATTTCCCAGGCCTAGAAGTAGCCATTATTTTTTTCCCCAAGGAGTCATAATTCTTATTGGAGAATGGTATTAGAAACTAAGATCTGGGTGCTGGGCATGTTCATTGCATCTAAGCCCTCCCAAGTCAACAGCGTTTGCAAATATATATGTGTTCCTACTAACCTGTGTATGCACAGAAATCTATACATTCTTCTGAATCTTTCCATCTGTATTTATATTAAGTCAAACAATTCATACTGATAGCACCAGCTCCAAACCACAGAGATCCTTCTAATTTTCTCCTCTTGCTTATCTGTAAATTCCCACTCCAACAGTGAGACAGCTGGCTCCACCATCTGCCATTCATTTATTTGTTCATTTCCAATATGCATCTAGAGAATGGGTAGAATGGGTAATCTGTACCCCTTAAGAAACAATCTTCTCTATGAGAGTAGAGTGATAACATACAGTTCTTTTCTTTCTATAGTCTTACAGTCTTCACTTATTTCCAAAGTTCCTTACATCAGAACCTTTCCTCCATCTTCTTCAGTGAAGTTATATCATATATTTGTAACACAGTTAGATTCCTTTTCCTCCTGGAAGAATCTTTATTTATTTATTTATTTATTTATTTATTTATTTATTTATTTATTTATTTATTTATTTATTTTATTAGTTTCAGGTGCACAAGACAAAGTAATACTTAGATGTTTATCATTTATATCCCTCACACTGTGTGGACCCTCCTCCCCCCATCCACTATCCCTCTGACATCGCACCGAGCCATTACATTTCCACTGTCTCTATTCCTAATGCTGTACTCCACTTCTTGTAAGTATATACATACATATATATGTATATATATATATAAAATTATAATTGGCATTCATTATTGTTCAGCTTCAGGTGTACAGTGCAGTGATCAGGCATCTACATCATCCCTGAGGTGGTCTCCCAAATGGGACAGGTGTCCATCGGATACCCTACAAAATCTTTACCACATTATTGATTAAGTTCCCCAAATTAAATTTCAAAACCCCGTGGCCATCTTGTGGTTACCAACTGTTTTCTAATCCCCTCACCTTCCCCCTTATCCCCAACCCCCCCGCCCATCTAGCAACCCTCAGTTTTTCCTTTGTCTTCCTGGAAGAATCTTTGCCTCGGTTTTGTTAATGCTGACTTCTCATTCTTTGTTTCAAAAGAGGACACTAGCTTTTGCTGGCTAGTAATGTTCTCTTTCTTCTACTTTGGAAAATGTCAAATTCCACAGATCATTGTATATATTTCTGAAGTTTATTTTTAAGAAGTATGATGTCTAGACAAATTTCTAGGAGCTCTTTATCTTGAAGCACAAGTCTTTCTCTTACTATTGCATTATTTTCAGAAAAAAAATGTTCCGAAAAATATTCAGCATTTTCAGAAAAATACCACGCATTAGGCACTGCTCTCCTAAGGCCCTGCTTTCTAGAATAAGAGACAGATATAAAACAAGTAAATACATGTGTAATATGATTGCATTTGGTGATTAGTGCTGAGAAAATAAAAGCAGATTAAGATGAATAAGTTAGAAGAAGCATCTTAGAGGAACTTAGAGAAACATCCTAGAGGAACTGCTCCAATGAACCTAGATCAGAGTAAGGGAGGAAAAAATTGGAAGGAGTAGACGTAGAAAAGGTAGGCAGGGAAGAGCATGTATTTCTAGGACACATGGAGTTGAGATGCAATATGGTGGGAATGTTTTGAATAGTAGAGTAAATGGTCTGTTTTATGTTTTTAAAGCATTCCTCTGGCAGCTGTGAAGAAAATCGCTATTGACAAATTTCTCAGCTTTGGGTGAAACAAGACACTGATATGTAGCATTTTATTTGGAATTCAGAATGATGTGAAGAGAGACTGTGTTAAAAATGACAATGGAGAAGTCCTGACATTCTTTAGTAGGATGTTTTTAACAAAGTCTATGGGCTAAACCAAAATGCTCTGTCATTAAAGTAATCAAAGAAGCAGGGAGGATTATTGGAGAAAATGACTAATGATTTTAGTCTTGTTTCAGTTGTTCTAATGCTATGAGAGCTAATGGACTGGATTAGAAATCAGCTGGTATGAAAAGCAATTGTGCCCTTGTGCCTTGAGAAAATTCATGTATCTTCAAGAACATTTATTGACAGGCAGTGACTTGGGAACTAGGAAAATGGAGTCCCTCAGTCCCAATTCAGAGACTTGAGTAAGGAAAGCTTTTTGGATCCTCTACCTTAGCTGTTTCCTTTACTGTGAAATCTTTTAGTTATTGTCTCAGCAATATGGAAACATTAATATTGCCTATTCTGGAAGGGTAAATAATTCCATTGTTAATTAATAGGGTACTCTATATATATTCAAAGCTTTATAACTGTTTTAAAGTAGGGAGACAAAGGTTGTTTCCCGTTAACCTGGATGATAATAGATTGTTAAGTACATTCTTATATTGAAAAACTTGAAGAGAACTGTAGTGTACCATCCAACCAGGCAAATCTTTTGTGTCTAAAATATATCATGTTTAATACTCACTGTCAGGATAACAGACCAGGATAAACTAAACTTGTAACAAGTAGGTTCTGAAAGAGTATAATTTGGTCCTCTGCTTTTTTCCTGCATGCAATTGACTTACTTCTCCCATAATATATAAACTTGCTAAGGTTCACATAGGTTTTGTTTTATTCTGTTTATAAAATCTAAAATTTCTACCACTTCTATCATAGTGTTTTGTTTTGTTTTGCTTTGCCCTCTGGGTATGTGATAAAATGTGACTATCTAGAACAGTTGAACACTAATCTGACATTTAAAAATTTGAAGAGAGCATTTTTGTGTTTAATAGTATCTATGTTAGAAAAATAACTCATTATGTAAAGTGTAGCAGCTCATTAATTTATTTTTTTTATACATTCATTTATTTATGGTCTTACATTTGGTAAACATTTGGTGTGTGCCTGAAATGCTACTAGAGAACACGTTTATAAAAGGAGAATAAGATATAGGTTGTCACACTCTAGCAGAGGTAATTATAATAAATTTAATATATACTTTGTGGCATAGGAACAAAATGCTGAGGTAGCATAGAGTAAGGAAGTATTTCTTGCTAGGAAGGATAAGGGAAGTCTTTTGAAAAGAATGATATTTGAGGGAGCTTTTCAAAGGGTATTTTCTCATCAAGATCACTCTAAAAAGTACAGAAGCATAAAAACAAGGCACAATCAGGAGAGAGTAAATTTCTCCAGAGTAATTAACATATGGGATATAAAGTAGGGAAAGTGACAGGATATGGGACTGGAAGGTGGATAGAGGCCAATTTACAAAGGATCTTTATTTCATGCTAAGGAATTTTGATTTTATTTTATGTACAGTGAATAGTCAATGTTTTAGTCTGTTTGGGCTGCTATAACAGAATACCATAGGCTGGGTGGCTTATCAACAACAGAAATTTATTTCGATTGTTCTGGAGGCTGGAAGTCCAAAATCAAGGTGTTGGCAGATTTAGCGTTTGGTGAGAGCCAGCTTCCTGGTTCACAGGCATCTCGTCTTCTCCCTATAACCTCATATGGTGGGACGGGAGAGGGTGCTCTCTGGGGCCTCTTTTATAAGGTCACTAATTTCATTCATAAGAACTCTGTCCTCATGGTTTAATCACCTCCCCAAATCCTCATCTCCAAGTGCCATGACACTGGGGATGAGATTTCAGCATATGAATTTTGGTGGGACACAAACATTCAGTATTTAACATTCAATAAATGTTTGACTACTGTTGTGGCTGAATTGTATTCCCCCCCAAAAGTTGCGGCTCCCACTGTGATTGTATTTGGAGATAGGGCCTTTATCAGTAATTAAGAGGTAGTTAGGTGAAATGTGGTCAGAGGAAGGGCCTTGATCTAATATGGCTGGTGTCCTTAGAGGAAGAGGAAGAGGAAGAGGAAGAGGAAGAGGAGGAAGAGGAGGAAGAGGAGGAAGAGGAGGAAGAGGAGGAAGAGGAGGAAGAGGAGGAAGAAGAGGAAGAAGAGGAAGAAGAGGAAGAAGAAGAGGAGACACCGGGGATTTTCATGTGCAAGGAAAGGACCACGTGAGCATGATCTGCAAGCTAAGGAGAAAGGCCTCAGGAAAAATGAAATCTGTCTACACTTTGATCTTGGACATCCAGCCTCTAGAACTGTGAGAAACTAAATTCTGTTGTGGTGTTTTATTACAGTAGCCCTAGCAGATAACTATCATTATTAAATTATTTTCCAGACTTTTTCCTTTTCTTTGACCTCTGAATTAATCCTCGGTCTGGTTATCTTCTTAACCCCTGCCCCCTCACTATTACTCTCTTGTTTTCTTCTTTGGTTTACCTTTTGTAAAAAAGTCTTCCTTTAATGTTGTTTCCTTAAATGTTACTGTTCTCCAGGTGGGTTTTCTTTTTTTTTTTTTTTTTTTTGGTGGTATTGTTTTGTCCTTAGTCTGTTCTCTTCTCACTCTATGTACTGTCTCTGGTCAATTTTATCCACTTCTATGGTTTAAATATTGATTCCATGCCAATGACTTCAAATTCTTCTAATCAGTGGGTATTGGGTTCATATCAGTAACATTCTATGTGGGCTGGTTATTTCCTAATATCTTATAATTTTGAGGTAACTCAGTAGAATATCTCTTTGATTTGACAATTAAAATTCTATCCAGCTTTTGATGTCTCATATGATGTAAGGTTTCCTACACAAGGTGAATAATTATTACAGAATTGACATATGTCTTCAGGGTTATTTTGGCTTAAACAATTCAGACGACTTAGTGAGATATTTAGTAGTTAAGGATCACTAAAATGGTACAGCTTCCTAGAATAAGAGACGTCTTTTTCTTATAATGTGATCTTTCTCTTATGATTTACAAGTATGATTCAGACTTAAATTTAAATAAGGAATTTTTTTAAACTCATGGCAGCACTCCCCCCCCATTGTTCTTAAGCAAAACTACAAAATATATATATATATATATATATATATATATATATATATATATATATATATATATATACTAGTCAGAAATGAATCAATATATTCATTCACCTAACCCACTTGGTCAGTCACTATTGCTGGACATAAATTTTTAACTTCTAGAATCTTCTAACTTTTTTGGCTCATTCTTTTTTCTTACAAGATAGATTCAAATATGCTTTATATTTCCATCCCTTTCCTGCTCTATTTTTGCTTTTCAAGGTCATAAACCCAGTGGATGTCCCAAATGTCTTGGCCTTCACAATTCATGAGTGTGGATAGTTCAGATCTTTCAGCTTGGGATATAGTAGTATGTCAACTGAATGTGAAAAGAAAGACATAAACTTTTGAACTAGAAGCCAAATGTACACAAATGCAAGCTCTCTTATTTCTTCTGTAGTTTCATCTCTTACTAGGGAGTTTCTTACATCATTTTCATGGATTTTGTTATATTTTGACAACACACTGTGACTATTCTGTTGGAAAAAACATGAAAAGTAAGCTACTGAGAAAATGCACACATCTGTAGGTATTATTTTTTAGTAATGACTTTTATTCATAGCGGACTTTTAATTTCTATCATTTCCCCCCATTGGATATGTATGCTTTTTTATTGATGTTGTTTTTATAGATGGGGAAAAAAATCAGTGGATTAATTGGTTGGGCAAATCGATAAGATAATATAGATTTTGCTTGTCTCTGACAGAAAGGAAAGCTACCTGATTTTGAAAGCACAGCATTTCTGTTGCCTATAAAGAAGAATTACTGGTGTACCAATGACAAAGAACCTAATTAGAATTGTTTGCCTTATGCTTGATATTGCAGTGAAAACTGGCAAAAAGGAGGACATTACCTTTCCTTGACTAAAGATAATGTACTAGAACTCAGGAATAAGCCATGAGCTGTTCAGTCTTATCAGTCTTGACATAGTGAAACTGAACAGCTCCTCTGTCTCCCACTGTGACTTATCTAGATGAGGAGGAAACAAAAATAAAAACAAGTGACTTTTCAGATTTGATGCTTGATTTTAGGGCTGTCATAGCTTTAGGCTACCACAAAATGCCAGTGCTTTAGAACACAGCTACTTTTATGAATAGATAGCTGGTTAACACTGTACAGTTACTGAAAGAAAAGAATTATGCTGGCAAAAGAATGCTGCTCTTATATTTTTTTCTCTTTATACATGTATCCCATACAATACTGTTTGAAGAAATCATGGATTATTGATAGTAAAAACCTTGGAAAAAATGGTAGAAGCATTATCTTTAAAGGAAGAAAGCTCTGAAGTTATGTTCACTAAGTTACTTTCTGGTCTCCCATGATATGAAACGTACCACGGGATGAAGCATATTATATAATTAAGACTTTTGGTGTTTGGTTTGAGAAACGCTTGGTTTGAAATCTTTCTTCTGTTTCCTAATAACTGTGTGTTCCTAAGCAAGTTAGCTAACTTCTCCAAGTGTCAATCTTCTTATGTATAAAATGAATAAAAATACCTGCTTTATCCTTTTCTTGTAAGGATTAAAGAAAGTAGTGTATATAGTACTTACTGAGCATTGGGTAGAGGGCAATGATGAAGAAAAAATAAGATGGTGATGATCAACAAAATTATGCTTTTCTTTATAGAAAGTTATTATTCCTTATAAAATGGAACAAAAAAGTCCTGATAAGATGCAGTCCTCCCCTAAGATTGGACAGTCTTTAATGAGGTCTTAAAGTCTCACTGTTCTGATTTGCATTTGCTTGGTACTGTAGCTATTTCTGAATTATGGGTATTTAAAACAGACCCACTAAAATAGTATCATAAGAGCTGCCATTTATTGAGTGTTTATTATGCCTCATATTTTGGTATGTTCTTTATAGGCAAATTAAAAACATGATTAAAGTCATTTAGTAACTACAAAGTCAGTGTTTAAATGCATATCTTATTTTAAAACTCATACTCTTAACCAATTTTGATGAATTCCCCTCTACATTGTAGCTTTTCCTTTAAGCTCCAGAATTGCTAGTGCCAGAAATACAAATATATCTGTTAACTGAGGTGAGATTTGGTACATGAAGTTGATGCGTAATATTGGTAAAACTTTGTGGCAGCATAAACAACTTTGTATCCCATGCTCTTCTTATTTTCAGAATCAAATCAAATGATCTCAAGTATTGTAAATGTTGTCAATTACTCTGCAATGGTGGCTTGAGGACACCCTGTGGAGGCCGACATTTCTCTGACTCAGTATAATTTATGCAGTAGGGACCCTCACAACCTCAGTTTGCCTTGAACCATTCATTGCCTAAGGCCCATTCATACAAAAGACACATTCTCAATGAATTTCTGGAATGCTGAGCCTAAATGATGGACCACCTTCTGCTAATTTGTGCTTTTTGGATGTACTTGATGTATATACTGGTTGGAGTGAAATCTGGACTACCTACAGCCTTCCATGCCTGCTCTCTTCCCAATAGATAATGCTACAAAAATACGCCTGCTTTGTTCCACATAAAGCTGTCATTATCCATGAGAGGTGAAGTGCCTTCCGGGACAGCAAAGTCTTTCTGATTCTGCATATGCCAGCCATTGTCATGACTAGTAATAGAAGCTGAAATATTGTTAATATATACATTTTGTTCTGAAAAAAAGTACAAAATGTTATTGAGCCCTGGGCACTTACAAAAACTTAAAATTCCTTTGTATTCAAAAACTCCAGCAATCCCATACACACCCCTTCCCCAGTTCTATATTGATGATTTGGTTGGTTTTGAGCTTCTGTAAAAAGTTTCAATCTCTCCTGAGCAGGAAAATAGATAAAAAGAAAATCTGGCATTTTACAAAACACAAGAAAAACCGTATCCCAGGAATGAACATGAAAGAAAAACCAGATCAAGCATGCTTTTTGGTTAGGTATTATTAACATGACAGATGAAGATAAAATAATCTTCAAAGATTGAGGAAGTGAAGTAAGGGACACTTTGTGTAGAATGGTGAAGTGTTAGAATTGATGGTTGCTTGCTTTCCTTGTGAAGAAAGAGGTATATAGCTATGGGGAAGAATATGTAAATGTATCTCTGTGTGTGTGTGTGTGTGTGTGTGTGTATCTACCTATATATCTATATCTATATACACATCATATATATATATGTAATATATATAAGTATATATGTGTGTGGATAAGCACATATATGAACATATATAGATACACACACACACACACACAAAAAAAAAAAAAAAAAACACAAGATGACCGGTTATGTACCTACTTTCCTAGTTTGATCTTATTACTTTTGCGATAGCTTTGTTCCAATTGGCGCATTAAATAATATTTGGCATAGATCAGAATAAAAAAGACTCCCAATTCTGAGGGGGTTGATCTTAGAATTTTGAAATCTACTTACACATTGAGGTTGGTTAGGGGTAGACTAGGAAAATCACTGAAGTTGGAAAGTTGGGTATGAGAAGAGTTTTACTGATTTGATTAAAAAGCCATCTGAGTGTTACTATATTCAACATTGATGTTAGACTCTGTCAGGTGGAAATATGCCACTAAAAGACATCACTTCTTTTGCAATCTGCCCTGAAATATCTGATGGAAAATGAAAAACCATTATGGCTACCTGGTAGCAAGTCCAATTACAAATGACTCCAGAGCCCTCTGCAATGTGACCTAACTCTAAATCCTCCTTTAAGATTGTCATCCAGTCTGCTGGCTCTCAGCTTTCTGCCTACTCACATGTAATTGGGAAATGGAAGGCACTTATCTGTCTTGTTGATGGCACTGTGCTCATTTGATAACAGTTGCTCCAGAAAAGCACAAGAAGGAAAGTACATTTGCTGTAGCTATAAATTCACTCACTCGAGTGAGTAAATCATGAGTATTGCAATTGCACTAATTGACATCGGGAAGAGAGAGTAGAGGTAACAGGACCTCTTTCTTCTTCTTCTTCTTTTTTTTAAAAAGAGAACAACACAGTAATCCTTTTTCTTTACTTTCTATTATCCTATTCTTGGAAAATACAGATAAAAGAAGAAAAAAATAGGAGAATGGAATTGAGGTAGTAGGAGAGACACGAATATTTGTATTCTTGACAAAAGGAGAATCTAAAATAGGCATCAGGAGTAGATTCCACTCTCTAGATCCAGAAATTCTTCAAGAATTCTCCTTCTACCATCTGTGGTTGTCTCTTCGTTGTCCTGTCACTGCACCTGAAAGTGCTTGCTATTTTTTATTTATTTTGCTCTGACAGTTAGGCAGTAGGGAGTCAAGGCTTATTTTGCAGTGGAATCCTGCAGACGGCCCATTTCCTATTGATCTGGCAAACTGCAGCTTTGTGAATATTCACTCACTGCAGGTGGCCGGCCGAGGGAGCAGATTTTCACAGACTGAGCAGGCAGTAAAGGGGTCCATTTAGATGGAAGAATTGCATGTAGGGGTTTTATGCTTTTATACATTTTTTATGAATTATAAAAAAGTAAATGAACACAAAACCACATCTGCAAATAATCGCAGAGATCTAAAACCACATTGAGAGACTTGAGAAGAATTTTCACCTCAGTAAGCATTGAGGAGTATTTCGTTAAAGTGCTGTCACAGTCATAAAGGTGGGAATTTTGCATCTTTTATTAGCATTTCTGATTTAGAAAGCTGAAAAGCACTTTGAGTCATATGTGAAAATGAAAATACCAAAACCAAATTTTGTTTTGGGGGGGTAATAAATTTTGGCTACTTCTGAAAGTTGTATATTCTTTGTTGGCATATTAGGAGCAAAATTCTTTCTTACCAACTGAAGCCAAAGCCTTTCTTTGGAGCTTTATAAGAATGTCCCATTTCTTAAGGAAAAAAGAGGAGGATGATTAGGTGACTCCACAGGCAGTTTTATTTCAATAACTTGAAATTCTTTGAATAATTCAAATCATTGTTGTCTAGTCGACATGGTATTAAAGCCTCAGAATACTAATGATAAAATTGATGATTGGAAATCACATAAGCTTGATAAATCCTTTCCAATTTAATATTACAAAATACCTGGGTTTCTTTCAAAAACTGCAGAACTGAGCATTCTGAATTTCCTTGTACCTCTCAAGTGTTGTAAGATGAAGGAAGGCCGTGGCTCAAAGCTACAGACAGACCTGGGATTAAAATGATTCAGTCCTTACTCCAGGTCTTGCCTTTCTCTTCACTTGACAACACATCATCCAGCAAAGGAGCCAATCAATAGTAATGAAAACTTCCTCTTCTCCCTAGAGTGTTAAAGAGAACAGGTTCACAGAGCAATATCTATAGCAGCACCAGCTGCTTGTTGACCAAGACCTTAGCCATTTTGCTGTGGAACAGTGGGGCTATTTAGGACGGCAAACCAGGAGATGAAAACTGCAGTAAATAATGAGAACGGGAGCGAGAACAGCCCTATGGGCTAAACATGGGCCATCTCAGCGCTGACACCGATTGGCTGTGTGTCTGTGGGCTAATCACATAATTCCTCTGTGCCTTATCTTGCCCACAAGCAAAATGGGACAGGGAGGCAGAACAATCTTGCTTTCCACAGCTGTGGTATTAAATCAATCTCTGCAAACTACTTTCAAAACCCAGGTGCTGGGGGTGGTATTCTCTGTATTGATTTTCATTTTAAATCAAGTTGGCATTTAAAAAAAAATCTTTATTAGAAGATTTATTAATATCTAACTTGTTTGGGATAAAGTATGATGGGTTTGGAAACAGTAACAAGAGTAATTGAGACCAGTACGTAGAGTACAAAAATGAATTAAAAGATTTGTAAATGCTGAAAGGAATTTTAAATGTTTTCCAGAATTGCAGCAGTTTAGATGAAGTTTCAGCCTAGCACAAATTTCCCTGCGTCACATCCTTATATACTCTTTCAGGAACTGTAACCTTCTGCAATACACCCCATCCTATTATTACCATTAGTCATCCTGGGGTCTGCTGCTTATGTTAAATTAGTCCCCAGCTCTGGTGTTCTGCCTACAAGCAGGACCACTGAAACATTTGCCTGGCAGATGCCATGCCTATCTTTTTGGTTGTGGCTTGCCCATGATGCTTTCTTCCAGCATTTCTTAAGGTTGAAATGACCCCAAAGCTAAAATTCTTTCCAAAATGTAACTACAGAGGGTGACAAAAAAAATGTATACACATTTTAAGAGAGAAAAACTGTATTAAAATTGTAGTAATATATACTGATAACAAAAGATGAATGAAGACAAGTCACCTGTGACTTCTGCAATTACAAGAGGTGCTCAAATGGTTACCATCAGCGTTCAGACACTTCTGATTATGGCAAACTACTGCTTGAGCAACGTTGACCAAAGTGTCCACTTGCATACATGTTTTTGTCCTCTCCCCCTCCCCAGTATTTTCCTTTCAGCCTCCATAGAATTCCATGGGAAACAGATCCCTTAATCTCTACTTCAAACTCTTCACTTTACTAAAACTTAGAAAACATTTCCTATGTGGGGGTGGAGGCAGAGTCTGGAATCTTCTATTCTTATTATCTCTCCTTCCATGGATTTTTGCACAAAAAATTCCTCCATTTTAAAAAATTCAAAATGCAAACTCTCATGCTTTTCTATTTAAATAGAAGTCCTTAAAGTAGAGTACTCTGTCCCAGCAGTTTCACAAATGACTAGGTTTCAGTTTAGAGGGGATTTGTCTCAGGTATCACCATTTCCCCCTTTTTCTCATATCTAGGGAAGAGAGGAAAGTTGTGGAAAAGAAAAAAAATGCCACAATTTTTAAAAATTAATTTTTAAGAATATTGTTGTTTTATGTTTAAATTGTAGCTTGTAGTTCTCACTTCATTCTATCTGGGCTTTACTCATTTTGACTTACGTATGCCTAAAATAATAGGTTAGAAAAGCAAGCAATGTAGAACTTGTTAGGTTAATCTATATAAACTTTATAAATGCAAATATTTTTCAATATGCCAAAATAATTTTATGTGCTGCAGCCTAGATAATTTTATTCTTCCTGAAACAAAATTATTTAATTTCTAAGGTCCTAAATTTAAGAAACCAATTTATTTATGGTCAAAAGAAAAATACCTCATCTGGGTTAGATAGACTAATCCAATCACCCAGCTGTAATCTGTTACTTAGAATATTTGATTAAGGTTTTGGCCAAGAAGTGCAAATTTTCTAATCATCCAACTTGGGCTCTGTCAGGTCTCGCCTATGCATAAATATCTTGAAATATCACATTGAAATATAGAAAGTATATTTTGCTAATTCCCGGTTTTAAATAGAACCTCGGGTCTGAACAGGACATAACAGAACTTTTAGCTGAAATACTTCATTTTTTAAAGGAGGAAAGTCCAGTGCAAAGAAGATAATTGACTGTTTCAAAGTAGTTCAACTATAATCGCTGCTGGAATGAGGGAGGGGTTGGGGAGAGTATGAAGATGAAAGATTATGGAAATAAATACTCAATAGCAAAGAAAGGATCCCTGTATGTATTGTCTAAAAATGCCTGAAATTGATATACATAAAACAGTTCACAAAAATTCCCACCATTACTGAGCTACAATGGAGGTTGGTGGGGTCACTCCTTTATTTTTGGAAATATGTGTGCACACACCCTCAGATTTCACAGTATCATTTTCTGATTTCTTATGTCCTTCATGACTTCCTTGAATATTCATTTTGGTATCACATAGACTGTATACAAATGTCACGTTGTCAAATGAACAGCAAGGAGAGTTCTGCAAGATTGAGTAGTGAAAAACTGCACCATCGGCAGTCAGAAAGTCACGCCTCAGGACACAGATAATTTGACATCTGGCCTTTTATAGTCTTGCTATTGAATGCTGATGGCTAAGGTCTCACAGCTGTGCACACATAAGTAAATTTTAGTTAGGTGGAGTGGGAACACAATGTGGATCTACTTCAGTCAGGAGCAAACCTGGTAGAGGAGAGAAAAATATGGCAGTGAGTACTGTGAACGTTACCCATGATCAATTCATGGTGGTTTCCAGGAATAAAATACTCAGAAGGATTCTGAGGCTCTGTTGCTTGACCCCAAAATCAGTCCTAAAATATTGTTTCCTTTCTTATTTGGACAGAATCTTTAAAATACGATTTTCTGAATTGCTTTCTTCAAGGAAATTATCTTTTTAAATCTATCTTCTTTTCTGTAACCCTTAGACCTGTCACAGGCATATATTGTACAATTTCCCGCTCTATCTGTTTTCTTTTCAACCTAATATTATCTCAAAATCCTCATTCAGTATGTAGGATTTTTCTTATTTTTACGATGTCCTTTCCCTACAGCTCCCCCATCCTCATCTCTGCTGTTTCTGCAATTGTTTGTTACTTGCCTAAGATGTGCATAGAGTTAAACCTGCTAGATTATAGGCATTGTGAGCCTAACAAGCTGGAGCTTTTAGGTGGTGTGGATTTCAGGATGATTCCAGCAGCCAGTCTGCTCATCTAAAAAACAAAACAAAACAAAACAAAACAAAAAACCCACTATCGGCAGAGTTGAGGCTGGTCTCTTTGGAAAAATAAACAAATCTCTGACTGCTCTTATAAAAGTCACAGATCTTATCAGAGTAAGTTCGATGTTGCTGACAGTTCATCGATTAGAGGGTGCATGTGTGAAAACAAATGTGGGAAGTGATCGGTGTGTGGCTTTTCCTGGGGTGACAATGGCTTTCGACAGATTGGGAGACAAACTGGAATCAATTTTAAACTCAACCTTGGCTGACATGCAGTAGTGCTACATTCAAAGAGGAGTGATTAACTTACTCAGACATCACTTCTTCCCTTTATCCCATAGCTATAGATTCTAGAAAAGATCCATCACTAAAAATAATCAATAGCGTATCTTGTCCTTACTTGAGTATATTATCCTTTATCGCCCATGATTTCTGTTAGTTCTGCTAGAGCCACAGGGTATGATTTAGACTGCTGTACTCCTTGGACCTTCAATGGACTCGTGTCTACTAGAGAATGGATGTCTTTGATGCACCAAGGGATAGCTTTAAGGGCTGGCTTACTGGTGATTTTTATCAAACATTTCCTTTTTTATATTTAATCAGAATTACAAGCAAATATATTTTTGTTCCGTCTACATCGGAGCATTACCGCTGTAGAAATTATGTCAACTCAATAAGATGTACCAGAAAGAGCATAGTATGGAGTCAGGCTGCCTTGGATCCTGCTGCCTAGAGACTGTGTGACTTGGGCGATGTATTTATTTTATTTGAGCTTTTGTTTCAACATCAGTAAACTGGGGATAATAATACCTACTTTGCAATGTATTGTTAGTATTAGAGAGGTCCTGGGTTAAAATAAAGCGCACACACACAAAAACTTCTTTAGTGCTTGGCATTTAATGGTTGTGATTATATATAACAACAACAAAAACAATGACAATTTATTGAGACCGTAGGCCCTAGAATTCAATGAGGAAAAACACTGCGCTCAAGGGTTTAGGAATTTATAGCTCTGTAGCTCAGATATATTTTGAATCATTTCCACATGTAAAGTTACTGGAAGTACCACAAGGATTCCTTGTAATTCTTGTATAACATAATCCACAGGCAGAGACCTCACAATTTAATCATAAGGCCTATAGAGAGGCATCAATAAAAATAATCTGACAAAGGTTTTTGGCTCCAGTAAATGAAAGTATCTTTAGAAAGAATCACTTTATAAATGTCTTGCCTGAGTTTTTACAATATTAGTTTCAGAATGACTATATTCCTACTTTCTAAAAAAGTAATCGAGGGACAGGGTTTCAAAATTGTTCCAGCAAGACAAATTTCAAGCTTTGTAATCTCCAAATCTTCCACCATCCATTATCACTCACTGTTTGTTTTTTCTTTGTTTCTTTTCACTTGGGAAGATGAATGATTCAAACAATACACAAGACGATGTATAGTTAGTCATTGGTGATTTAGAATATAAAAGCTGCTTTAAGATATCCATCAGCAGCTTATGGTTTCAATAGGCTTGTACATTTAGATATTTTTTAAAATATATAAGATAAAATTGAATATTTAATGGTATATTTTTCTTATTATAGTGATAACTTCTATTAGAAGAAAATACACCCGATGCATGAATTAAAAATTGAGACATGTAACTAAATTATGTTCTTGCTTTCATTTTTCATAAATATATTGAATTTAGTAAAACATTTTTCTTTGAGACACGGCAAAATTAAATTTATCCAAGACAGAAAGGTATTAAAAAGGCCTATGTAATTGCTTAACTTTAATATTGGTGGTTTTGAAAGTAAATCACATTATTACGGCCATTTTAACTTGAATATATGTAAAGTCTTTATGGGACATTTCTGGGGTATAATATATTTTCATAACTTCCGTGAATAGTACTAAAAAAGTAAAAAAATAAAACAAGATACTCTAGTTGTTCTGCAAGATTTAATTAAGCCCATCACACATGTAATTGAATATGTAAATATTTCATTGAGTGATAAACTTCTCAGAAGGAACTCTTCTAACACTTGGTAATATTGGAGCTCGTGACAGTGCAGGTTCATCAGTGAGTTAATCTGTGTGAATGATGGTCTCTAACTAGGAAAAATGAGCTTCCCATAGAAATAAAAGTGATCCAAAAGATTGCTTAGAGCTTGAACTGGACTCTTTTGTTGAACTGCTTCTAATTTATACCTGCCTCTTTTCTGAAGCGTAATGCAGTTTTCAGCATCTCTTCCCTTAAATGTGCCAGATAAAAAATTACTAGGATGCTGTTGGAGATGCAAATGTCTTTACAATGAAAAAAAAAAATCTTGGCATCATTGACCTAATTTACAAGACTTCCACCTCCATATCTGGATATGTGGTGTTTGTTTCCAGATAGTTAACTGATAAATATAAAGACATCTTTATTTTTTTATTCACCTAGATCAATATCCTACAACTATTATTCACATGCCTAATTGAACTTAATAATCTTCTTTGGATCACAGGGCAAAAACCAACATTAGACTTACCTTATTTTAATAATTCCTTTCTGTACTGTCTGTTACTGTAGTGATCGGTCTTCACAATCCAGAAACCCTTCATGAGGTATGATCTTCAGAAACTGGCTTAGCCCCTCTCTGTGTTCCATCTCATATGTCTGCCAAGTGTGCTATGTAGGGGAGACAGCTGAGGAAAGTAAGTGCTGAAAAGAAGAGATGCCAGTTTCTGGCTGGAGAGTATATTGTAAGTTGAAGACTCTAAGTTCCTTTCCGCCTGCTGGGGTTATATTGAAGGTTGATGGGGCCTCTTTGTCTGTCATTCAACCTCTTACTGTCCCTACTACTTGTATTTTAATATAATGTATGGTTTTGCATTAAAGTTTTCATGTGTAGTTCAACATAGTAAGGAAGTACTAATCTTATTTCCAAACTGATAACATTGGCACTTCCTACCACATAATAGCTAAAGCTACAGTTTGCAACCGTCATTGTTTGGGTAGCTTTGCCTTGTAGGCTGCATGGTATCTGTTGAAAAACCATCCCCTTTTCTCACAATGTATTTTGTAGCCTTTTGCAGCTTGGTTCAAAGTCAAGGGTAGAAAGGCAAGAGATATAAGAAGCAGGTATCTTGGAAATTTGAACTTGGTTTCCACAAGGTCTTGGGAGCCTTAGCTTTATAGGGAGATATAAATATAATGCATAATCATCCTTGAGAAAAATCACTCTTGGCTGCTAGTCTGTAAAATAGTACTTGCATCATGGAATTAATGAGAGTGTTAAAAAGATGATCAGTTTAAAGAACTTAACCACTTTCAGGCACATACAAATTAATCAACGTTAGTTCCTATTATTAATACATTTTGAGTTTTTTGGAAATATAAGTTCCAGCGATCCTGGATCTAGCAGAATGTAAGTTAAAAAGCCTCCCCCTACCATTTCCAACAGTTAGTCCATCTTGTATTTCTTCTTAGATTTGCAAGCTGGGATTCATTTTGCGCTTAGAATGCTTGATGAACTGGGAAATATTAATAAAGCTGCTTCTTCTTCACCTACTCAACGTCAAAATGTAACAGACTGATTAAAGAGAAAGAAGACATGAATAAAATGACAGAACACACATTAAACTTTAATCACTACAGGTTCGTCTAAGACATGTCGCTGACATGCTAAAAAGGAATTATATTTAGGTCAGGGAGATGGCAGTGTTGTTTAAAAGGCTGCTTGTAGTGGAAAGGTGGTGGCTTAATTAGGGCGTGAAGAAATATTTTTCTGTTTTTTAACACAATCATTTAGACTTTTTAAGTCCAAAACAAAGCTGGATGGTGGTTTTGATGTTAATGTATTTGGAATAAAAATGTATATGAAATTTAAAGAAATCTTACTGGGGTAAATTCCTTGACACCCATATAATTTAAATGAAGAAAAGTCCCTGTAAAGTCTGTGCGGTAAGAGATACCTGAAATAGCCCCTACCTGTCAAAGAAAAGCAGTAAGATGAATTTCAAGTGACAAAATGTTTATTATAGAATGATAGGCTATCAATTAGTGTGAAATTGTACATTTTTTACTATGTCATTTAATTTATTCCCCTAAAGAAACTGACATGTTTGTCAGAATGAGGAATAAAGGTATTTTAATGGCCTAGCTGAAGGAGTTCAAATTCTTCAGCATAAAATTTAATGGAATCCACAATCTAAACACAACCTGCCTCACTTTTCACTTCTCTTCTTTACAAATTCAATAATTAATTTACTCATTAGAGTACGCACTGTTCTCAAGCCTCCCCACCCACTTCAGTTAGAGAAGTGTGAGAAGGAAGACAGGCATGCTAGAAAAACCCATTCCATTTTTTTTTTTTCTTTCAGAGTGTACCATTCAGGGTACAACTCAAATATTGTCTTGTTCTCAAATCTTTTCTGCTCCTGTCCTTTTATCTTTCAGGAAAAGAGAGTATGTTGTCTTTCTTTTCTGTTCAAGCTTTGACAATTAATCTATACTTATCATTTAGAACTTATTGCTTTCCATCTTTTATAATAACTGTTAATGTACATTCCTTACTAATCCCTAAAATAATATGCTCCTAAAGAGCAGGGGACCTTGTTCTTTTATTATTGTATGTTCCATAGAACTCGGCTCATCACCTTACTGACAGTTTATATTATGGGTATATTCATTTAGTAACTCTTTTGTTTATTCTACAAATTATTTTATATGAATGTTTCAAGACACTGTCGATATTAAGCTGAGGGTGAAAGCGAGAGAGGCACGGAGACGGTTTTTGTTTCAAATAGCTGAAAATATGCTCTAGGGAGAGACTATACATGTTGTCATGTAATGCTTTAAGTACAATGATATTTGAGATAAGCAAATGGTTCCGTGTGATAAGAACAGAGGATATTCAGGAGAGATGGCAAAGAGAGAAAGCTGGAGGGCTAGTGAAGTGACAGGAAGCCCTTGTATACTGTGCAATATGTGCAACATTTGGATTTTATCTTCAAAGTGATAGGCATTTGCTGAGGAATTTTAAGCTCCAAAGGCCGACTCTCTAATTATATTAAGGATGGTTATTAGGGGTCTAATAATTGAGGTAGTGAGTTCAATTTGAATGTTGTTCAGGTTTAAAAAATGAATAATAAATAATAAAGCTGAATCTAAGACAGTGACAAAGGTGATGGAGGGGAGGCAACAGACTTGGGAGCTAAGTTTTTTGAATGCCTGACAAAGGCCAGTCATTGATTTATATGGGAAGGATAGTGGTGAAGGAACTAAGGATGACTCCAGGCTGCTGGCTTTGGCAACTAGATGGGAACGTTAACGGAGAAGGGAAATATAGCATGAGGGATAGGTTTGGAAAGAAAAATGATGAGTTAGGTTCAGACCAAATGAGGTGTGTGTGTGTGTGTGTGTGTGTGTGTGTGTGTGTGTGTGTGTGTGTGTGTGTAATGGAGATCAAAAGTCATTGGAATTAAACAGGTGAAGCGATTGCAGGGTTAGGATCCTAAGTGGCTTTTCTACACGAATGTTGAAATCAACTAGTAACGTAGATGATGCTGGGTAAGTGGAGAAGACTATAAACCAATAGCAAAAATTTTTGGGAGGAAGTTTGTAAATAAACGAGGTAAATTCATGATGGCAACGTGGAGGGATTCCTGAAAGCAAAGAAATCCCAAATATAGCTGTCACAAAATCTGCCACAGTCATAGAAGTTTCTAGCATTACCATGGCTTGGTTAAGAATTTCCCAAGATTTCTGTTGTGAAAATGCAAACACATCACCTAGGAGGGAAACTGCATTACCAACTACCACGGTTAGTATCAGTGATGGACCCTACTCAAAGAAGCCATAGGAGAAAAGGAAACACATGAATTGAGCATCTCTTACATTATGTCACTTAAATTGCACAGATGACTTTGAGCTTTTGTTATTTTTAGGGATGAAAAGATACATTCCCAATGGCTGCATGACTTGCCCCCCGGCTTATCAGAGGCGACTCAGCAAAACAGCGTGATATTAGTAAGAATGATTGATGACGGTGTTGACAAATCCTATTTCCCAGGCACTATGTACCAAGTACAGTATTATGTGCATTATAGACCACATCATGTAGTCCTCTTAACGGTCCTAAGCAGTTAAGTGTTGTCTTCACTTAAGCAGAAGAAAACTGAGTCTCAGAGGGATTGAGTAGCATGAAGATTGTCATAGCGCTAATAGGAGTAGTGAAACACAGATTCAAACCCAGATGTAACTGACTTCCCAGCCCAAGTTCTTAACCATTATCCGTATGGCTTCATTGCCCTATAATTCTTAGATAAAGACCAAGAAGGGACAAGCTGATTTTTTTTTAACTTTATGGTTCAATATATTGGCAGAATCCTATTACTCAATATCCAGTTAAAAAGTCAGGTGTTTTAATTGAATCCTTGCCAATGTCAGTTTTCATTATATCCTTATTGTCCTTCCCTCAAGAAAATTTACATCCTATCCAAATAAGGTATAATGTCTTTTAATAGGATCCTGTGCTTCAACTGGCAGTCATTAGGCCCATTAGGAATGTCTGTTTTAATCAGGTGTCTGTCTTGCTGCCCCAAATGAAAGAAACATGTTATATATTTTTGTGACAATTCAAAGATGCAGTTGATTTGCAGTTGCACTAAGCACTGCCATTATGCTCTCTAGTTGGAGCGACTAACATTTATTCAAGGCCAAAGAGTTAGGTATTCTGGAAAAATAACAATGGGCCATGCCTTTCCAGTCAGTGAAAAGATACAGCTGAGGCAAGTTATTATATTGTAACAAAATATAAGAATATGGCAATATGGGGAATGATGACAATTCTAGACTAAATCATGTAATTAATTGCCAATCGACCCAAAGTGAACTACATTTAAAGATAGGATGGCTGAGAAGACAGTTAATGAGTTCTAAATAGATGGAGTCTGACATCATTTGTTTTCTTCTTTCAAGATAGCTAATAAATAAACATTTTCCTCCCCTAGTGGCCATAAGCGCATTAATGAAATATGTTTAAGAGATCATCATGCTTAGGAACATCCTGAATTTAGAATCAGAAATCAGAAGATTAAGAAAAACGAAATGTAGATAGGAAACGCAGGAATGAACCTAAGAACATTAGAATAATCTCAGTGCATTCAGAATGTATCACACAGATGATAGCCAAGCTGTAATGCTTCTGTTCCAATGTGTTCATGAAAAATGTTTTCACCTTTGTTGTCAATAGATGAGATGAATACTGAGTGTTTCTAAGTGTTTAAAACCTTAAAAATTAAAGTTTTGCCTAAATAATAAATGTTATACTCTCATTATCAAGTTCTGTCCTTTTTACAAGTTGTGTTTTAGACTTTAGTTTCATTTAAGTTGGATTATTTCAGTACAACCAAAAAAAATTAAAACGATGCCAGTTGTACTTGATAAACTCATAATTTATCCCATGCAGGTTATGGTGAGATACAAATAATTGTTGTTCATAATTTACCATTTGATAATATTTTTAAGTTACAATTCATTGTCCTTTCAACGGCATCGATGATAGTAACATTATTTTGCACAGCACTGATAGTGTTTTTCTTATGTTTTGAAGGGTGTGACAACACTTATCAATTTAAATGCATTATGAAATTAAAGCAGCCACTATGGAAAAGCAACATGGAGGTTCTTTATAAAACTGAAAACTACCATATGACCCAGCAATCCCACTTCTGGATATTTATCCAAAGAAATCCAAAACAGTAATTTGAAAAGATATATGCGTCACTATATTCATTGCAACATTATTTTCAATAGCCAAGATATGGAACCGACCTAACTATCCATTGATAGATGATTGGAGAAAGAAGACGTGGTACATATATAAATGGAATATCACTTGGCTATTACTTCACATTTTTGACAATATGGATGGGCCTAGAAGGTATTATGCTAAGTGAAATAAGTCAGAGAAAGATAAATACCATATGATTTCACTTATATGTAGAATCTAAAACATAAAAGAAATCAACAAACAAAACAGAAACAGACTCAGATACAGAGAACAAAATGATGGTTGTCAGAAGGGAGTGGGGTTAGGGGGCTGGGTGGAAAAGGTTAAGGGATTAAGAAGCACAAATTGGCAAGTTACAAAATAGTCACAGGGATGTAAAGTACAGCCTAGGGAATATAGCCAGTAGTATTGTAATCACTATGTATGGTGTCAGGTGGGTACTAAACTTATTTGGGGATAACTTTGTAAATTATGTAGATGTCTGACACTACGCTGTATATCTGAAACTAATATAATACTGAATGTCAACTGTAATTGAAAACTTAAAATAAAATTTTTATATTTAAATGCATTATGCATGAGACATAATAAGATTTAGAGACAAATTGGGATTGAACTCCAGAATTATCGAATTCAAACCCCACCTACATTAGGCAGGGAAGACTTATTTGGGAGTAAATACTCTAATGTTATTTAATTGATCATTAGTTCTGCTAGTTTTCCATTGCTGTTCTAACAAAGTACCCAAAACTTAGCATCCTAACACAGCACCCATTCTTTATCTTGCAGTTTCCATAGGTCCGAAACCTGTCACAGTGTGGCTCTGCTGGTTCCCAGCTTGGCCTCAGGAGGCCGAAATCAAGGTTTCAGCCAGCTAGGCAGCATTCTTTTCTGGAGCCTCTAGAGAAGAATCCTCTCCCAAGTTCATTTAGTTCCTTGTAATTCCTCAGTCCCATGAGGTCCCTGGTCTCTTTTTGGTTTTTGGTGGGGTTCATTCTCAGTTTGTAGAGGTTTGTAGAGGTTTCCTGTATTGCTTAGCTTGGGGTCCACTTCATCTTCAAAGCTGGAAATGATGAGCTAAGTGCTTCCCACCCTTCCAATCTCTCTGACTCCTCTTTGCCTCATCTCTTTGTTCTTCTATGGTAGTTGTCTGACTGACTCTTCTGCCTTTATTTTATGCTCCTTAAGGCTCAGCTAATCCAGATTAATTTCTCTGTTTTTATATTTAGCTGATCAGTAACCTCAATTCTATCTGCAAATCCCTTTCAATTCACAGCAGTACCTAAATTAGTTTTAATAGAACAACCAGGGGACTCGAGTCTTGGGAGACATCTTTTGGATTCACTCTCAGACATCAGCTGTTTCAGTTGTATTAAGGCAACAGAGGGAACGTACAAGGAAATCTTTGAAAAGAATCCAAATTTTGGAAGAAAACATAGTTTTATATTCTTCTATAACTACAGGGACTGGAAAGAAAACAAATCACCTCAAGAATTTAAAATATGTCCTTTTCCCTCTTCTAAACATCCACCCACTACTAACGTTAATTACATATCTAGTGGTATACAAAATCTTACTTTACTTAATTAACATTTCCACACCTAGTAAAAGAAGCTAGTCATTTTGACGTATTACATACTTAATCACGTGATTCGATCAGCCTAAAATGGTAAGTTGAAAAACCTCCAAACATTAAAACTTTAAGCTGTGTATTACTCTACGTATAGCATATAAATAAAAATAAAGCAAATTTATAGGCAGAAAATAAAAAGAAGAAAAGAAAGAAAAAAAATGAAGGAGCAGATGCCTGTTCTGTCATTGATAGCTGAGGCCTACATGCCTTTTCCAGCATGCTCTGAGCTCTCCACAGAATTATCACCTTTCTGTTAGACTTGGTGTCTGCACCAGTAGGATAACAGCTTATTACAGTTCTCTTGACTTGGTGATGCGCTGTTTGAATAGCTCCTTGGTTTTGTTTGTTTGTTTGTTTTTCTCATTTGGGTTAAAAAAAAAAAGTATCCCCTAGACATGTTTCTAGAACAAAACAGTGCATCTTTCCTAAAGGGGTTATTAGGTTGTAAGTGATTATATCTACTTTGCAGAGTGCTTTTTTGTTTATCTTCTAAATTCTTGCAACTGGCATTCTGCTCTTCTCTTACATGCCACTTTTGGCATTGACTGTCACTTGCTTTCCTGTTGCTGTTTTTAATCTCTTTTGCTATCTCTGCTTCCTGATATGTCTGCTTTTTGCTGTTATTTTTCTTCTTTATATCCCTTTTGTTACTTATTTCTTCCCATCTTAGCAAACATCTTTTCTTCCTCTAAAGTTTCTGAGTTTAAATGCTGTACTTAACTGTCTCTATTTCTTGTTCACTCAGTTCACAATGCAGCAATTGAAATCTATGAAAATACGGTGGAAATTTTTCCGTCCTTACTTCCTAGATCATTCCACTACATTGTGGATTCTCTTTCCACCCCTTAAATATTCGTATTCCCTCGGATTCTCTCTTGCGATTTCTTGCTCCTGTTCTCACTTCCTACAGCTTTTTCCCCCCAGATGGTATCATGGATTCCTAGGGTTTCACTGTCGATGTCTATGGTGCTTCTCTCAAATTGGTATCGGGACACCAATATATTTCTCCTCATATTCCACGTTTATGTGTCTATTTATCTGCAGCATACCCTCTGCCACAGGTTGTGTTTCCCAGAAACAGATGCAGAGAACAGAATTAGGTGTATACGATGATTATTAAGCATCAACACTTATAAGAGGAAGGGAGAGGAAGAAAGTTTTGTGCACAGAGAAATGTTGGACTCCAGTGCAGCCTGACAGTCTCAGCCGACCCTATGGGCAGTTGTTGACCATCAGAGCCCTGCCCTGGCTCAGAATGGCCATGCTCTTACAGTCTCACTGTGGTCAGTCATTAGATGAAAGCCGTGCTGGGAAGAATGTGATCCTGGATGTCTGGGCCGCTGACACAGACCCTGAAGGAAGTAATGGCTGGAGGCTGTCTGCTAGCAAGGTTCCCTGGGCAGCAAGTCTTTCCTTGAAGGAGGATCTTGGTGGCACGTCACCATGTCAACCATCCCTCCTGAATGTTTCCTACTGCAGTTCACACATTCCTGGTGTTATCTGAGGTCTTCACTGCTCCTTTGTTGAAATTAATTTAAATCTCCCCAGTGAACTTACTAAATCAACTAAAATTTATTGAACACCTAACAAATACTAGACCCTGTTCTGGACCTCATGGAACTGTGTCTGCCCTAATGGAACTTACATTTTAAACACGTAATCAAATATACACTGTGTTACAAGGTGGTAACCTCCTTTTCCCTGTTCCCATATTTCCATGAATGAATTTAAGCTAATGTACCTCTTCTGGCCTCTTTCTCTGCAATGGAGACTTGCTCTTTTTCTTCCTGTGCATCAGAGCTCTGTGAAGCAGCCACTGTGGGTAGATACAACCCCCCAACAGATCCAAATCAAACTGCCCTGTCAAGTGGGGGAGGAGAGAGCAGAGGACCCCAGTATTGGCTTCATCAGCAATGAAGTTGACACTTTGAAATTCATTTGTCTCTTTCCTGTATTTTAATTCTCCATTTGATCTAAACGGGAAGATCAGAAATGGGTATCACATTTAAACTCCCTGAAATTCCATCACATAATATGTCAGGTTGAAGAAAGTGCATGCAGAATAATAAAACCTGGGTAAAAGGATAGAGATTGATGGGAATAGATGGTGGCTATTTTGTATAAGGTTACTAGGAGATACCTCTCTGAAAGGTGACATTTTGAGCAGAAACCTTCTCGAGGTGACCCAAATTCACTGGTCCATGGAAGCCCACACTCTAATCCCTAGGTGTTAATTTACCTTGCCCAGGTTTTCTCTGTCTTTTGAATCTAGACTTTCACAGAGCTGGGTCGTTTTTCATACTTGGCCACTTCTTCAGTTTCACAAAGACAACAAAACACACCAGTCAAACTGAATTTCAGTTGACTTTACTGAAGATAATCTATGGCCATACCACCCTGAACGCGCCCGATCTCGTCTGACTGAAGATAGATAGGTGTTCACAAAGAGGGGTCACATCATACAGCTTTATAATCTTTAGCTGGCTGTCTGTTCCACTCACCACTTCCATAGCTTCTCTAAATTCTTCTCCCTGTAGGAAGTGAAGAATCGTTCCCTCATCTAAAGCTAGACGCTGCCTCCCTGATAGCCCCTAAAACTGAGGTATAGCCTGGGGCAAGGCTTATCTTCTATCATTCCCACATATAAAAAATTAACGCATTTTTTCTTATAATAATATGTTCTTTCTCCTGTGAATAATTCTAGTAATAGTTATTTAAGCGATACTGCTTTCTCTGCATCACTTCACAGCAAAAAAGAAAAAAAAAAAAAAGAAAAGTTTTACATGCTCCCAGAAGTTTTACAAATACGCTTAAGTCATAGGTGAGGTGGCTCACGGCCAAAAATTGAATTCTGTAAATTATATGCGCATAGTGAACCATCCCAGTTTAGCCAGGACTGAAGAATTTCCTGAGATACAGGAATTTCAGGGCCAAAACTGGTGAGTCCCAGGCAAACCAGAATATTTCAATTCTCCTTTGACTTAGTTCCTAAATCTTCTGTTTTGAAGGCTGTGGAGTGACTCCCTGAGACCCCACTTTTAGTATAATTTCAGTTCAGCTCTAAGGCCAGTCTTGGAAAGAGTTTCTTGACCACTACCCCCCTGGTAAATTCATCCCATCAAGCAAACTTTAGTCCAAGCACCTCAGTTAGAGGTCCTGCTCTGTCTCTGGAAGGTTCTCAAAAGCCTTAGTTAGCTTAGAAATGTAGCTCTCTTTGAGAAGATTTAAAGAAGACCTAACAAGTAAGCAGTCTATATCTCCTGCCATATATTCCCTAATCGCAGAAACAGTGCTTACTACCACGTTTGGAATCTTCCAACACGAGGATAACATTTAATTGAGATATGCCTGGCCTACTCATCTCCTCCATCTGGCCTTATTTCTCTTTTAAGAGGGGTCTCCACTGACTTTTTCCCTCCAACTTCACTTTCTGGATAATTAGGGTAGGAATTTACTATAGCTGAATTTCACAAATTAAAATAGAAAGACTGTTGCTTCACAGAAGCTTTTGGATTTTGCTCCCCCAAACGGAATGGAGATATTTTTGGTAACAGGGCTTAATTTCTATTGAGTCATGGACATTCTGGCTATCCCATACCATAGAAAAAATGGGGTGTATGTAGTAACTGACCTGAGCCAAGTTTAGCAGGGGGTAGGAATACTTAGGGGATATGGAAACCTACCTGTTTACCCTAGTCCCTGAGGTCTTGCTTAACAGTAATAATATAACCTCAACAGTCCGAGTCTGTACTAATCCCAGGTCGTCAAGTTTGAACTAGTGCTTCTAGCCTCAACTTTGCTCTTGTTTCCTTTTATCAAATGTTACTTCCCTAACTTCAGCTTCCTTCCAGGAAAAAAAAAAATTATGCAGGCAAATTTGAAGACCCTTCCTTAACTCTTGGGACATTGTGTTTCTAGGAAAGTTTTGGAATGTTTTGGTCTCAAAACATCATTGCCTTAAATGGAACTGGATCGTCTCATCACTTTCTATAGCATTTTGATGTACTGATCCTCTCAAGCTATCCCTAGGCTTAAAATTTGTGCAGAAGTCTTTCATTCTTCCCCTTGGAAGACAGCAATAATTTACTATAGGAATTCCAGCCACTCTCTACATTCGTGGATCAAAATAATATAATAATGGTGATGATACTAATTCTATGTAAACTTTTTTTGAATGCTCTTTTTATCTTCCTCATAAGAGATCAGTGAAATTGTGATGCTGTTCTAGAATCTATCTTGTAAATAGTAGTAGTAGTAATGCTGAGTACTTTTTTTTGAAAATTTTACAGTAGTTTTAAAAAGAACCGTTAACTGAGCATCGGTCATTGTTTAAAACAAAATCTCATTGTTGAATTATTATAAGTGGAGTTTCAGAATGATTGAAAGTTTACACACACACACACACACACACACACACACACACACACATGTTAAATACATTCATACACTTATAAAGAACTGCTAGCTAAATTAGTGAATAGCCTATCCCTTTGACTATGACAAACTCAGTTCCAGGGACATCTTTAGGCATTTGAGTGTCTCCATTAAATATCAAATTCTAATGGGAAGAATGGCCTTGAGTCGTTGTAGTTATGTAACTGTGTCTCTGTAATGCTGAACATGAGCTCTTAGAATCAGCGTCTCTGTCTTCCTTCACAAACATATCATTGTGAAAAGTTATGTGTACATACCTCTATTACAAATCATGTTTGAGTCACAGTTCCTTTTACGCTTGAAGCAGGATTTATAAGGCCCTACAGGTATTTGTGGCTTGAGTTTTCTTTTCAGCATTTTTGAATGAGTGTAATATGTCTTCAATCAGTTTGAATCCATTCCAGTCTATGTCAGATGAGATGATCTTTTTTATTCGTTTCTGGTGTCAGTGAATATGCATTGTCTCCAGATAGCCAGCACATCTTCCTAGGACTACCTCCAAAGGTGCTTCAGTTTATTGAATAAAAACTACATTTTATTCATTCTTTCCTGAATTAAAAAAACATATAAAGAAAAAAGTTAAATTCTACACCTACAATTTATCGGAAGGGAATTAGACAAATGCAAGTCTGTTTATTTTCAGATTTGAGGATATAAGAAATAATAGCAGTAAGTAGATGGGAAACGACCAGATGTTCTCTAAAACAAATGTCTTAGGATGCTGCATAGTACAGAATCTAGGAAAACGGAAAGGAGATGGAATTATAGGGAACCTTGTTGCTCTGGGAATTATTTGTCTAATAGTTTATTATTCTTCTATTTGTTTGACTCTTATTTGTGTATCATATAGTTTAGCATTTAACTTGTTTTTTTTTTTTTAAATCTTCTCCCTAGTTAGGTTATAAGCTTTGGGAGGGCAGGGGTTATATCTAAGACATTTTTTTTTCCTCCCTCAGCATTGCCTTACATGGAGATAAGCACTTAAATGATGCTGAAAATTCTTGCTTAATTGACCTTTCTTTTTCTCAAACCAACTTAGAGTGTTTTTCCCCTCTCAGTGGATGGATTGAAATTCATTTGGCATCTACTCTTATGTGACACTGATCCAAGACAGGAGAGCTTGGAGAGTCTAGGGTGAGCCATTCATCGTGATAGAATATAGAATCGGTGTCTTGTGGTTGGCTGAGAATGTCTGAAATAGTGTATACTAAGTAGGTGTCAAGCAGACCAAATGATAAATGGGATAATTTTACTATCACATGGGAAGCTGTCATTAGGGATATATCATTCAGAGTCTTTTCTTGCCCTGCCCTCCTCAGGAAATTGTTCAAAACCGGATCAGGGAAGGGCTTCTAAGAGGAATTGATACTTACATATTTGTGCAATAATGAGCCCCTTGTGATACGTTGTTTTCTGAGTAGTCTTTCTAAGCTTTGACTTTCTATGTGATACTGTTGTTCTCAGCGTCTGTGAACCCAGGCTGACATTCCAAAACAGAGTTTAAACCAATTGAATGCTCAGAAATACTGCTATCAAGAGACATAACTGGGGGTTGAATACCATGACCGAGATTTGTATAGGATTTTTACAGTGTTGGCAATCTGTCAATTTTATTTTATGGTTAACTACTATGAAATGCTGTAGGAAGAAAGTTTCATTTTCTCCACGGTAAGGCCAAGCTTGTAATTCCACACTTTCAAATCCCATGAGCCTTCTCTTAGTGTTTGAATATTTATACATATGTAAATGAAACATCAATAACAAAGGTTGAGAATCCATTTTACAGGAACATTAATAAATGTGAATGTGAAAGAAAAATTTAAACATTTTTTGGTAGGGGAACTATTTATACCATTTTGTTCTGTTTAGGCAGACTCAATTTCAATTTGTTATAGTTTTAATGCCTGGAATGTAAGAATGGAATTCATTTCAGAAATTGGAAGGAACTGTCTAACACATATTGCCGTGCTTTTCTTAGAGTATCTAAATTCTCATCACTCTTAAAAATATAATGGCCACAATTTTTCACTTCTCTTTTTTTAAAGAAAAACATATCAAAGCATCTCTTACATGTATGTATTTTTATTGGTAACATTTTTCAGGTATAGTTAATCTAATTCTGGTATCTGTATATACATTTTAGAATTAAGAAATAATTTTTGTATTCCATATTCCAGAGGTATGACCAAGTTGCAAAATGAAAGAGGAGAGTTACATGGATTTTATTTTAACAACAAAAAAAATTCAACTTTTAAGATAAGGAAGAAGTATCTTGAGCCAAGAATCTAAAACTCCTGGTATGTCTTCAATATTTTAGTCCTCCATTCATTTTTTTCACAAATGTTTTTGACCTAGTTTTTGGAAATACAAAATAAATAAGGCAAGATCTCTGCCCTCAGGTAGCTTATAACATGAAGTATAAGTGCTGGTATATATAAGTTTAAGGTAAACAGGATTAGCAGTGCCACAAGAGGCAAGCATACTTTACAGAAAAAAACGAAACAAAACATAACTAAGAAAGAAGAAAACTGAACAAATTAAGACAGGTATTGTGACATTAAAAAAAATTGTAAAATTTTGATGACTTTGAACTAAGTAAGAGGCAAAAAAAATCTTGGCATTAGTAAGAGGAAAGGTATGTAATCCCAGAATGGGACCACCCAAGTAAGTCATCTCTGGTTGATCAGAGTAGTTGACTAATTCTAGAGAGTAAAGTTCTTATGTTAGAGAAAAGTAATGTAAAATATAACTAGATTGTCAAAACAATTCTTCTCTCCTTTTAGTTCCTTCTCAAATCAATTTTATGTCATTGATAAATGTCTGGGCTGATGTCAGGCACTGTATACTGAACATTGTATATAATGTGTGCATATACATATGTATATGTCTAGACATGTATATGTCTGTCTATCATCTATCATCATCATCTTTTCACCAACTAAACAGTAAATCTCTTTCGTTGCTTTGTAAGCATGCTGTCATAATGCTCCACAATCCTTTTCTAGTGCCATTTTCATATTCAGATGGTTTAAAGTTGTTGTGAACATGGCAAAAATGAGGAATTATACAATCATTTGTAAAATTCAAGGTATAAATCAGATTTTTCTAAATATTCAGAAGGAGGTAGGGGAGAGTGGCAATTCTTGGGCCTTCCAGATTTGAGGGGACAAGTGACTTGGGTCTTTGCAACCCCTGGCACTAAGACAAGTGGAAAACAGATAATGTTGTTTGGTTTTGGGTCCGAGGCCATCACCACTGGGTCCTTTGCCCAAGTCTGACTATGGATAGGTCCCTTTGGATCCCATTGATTTACCCGCAGTATTCAATGTATTATTGATATTGATTATTATCAATGTGCACTCCTGCCAGCCTTGGTCCCCAAGCCCTTGCAGGAACTGCCGCTGCCAGGGTGGTTTTGGTGGGAATGTGGAAGACTGTGTAACTTCTGGACTCATGAACTATAATTAAAGTCCTGGCCATTGAATCAAGCCATTGGCAGACCTCAGACTTACATTTATAAGAAGGCCCCAGTGGGCATGAAACATTTGGATAAAAATAAGTTCTCCTAAAGTTTTTTTGTTCCCCATGTGAATGCTCACCAAAGAGGACCCTACGTTAAACAAGAGAACATAACCATTTTCTGAATTATGTGATTCAATCTATAATCCACTTTCTAATGCAATACGGTTCTCCCCTCTCCCCTTTCTTACCTTTTTCCTATGACCCTGAATGTTAGGCTCACTAGGCCGATTTGAATGTCATTGTACAAGTTCTTCCTTCTATCTTTTAGTACTCTTTCTCCCTTAGGAAACTCCCATTTAGCGTACAAAACCTCACTCAAATATTTTCTTCATTGTTAATGCTTCTTTGTACTCCTCACTTAGGACTTCAATTTTGATGGATCTGTTGTTTCTACAGCAAGAACACTATAGTAGCATTTATAGGGAGAAACAGGGATTTTAAAATATAACATGTTGCCTCCTGGTATTTCTTTGGGAGAAGCATGTCTTACTCATCAATGTGTCCTGGCTCTTTGAACAGAGGTAGGTAAACTGTAGGCTTTCAATAATATTTGTTGGCTAAATGAAGTTATTTGACTAAATAAAGACTGAAGTTACTCACCTAGAACATGGCATAAATAATATAATCCGAATATTTGGACCCGCTTAATATTCACTCTTAATTCGTATTGCTGCAGCTTGTCTCAACCAGTTTTCTGTAGAAAATGGATGATTAGAATAAGGAAGAATCTAAGATATCATCTTGTACAACTCTTTAATCTGAATGATGAGGAAACAGCGATCCCACATTAAATAACTTGACCCATATCTCACAGCTGATTGTTGACAGTATTTGTAATGCTTGTTAAGCTTTATGCTCATTTTAACTTTGATACAGTTGGTGCTTTGCTGTAAACAGGGAAGATCCAACTTTTATATACTATCTTATCCCTCATCTGAGCCCCATCAGAGAAACTAGATTTATGTTTCTTAGTAAACTTTGTATCATACACAACACACTAATAGCTTATTCTCTTTCCTTTTTCTTTTATCTAATAAAATGTTGGGGTAACATTGCTTACCAATTTTGAATCTATGAAACAGAATTTAAGTTAACCAATAATGATGTATAGTTCAGATTATTTAACCATCTTGTTCTATACCTAATGTATGCTTGAAAAATATTACTTTATCTCATGGTATATTTTAAAGTTACAATAGTTATAATTCTGTAAAACCAAAGCAAATTAGACAACTTCCCCCATCCCCCGCCTTGCTAAGTTGCCCTTGTAAATAGTTGTTTCAAAATGTGTATTTCTAACTGATTTTTATTTTGTTTTTTTTTTTTTAATCCAAATTCAATGAATTTGTTTAAATGTTATTTAAGCAATCATAATATCTATAGTTTTTATTTAAGGGTCTGCCTATTATTGAGGTTTTAATGATAGCGTTTCAAGATTTTATTCATTTACAGAAGTTCACCAATATCTTCATTCTGGGTAAAACGTAGCTACCAAAAGTGGTTTGCAGACTAATTACCACTCCATCTTGTGACTGAGCTGTGGTACAGAAGAACAAGGAGAACCTTCACAGAAAGAAAACCTGGGTTTTCATTCAACCTCCTTCTCTAAAGAATTATGAAGTCTTAGATAGTTCATTTAATTTATCTGTTTTCAATGATCTCATTCATTACATGGATTTACTATGTAAGATAAAATTTTACAAATCAGTGCTATACTAAGTTAGTTGTCATCTTTAGCTTTCTCACTGATGCAGTGTAGTGTCCTATTTAAGTGCCTTGGAGCCATGCTGCCTGAGTTTGTCATTTATGAGCCATTACCTTGGGCGAGTTGCTTAAAATCCCTGTGCCTCTGTGCCCTCCTCTATAAAGTAGGGGTAACAATAGTCTCTATCTCACAGGGTTGTCATGAGGATTATGAGAATCATTACACGACAAGCACTTAGCGCAGTACTAGCACGTGGTAATTCCTCTTCCTCTCTTGTAACTACCTGCCTATTTGTTACCTATTGCTGTAAAGACACAGATTTACTAAGAAGCGGCCAATCCACAAGCTATGTATTAGAACTGGAAATATCTTTGAGAGAGAAAAAGGAGAGGACTCAGATCGATGCATACTATTTCCTACTGTCAGAAATGGAGTTTCTGCTGAGGATTAAGTACCAGTACACAAGGTGGGTTCCTAAGGAGGTCACTGTGGCCCTGTAATGAACCATCACAGACATCAATACAGAGAATGAAATCCCACCCTTGGCTTTACCCTTCCTGAAACTGTGTGCTTTGATGCCAGGTCTCAGATAGTGCCTCTTTTTGCCTTTTAAGTCAATCAAAACTTCAAAGGTCTTTTAGAGCCATAGATTTAAGCTGTAGATCTATTCATTTTAAAATGTAAAAATAAGGGCATCATCATAGTCATGATGCATTCAGGTTTTAACACTATTCTTGAAGATTTTTGAATATGAATATATAGGTTCTTTCTATAAATGAAGCGGATTACTATAACAATAGCAACAGAACAAATTCAGTGTTCCTGAGGACACCCATGTAAGCTTTTGTAAGCATCATCTAAATAAATGAACAGAACCATCTTTTTGTTATTATTATCTGCATTTTTTCCAATGGTGAAATTGAAGTTCAGAGATTTAAGTAACATGTCCAAGAATACAAAGATACAAAATCGGTAAGTGGTGGAATCAGGATTCCACACCACAATAGTCTGGCTTAAAAGACCAGGTTTTCAAATAATATCCTATAATGACTCATCTAAAAGAAGATAATGTGTCTCACTCCATTTACTGATTCAGACTTAACAGACAAATCTAAATGGGAATGGTTACAGCAGCTGCTGCTCTTTGTACCAGACGAATATAATGATTCTTACTCATGAAATAGGTGCACTAAAAAATAGTTGCCAGTCGTTGTGAAGTTTAAGGATTTTTTTAATATACTGTATGCGATTGGTAACCAGAGTAATGAGCAAGCTCAAGGGTGATTGATCTGATTTTCTAAATAAACTGTCCTGGGAGAATAGGTTACTAGGAGCTAGGTGACCCGTTCGAAAGAAAGTGGCATTGTTCTTGTCAAAGTAATCATTGATTTTTCTCTCAGGTTTCTGTAGGGACTTGTAGGATAAATTTCTATTTGCTACAAAATGAAAAAAAAAAAAGTATTCTGAGATGGACTTCTGTGTTTTAGAAATACAATCTTGGAAGGGAAAAAAAGTCACAGCATAATCAGAGTTTTCTTAAAATTCGTTTTGTGGTTTCTCAAGACAAAATGATTTGGAAGAAAGGAACTAACCAGTTCCATGTTTTTTTTCAGGGGGGTCTCAGGAAAAGGTTTATAAAAGCAACTAAATTAGAAGAAAGTCATCTTCTTAGCTATACATATTACTATATCACAGTGTAATTTGTTATAGACCTGTGTTTATTCATATATTGACAGAAACCTTTACAAATTTGATGAGCCAAACTAATCATTAAATCTTTGACATCATAGAGGAATAAACTTGTTTTTATTCAATAAGACTGTGCTCTCTATAGCCAACGGGACATAACAGCATGACATGAAGCATTAAGCAGAAAAGTAGTTTATGGTTAATTTTGTTTATTCTTGTTCTTTTTAGTGACCTGAAGGATTAGTTAAGTCATAAGTGTTTTCCTGTATTAGATTCAAAGTATGAATCCAGAGGGATTCTCATCAAGAATACATGGATTTTATTTCACATACTTTGAGGGTATAATTTATGAAAATACTAAACACAATGTGTGTTCATGTGTGTAAGTCATAGATCAGTGTTCTTTTTAGAAAAGCTGCCTATTTCATTCCAACTGAGGAGAATTTATACTGCCTAGTGTCATGACTGCTTGAGTACCCTCATTAGGTCAAAGATGCATTTTCAAAAAGAGCCACAGGCTCATTTACAGGACATAATAGGAAGTAACACCTGGGAAGACGTTGTTAATGTCTACTGGGTAATTAAAATGAGTTCTCAAAATGAGCACGCAAACTGAAATACATATTTATTTGAAAAATCACAGTGGCTCCCAAAGAGCTCTTAGGGGCTGTCAGGTAAACAGCAGCACAAGTAGAAATGAGGATGTTGTACCATCTGTGACAGGTACTGAAAATGTTGGTTTCTTTTCCCCTGTCTGATATGCTGCTCCCTTGTGGCACTCACAGTGTTAGCTCCACTTTGATCCTTTGCCTGAGCTTTTCACAGGTTTTCCCATCTTTTCCCATTATTGTGAGATCAGGCTGTTTGTGCATGATACATTTTAACCCATCAAGAGAAGGAAGGAAGAATAAACTCATTTAGGTAGGCAAAGAATGATTAAGTCAATGAGCAGAGCAGAGCATACGTCAGGCCATAAAAAGACAATGGCAGAAATAAAAATTTTTACCACTGCAAAGCAGAATTTTTTTTTGACTATGAACTATTGAATATTTCTAGGAATACAAAAGGCATTCACTGAACTCATCTCAGAAGGGTGTGTAAAAGAGTATTCATTTGATGTTTTTAGTAACTTTACTGAAGAACCTGGGGCTCTTCTCATATATACTGACTGTAAAGCCCTCTGCCCCACCCCACTAACCAAGATATCAGCCTAAATAAAAACATGATATGCTTCTCTAGTATAATGAAGTATTTGTGTCTTCTTCTCTCTACCCACTTTTTCTGTTCCACGGTTGCAACTTTTGCCTTTATGCTGAAGATACTTGTATAATATATAATATTATACATATTATATTAATATGTAATATTATAATACAAATATATATTATACAAATATATTATAGATATATAGATATATATTCGTATATATCTATAATAATATAACTTCATTATACGAGAAAAATACATCATGTTTTTATTTAGGCTGATATCTTGGTGAGTGGGGTGCAGCAGAGGGCTTTACAGTCAATATAAATGAGAAGAGCCCCAGGTTCTTCAGTAAAGTTACTAAAAACATCAAAATGAATACTCTTTTACACATCCTTTCCTAAATGAGTTCAGTGAATGCCTTTTGTATTCCTAGGAATATTCAATAGTTCATAGTCGAAAAAAATTTCTGCTTTGCAATGGTAAAAATTTTTATTTTTGCCATTGTCTTTTTATGCCCTGATGTATGCTCTGTATAATAGTTGGCTTTGATTTGCCAAGAAAGCTTTGGTCCCTTTTTTCTATTTCCTCATAGATCTCCGGTAACATGTTATATTACTACTTTGAACTTAATGAATTTAAAACTAGATTTATTCTTCCCCATACAACGAATCTGATTTGCATCGTTCCTATTCCTATTAATGCTACAGTGATGATTGTATCATTCTTTTTGGCTCAAAATTCTTAAAACTTAACTTTGAAGTTCTTTTCTTTCATATTCCATATTCAGCCTATCACTAATTGTTTCCTGCAAGTATTTAATGCAACTGTACCCGTATTTTGATGCTATACTCACAATAGATTAGGTCTTTATTATTACTACTTAATGCAAGTATTTAATGCAACTGTACCTGTATTTTGATGCTACACCTACAATAGATTAGGTCTTTATTACCTCCAACTTGTACTTTTGCCCTAGACATTTGCCTCTAAAATTTCATTGCTGATTCAAACAAAAGGTAAGAGTCTAAATTATGTTACTTCTCTAACTACTAAGTTAATACTAAGTGAAAACAAAATATAAGAGATCTGGATCCTAAAGTTTGAGAATTTAAATTTACTTAAATACGGCTGATGTACAGAGGCTGAAATATTTACTATGATTTTGGTCTGTGGCTCTTGTCAAAGCACTACATCCTGATAACTCCACAAGGAATTATGACGCATCATGTGTCTGCCAGTAACAAAATAGGGTGCATATGTTAATTTAAATTTTATGGTTGACTGTATTCATTTATGCAAGAAAATTGCTTTGCAGTCATTTCTTTCAAATACAAGAAACTCACAATTGTAACAATTTGGAGAAGAGAACTTTTTCTTTACAATCTGTAAGCAAAGTGTATGCTGAGAGAAAATAACCTAAATAAGAGTGGAAAATTTGTACTGCATTAGGCACTAATAAGAATATTCAAGTATACGATGTCTTCCTTATTTTCAATGTGACTCCTGAAATAAGACATGCACATCAAAAGCAGTCAGGTAAAATGTAAGATAATAAATAATTAAGAGCCAAAGAAATGGAGGCACTAGTTTGTGGAGAAATGTTAAGTGTTGGATGAATCATTAAGTATCCTAGACAATGTCCAACAGAGAGATTTGTGTGAAATGAATCCAATGTTATTCTGCAACATTGGAAGGATGAAGTTAAAAATATTCTTTTGATAGCTATACCAAATCATCACATTGTACACTTTTAATATCTTACAATTTTATTTGTCAATTATACCTCAAAAAAGCTGAAAAAAAGAAGAAAGGGTAGGCATTATCTTTGGGTGATAGAGGGAGCGTTGGCTCCGGGGAAGCATGAGGAGCTTGATGTGATGCTGATAATATTTTTCTCCATCTGGGTGGTGGTTATATGGCTGTTTTCAATGGAAAATTTCATCAAGTTGTACAGACATAATCTGTACACATTTCTCTATGTATGCTATATTTTGATTAAACATAAGGTTTATTATATAAAAATAAATGAATATATAGACCCAAGGGGGAGGAACTATTCTTTCTGAATATAATAAAAATGTCATACAGTTACATTTCAAATCAGACAAAATTATTATTGAGAAAGTAAAAAAAAAAGTGATACATGACAACTATCCATGACTGTAGAGTCATAATGTTCCCAAAGGGATAAACAGTGCTTAAAATAAGGCATAGCCAATACCACTCCATGACCACATTTGGAAGAAGAGAGAGACAATTTACTGACAGTGATCATATCTTGCCTTTAATCCTACTATTTTTCTACATAAAATGTATTTAATCAACCACCAAATTACCATTGTCTTTGAGAGCCTCCAATCTAGAATTGACCTCCCATTACTTATCTATAGAGTTATCTAGCACAAGCTCACACCATTTTTTTTTTTTTTTTTTTTTGGGAAGGGGAACAGGACTTTATTGGGGGAACAGGGTGTATTTCCAGGACTTTTTTTCCAAGTCAAGTTGTTGTCCTTTCAATCTTAGTTGTGGAGGGTGCCATTCAGCTTCAAGTTGTTGTCCTTTTAGTCTTAATTGTGAAGGGCACAGCTCAGCTCCAGGTCCAATTGCCATTCCTAGTTGCAGAGGGCGCAGCCCACCATCCCTTGCGGGAGGGGAGTCGAGGAATAGAACTGGCAACCTTGTGGTTGAGAGAATGAGCTCAACTGAGCTGAGCCATCCAGGAGCTCAGGAGCTCAGCAGTAGCTCAGCTGAGCCATCCAGGAGCTCAGCAGTAGCTCAGCTCAAGGTGCCTTGTTCAATTTTAGTTGCAGGGGGCGCTGCCCACCATCCTTTGTGGGAGTTGAGGAATTGAACTGGCAACCTTGTGGTTGAGAGCCCACTGGCCCATGTGGGAATCGAACCAGCAGCCTTTGGAGTTAGGAGCATGGAGCTCTAACTGCCTGAGCCACTGTGCCGGCCCAAGCTCAAACCATTTAAGAAGTCCCTCTTGACTTTCTTTCATTGAAATTCTCCAGGATTCTTCTGGGGTGTGTTCTCCCTTGTCTTGTTGCTCAATAAATATAACTTTTATTTAACTATAGATGCATTGCTGGGTTGCTTTCGGTTGGTGGATCTTGACATTAAAAATAACAAAGACCAGGAAGATATTTCAGTTTCAGTGAATTGAATAGGAATTATGATCATTCATTTCTTAAAAAATTTGTTAAGAAATAGTCACAGTGAAAGACTTAAATCTGGGGAACTAGAAGTAGAGAGATCTAAATCCAGGGCACTAAATTTTACATATATCTGTTTGGGATCTAGCTGAGATTTGATTGAGTGGCTAATATGTTGGAAGAGAAGACTAACATGGGGTAATACTTTCCTATAAGTGACACAAACTCATTGTGTTAATTGCTGCTAAGGATAAAAATGGAGGTAAAATATTCAGTTGCTGCCCTCAAGGGACTTAAAATTTAGTGTTAGGGTAAGTAGACAATTATACAGACAATTACCAATTATGACAAGTGCTGTGATATAGGAACAAGAAACTCTTGTTCCTGTGCCTAGTCCATCCTTCAAAGCAATTTTGGAACTTTTTCTAGAATGGCCATTAGAGATGTCGTGGTATTACCCTTGATGTCCTGAATGTCATCCAAAAGTCTTCCTTTCAATATTTCCTTTATCTTTAGGTAAAGAAAGAAGTCATTGGGGGCCAGGTCAGGTGAGTAGGGCGGGTGTTCCAATACAGTTATTTGTTTACTGGCTAAAAACTCCCTCACAGATAGTGCTGTCTGAGCTGGTGCATTGTCGTGATGCAAGAGCCATGAATTGTTGGCAGAAAGGTCAGGTCGTCTAAATTTTTCACTCAGCCTTTTCAGCACTTCCAAATAGTAAACTTGGTTAACTGTTTGTCCAGTTGGTACAAATTCATAATGAATAATCCCTGTGATATCAAAAAAAAAAAAAGGTTAGGAACATTGTTGCAACATGTTCACGAACTTAATTGGCTGACCTCTTATACAATTTTTATTAGTCATAACCCAATAAAGCTGAAATACTCTAAATATGCCAACATTCTAAATAAATTTTGGGACATGTCCAAATTGACAGCGACAATAAGTGGTAAAGGATGAGGAAGGACTTTTAAATGAAAGGGGGAGGTAACAGTGATCTGAAGAATTCTGACGAGAGCAGAATACAAACTAGGGGAACCGAGTGTGTCTTCTCCCTGGGAGAAGGCCAGATTTCAGTATGGTAAGGAATTTGAGAGAGAACTGTGAAGAAAAGATTGATGATATAATAGGATAATGGGTAAGACCCAGAAAATTTTCTCCAGGGATTTCATTGGAGCAGAATTTGAGAGAGGGAATGGAAAGAGATTTCCATTGTGGTTTCCTGGCCTCAAGATACGCAGCTGAATGCTGATATTTCATTTTTCGAGCACATGCTGGTTATAAGCTTGTAAGGATTTTAGATCCGAAACTCTGCTCGAGTTTCAAAGAGAATGTTGGTACCACTCAGTGTTTACAGGTCTCGTAGACACCCCTTACATCACCAAAGGAACAAAATGGAGTTAGACAATCCTCTTTAAAGAACCTGATTTCTATTTGAATATTATCATTTGTCAGTTTAACTATGTTAAAACAAGCTGTTCTGTCTTAGGTCACCGGGCCCTGTAGCACCGGTGTTTGGTCCATATACACTCAGCCTTTACAGTTTCAGGACCACCAGTCCCAATTCCAAATGAAAGCGCTTGTATCTCTTTGAGCATTTTCTCTGTGGCCAGAGCCGGCTCTCCCCTCACATACGATATTCTGTGCCAAAATAGCTGAAACATTATCCTGACTCTGCTCCTCTGAGAACAGACCTTCAACCAGTGACCGATGAACATGGTTGTATGAACATGCTGACTTCCTTGGTCCTTGGTGGGGATAAATCTGACGCCATTTCTACGCTGCTACCCAGAGCTCCCCTGTAGTGTTAGACTCAGGTTCCCAGGCAGAAACCTGCTTTATCAGCTTCCTTTATTTCTCAAAGGCTCACTTCTCTGCTCCCCACTGGTATTTCTGGGATTACCTCCCACATAAAATATGCTTTATGTGCCCTCAGATCCTTGGCATAGCTGGAGGAAATTAAGAGGCACCCCAATATAAGAGGTACCAACCACCCACACATTTCAAATGGTTTACTAGATCATGTAAGAAAGACTTGCAGAGGAAGTGGCTAAGAGCAATTTATGATTGTTAGTTACCAGATTCTAAAAGGGATGGAGGGGACCCAAAGTGGACGTGTGAAAAAGGAGAACTTCTTTGGAGAGAGTTGTGGTTTGCTATGTTGAAACCCATCATGGTGGAGGGATGAGTTGTTCTTCCCTTGGCTCAAGGCTGATGATTAGGGTTTCAATGAGACATCTAAGGAACTTCACATTTCCAGTGGAGTCTGTGGAGGCACAGAAGCTAAACTGTGGCTTGTTAGCTGCTCTGATGGATAAATGAGATGTGTCTGCCTTAAGATTGGGCTCCACTCACTCCCAGAATTTCAGGGGGCAAAAGATGTGATTTTCTATGGCTCACAGCGTCACGTGGAAGAGTAAGCTTGACGGGAACTCTGGTAAGAGACTTTGCCTGAGAGCAGAATGGTGACTATAGCAAATTTAAGGAGGCCTCAGCTCATATGGCAGAAGAAGACAGCAACGAAGTTATAAATTGATGGTAAGAGGAAAGATTTCCTTGCTTTAAGAGAATGCAGGTGACATGTGTCCAGAGATGCAGAGGGGTTGGGAGGAGAAGAGGAGAGAAAAGGAGGGGGGTGGGGTGATTTTCAAAGTTCCCAAGTAAACTGGAGAGAGTCAGATTTAAATATGGCAGGGCCAGGAGGAAGTACTGTGAGATTAGATCAATACCACTGAGAGGATTTTTCTGAATTTTATTCCCCAGCTAATTCCCACTTAACACCTGGAGAGGCCCAAAACAGTCAAGTCACTTTATGTTCTCCTATTAACCCAACTCTTCACCTCCTCCAACGGATTCACAGGTCTAAACTAAGGAAAGAGAAGTGTTTCAGTTATGATTATAATTGACAGATTGACAGATACTGGATGATGATTCTCTTGTGACTAAAAGTGATCAAAAGAATTTTTATTGTTAAAGAAAAACTAGAAATCATGGGATGGGACCCAGTTTTACCTAGATCATCCCCACAGGGACAGTGTGTAGAAAGAATCCACTTATTTTCTGCTTTTGACCTATGGAATTCTACTTTTCAGCATAATTGGTACAGACTTTTTGATATTCATAAATTCACATTTGTTCCTTGGTAACAAGAGAGTTAAGAGTCTCAATTCATGGTTGATTAAAACTCATGGAAATATTCTAGGAAGGTGCATATAGTGGAAATTATTAATGATTATTAATATTGAAAACTTAGGGAATGCTTTGCTTCCTTGAATCCTAAATAGACTGATGAATAAATATTTTAGCTGTCATTTTTAGTTGTATACTTAAATTCTGCAAATGATCATTGATCACTGATGTGTGAACCATGAGACTTTTTTACATATTGATATATATCTGCTCTGCAGGGACTCGAAACAACTACTTATTGAATTGCCCAGACCTGCAGTCTGGCTGGCTGCTCCAGCGTTGTTTCAGGGGTTCAGTTCACCATTTGGGCATATCGCCTCCATGTCTTGCTGGTCTCTCGTCACTTTTGTCTCCCCTGTAGTTGCTCTTTGTACTCCTCGTTCTCATCTATTTCTAAACATGTCCAGCTCAGGAGGACTAAATTGCAGTGAATTGTCAGTGCTGATAGACTGGCTGGCTTCCAGGCTCTTCTTTTTGGTGATCTTGTTGGACCATTACATGCTGATTATGGTTTATTGATGATGTCTGTGAAACTGCTTAAGAGGCCAGATGCAGCATCTTTAAGTAGGGGAAGCCTCACAGCTGGTTAGTTTGTAATGCAGCACTTCTGCTTCCTACACGACATGATGTTGTACCAGTGACACGGTACCTGGCAACCTCCTGAAGGACAAGCAGTTCTAGACGGATTTACTTTTCCATCTTTAGATGCTTCAGCTCCCATTGCTGCCTACGTGAAACTCATAGTAACTTTATGTACTCACTGGTATTTTTTTCTTTTGTAATCCAGTGGTTTTAAAAAAAATTTTTCTGACTGTAAACAAGTTTTTGAAGGACATTTTCATAGGTGACATAGTATATGAGTAACTTAAAAATTTGAATCCTTGAATATTTGGCCTGTGGTGAGGACGGCCAGGCATGGATTAAGCTTGGAGATATATTCAATCTATTTTATTTGAATCTCAAAATTCTAGAAGGATTGTCACCATAAATATTCCAATTCAACCAAGACACAAAATTAGTTATAAAGATCCTTTGAAATTTTATTTTTCTTTAAAGACTAAGGTAATGCTAATGTTATCTCAAACATCAAGAACTTTTTGTATGATTCTGTTATCAGACTTTTTACTGAGTGCCACTTAAGGTTTATGTAAATACTAGAAATAATTGTTAAACAAGAGGTCAGTTCTAGAATAGACAAAGTAACTTCTAAACGAATTTAGTTTTGGAGATTAATGTTTCCATTAGTTTAAGAATTAGTAAATGGACATGGACTTAATATTCAACTTCTGTTTAACATGGCATGCTTATCTTGTATCCTACTAGCTAGGAACACAATCATACTCCACGATTGCTGAAATCATACCTATCTTTTTCTTTTCTTTTTTTCATATCTATCTTAAAACTAGAGCTGCTATGTAGGGGATTCGTGCAGTGAATACTTCCTGACCGCTAGGTGGGGCTATGAAACCTCTTGCATTATTAGCAGAATCCTTAACAAACATTTACATTCCTTGAAGCAAAAAGAATTTTTCCTTGAATATTTCTGAGAGTCTTTTCTCTCCCATTTTAACCCCATCTTCTACTGATGATTAAAAAATGACCCAGATTCTCTGTAATAATGTCAAAGCAACATTACGATAATGACATGGAAGTGTAATCATTATATTATGTTCCTGGAAGGAAATGGATATATTGCTAAGGTCACCTTATAGTTAATTCAGGCTCTCCACTTTACTAATCGGTTCATCATGGTGACATACTAACAATTCTTCCTTTCTTTATTTTTCTATTTATTGTTCCAAGACACAACTCATTAACTTCACCTGTTTGGATTGTAGACCACAGAATGCTTCTAGGACTTAGGAGGCTATGAAAATGTGATTACATTTGGAGTGAGTATATAAACCACTACCAGTAAAACAAGCACACACAATGCTTTTTCATTTTATCAGTTCCCCATCAAGATTAACTTTGTGATAATCTGCAGGTCCCTGTGTCTCTGGAGGAATGAGTATCGACCCTGGACAATGATTATCATTGCATATGAAAAACAGCATCATTGCACTATTGTGCTATTTAATTTTTACATTTACTTTTTTTGTAAATTTTTAAAATTTGTATTGGGGAATGTTGGGGAACAGTGTGTTTTTCCAGGGCTGTCAGTTCCAAGCTCCAAGTCCTTCAGTCTAGTTGTGGAGGTGCGTGCAGCTCAGCTCCAAGTCTAGTCACCATTTTCAATCTTTAGTTGCAGGGGGCACAGCCCACCATCTCATGCTGGCATCGAACTGGCAACCTTGTTGTTAAGAGCTCATGCTCTAACCAATTGAGCCATCTGGCTGCCTTGTATGTTTACTTTTGAAGAAGGATATAACTTTAATTTAGAAGCAATCATTTCTCTATTTTTGCTTTCACACAAATTTAACCAGCTAAAAAAAAATTGTTTAAAAAATTTCCCCTAGTATCTCATTGGATTCCTTGCAAGAAATGTAATAATATGCATGAGGTAGCCATTCAATAAGAATTTGTTAGATAAATGAAAGATTCAAGATATCATGATTACATTTTATATTATGAAACAGTGAAATTTGATTTGCACCTCTTACTATTGTCCAGGTTTTAATTGATCAAATTATCATAGAAATTCAAGTAACAAGTTTTAACTATTTAAATGTGGTATTTCATATTTAAGACAAATTTTGAGATGCTGAAATAATGATGTAAGATCTCAGATACTATTATGTTCTCTATCAATTCAGGTATTTAAATAAGAACTTCATAGGCAAGTAATTTTAACTTAAGGTCTTTCTTTTGAATCTAACTTCGGATAGAAGTTGGTGCTGCCAGAAGAAGCTAATTGTCAATCTAATATTTGATGGAGAATATTTGTGAAGAAAGGCACAATAAGATAGTTGTTTATTTTTTTTTTAAGTTAGATGTTTTTGGTGGAACAGGGGCATGAAATGAAAATATGCTTCACACAACTCTTTGCTTCTAAAATGAGGCAGTCCTGGAAAACCCTAGATAAAGAATCACACATTAATCTCTGTTGGCACTCATGCCAAGTTGATACAAATATAGGAACTAAAATTAGTCGATTTTACTTCTGAGAGTAAATAAAACTTCAGCCTATAAAAGCTTCTAAGAAATGTGATGATACCTGGGCTAACATAAAGGAAACACATTATGTTTCACGTACATCTTTGTGGATAAACGTTTTCAGATTTTTTGGAATTGCTGGGTCATATGGTAATTCTATTCTTAATTTTTTGAGGAACCTCCACACTGCCTTCCATAGTGGCTACACCAATCAGCATTCCCACCAACAGTGTATGAGGGTTCCTTTTTCTCCACAGCACTTATTATTTGTCTTGTTAATGATAGTCATTCTAACTGGTGTGAGGTGATATCTCATTGTGGTGATGGAAAGAGAACTGACTCTGCGTGGTGAACACACGATGTAATATATAGATGATGTATTACAGAATTGTACATTTGAAACCTATGTAACTTTACTAATCATTGTTAGCCCAATAAATTTTAATTAAAAAAAGAAAAATATGTTTAATTTGCAAAGTGAAATTAGCATGCTCCCCTGATTTTGACAGCAAGACAAAGTCATAATAGAAAATTTAAAAAAATGCAAAAAATTTCAAATGAGAAAATAAGAATTACTCAAAATTCCATCACTCAAAGAAAACACCATTTAAAGTTGTACATATAGGTTTGTGTATTTACGGGATTGTACCGACTATATTTATCTAATATGCTTTTGCCCCTTGTAATATAGAGAGAGCGATTTAAAAGATCACTAATATGTCTTCTAAAACATGATTTTAATCACTGTAAAGAATTCTATATAGATATATAACAATAATTTGACCAGGTATGCATTTTAGATTATTTCTTAATCTTGACTATCATAATCAATGCTACAATGATTCTTTTTTAGTTTTATTGAGAAAAAATTGACATAATTTACTATAAAGTATACGTATAGTATAAAGTGTAAGTTTAAGGTGTACAGCATGATGGCTTGATTTAATATCTTGTACAATGATTATCACACTAGATTCAGCTAACATCCCTCTTATAGATACAATAAAAAGAGAGAAAAAGAGGAAAAGTATGTTTTCCTTACGATGAGAACTCTTTGGATTTATTCTCTTAACAACTTTCCTGTATATCATACAGCAGTATTAGCTATAATTATCACACTATACTTTACATCCCTACTACTTATTTATCTTATAACTGAAAATTTGTGCCTTCAAACCACCTTCCTCTAATCCCCTTAGCTCCCCGCCCTCTGCATCTCCTAATCACAAGTTTGATCCCTTTCTCTTTTTTAAAAGATTCCACATGTAAGTGAGATCACATAGTATTTGTCTTTCTCTGTCTGACTTACTTCTCTTGCATAATGACTTCTGGGTCTATTCATGTTGTTGCAAATGGTAAGATTTTTTTTTATTGTTGAATAATATTCCATATACATATACTCCATATATATAACTGCTTTATCCATTGATCCATCTATGAATGCTGAAGTTGTTTCCATATCTTGGCTATTGTAAATAATGCTGCTATGAACATGGGAGTACAGGAATCTTTTCACATGTTTTTGTTACATTTGGGTATATTCCCAGAAGTGGAATTGCTAGATCATATGGTAGTTGTATTTTTAATTTTTTAAGAATCCTCCATACTGTTTGCCATAGTGGCTGTGCCAATTTGTAATCCCACTAGCAATGCACAAGGGTTCCCTTTTCTCCACATCCTCACCAGCATTTGTTATCTCTTATCTTTTTGATGATGGCCATTCTAACAGACTGTAAGGTGATATTTCATTGTGGTTTTAATTTGAGCATCTTTGATGTACCTGTTGGCCTTTTGCATGTCTTCTTTGGAGAACTGTCTATTGATGTCCTTTGTCCATTTTGTAATTGGGCTATTTGCTTTCTTGCTGTTGAGTGGTATGAGTTTACATATTTTGGATATTAACTACTGTTGAGATATATGGTTTACAAATATTTTTTCCACCGTTTTGTAGGTTGTCTTTTCACTTCGTTGATGTTTCTTTTGGTATGAAGAAGAGTTGGAGGTAGTTTCACTTTTTTTTTTTTAATTGTGATTTAGCTGTCATAGTCCAAAAATAATTACTGAGATTATGTACAGGAACTTTATTTCTATGTTTTCTTCCAGGAGTTTTATGGTTTCAGGTCTTACATTTAAGTCTTCAATCCATTTTAGTTAATTTTTGTGAGTGATTTAAGATATGGATCCAGTTTCATTCTTTTACATGTGCATATCCAATTATCCCAGCACAATTTATTGTTGAGACTGTCTTTTTGCCTTTGAGTATTCTGGGCTCCCTTGTCAAATATTAGTTAGCTGTATATACTTGGGTTTATTTCTGGACTCTCAATGATGTTCCATGGATCTCTTTTTCTGTTTTTATGCCAGTCCCATACTATTTTAATGGCTATAGCTTTATAGTATAGCTTGAAATCAGGAAGTGTGATGCCTCCTGCTTTGTTCTTCTTTTACTGGATTGCCTTGGCTATTCAGAGCCTTTTGTGGTTCCACACAAATTTTAGGAGTGGTTTTTCTACTTCTGTAAAAAATGCCGTTGGAATCCTGATAGAGATTGCATTGCATCTATAGATGGCTTTAGGTAATACTGATATTTTAATAATATTATTTTTTCTAATCCCTGAATACAGGATATCTTTCCATTTATTTGTATCTTCTTTGATTTCTTTCATCAACGTCTTATAGTTTCCAGAGTACTGATCTTTTACCTACTTAGTTAAATTTATTCCTAAGTATTTTATTGTTTTTATGCTATTGTAAATGGGATTGGTTTCTATATTTATTTTTCAGAAATTTTGTTAGTGTATAGAAATACTACTGATTTTTGTAATTTAATTTTGTATCCTGCAATGTCATTGATTAGATCTCACAGCATTGTGGTTGGGTCTTCAGGGTTTTCTATAAATATATATATACCTTTGTCATCTGGAAATAGAGATAATTTTATGTATTCCTTTATAGTTTCAATACCTTTTAATTTCTTTGTCTTGTCTGATTGCCCTAGCTGGGACTTCTAGTACTATGTTGAATAGGAGTGGGAACTCTAATCATTTTCCTGATCTTAGAGGAAAATCTTTCAACATTTTGCCATTGAGTAGGATGTTAGTGGTTTATCATGTATGACATTTATTATGTTGAGATACATTTCTTCTATGATTAGTTTAAGAGTTTTTATCATAAATAGATGTTAAATTCTGTTAAATACTTTTTCTGCATCTATTAAGATAATTATATGATTCTTCTCTTTTATTCTATTAATGTGATGTATTATATTGATTGATTTGCATATGTTGAATCATCCTTGTATCCCAGGAATAAATCCCACTTGATCATGGTGAACAGTCCTTTTAATGTGCTGCTGAATTTAGTTTTTTAATGTTTTATTGAGAAGTTTTGCCTCTATATTCATCAGGGATATTGGCCTATAGTTTCCTTTTCTAATAGAGGCTTTTTTTTTCGTTTTGGTATCAAGATAATGCTGGTCTCATAAGATGAGTTTGGGAATGCTCTCTCATCAATTATTTGGAAGAGTTTGAGAAAAATTGGTATTAATTCTTTTAATAAGGGTTGGTAAAATTCACCAGTGAAGGCGTCTGATACTTGGCTTTTCTTCATTGGGAGTTTTTTTTTTGTTTTGTTTGTTTTCTTTAACTGAAATTGATCTATTCTAATTTTCTATTTCTTCCTGATTCAGTCTTGGTAAGTTGTATGTTTCTAAGAATTTTTCCATTTCTTCCAAATTGTCTAGTTTATTGATGGATAGTTGTTCATAGTAGCTTTTTATGACCCTTTGAATTTCTGTGGTATCTGTTATAATATCTTCTTTTCCATTTATAATATTGTTGAGTTAGGTCCTTTCTCTTTTTTCCTTGGTTAATCTAGCTAAGGGTTTGTCAGTTTTATTTATTTTTTCAAAGAACCAACTCTTAGTTTGGTTAATCTTTTCTATTGCCCTTCTGTCCTCTATTTCATTTATTTCTGCTCTCATCTTTATTTTGGGTGAGGCAACTGTTTGAGCTCAGAGGATGGGGTGGGAGGTATACAACTGGCTGAGGACAGTTGCATAGGACGGCTGGCTTGGTTTCTTAGTCACATAAGGATGTAGAATAGGCTCCAAAATTGCCTAGATTCTCTGGTCAGGCTTAGATGGTTGGGACTGGGCACTATGTTTAGTAGTATTTAGGGCTGTGAATTAGCTTCCCTGACCTGGGGGGAGGGAAGCAGCAGAATGGGATCAAGGGCCTGTACAGCTCATTGTTTGGGGATCTGAATCAGGGCAGAGTATGCACTGAATTCCTCGGTCAGGTGAAATCACCAGTTTTGCTCTGAAGATGGGAGGAGTCATGTGCTCTCTGTTCAAGTATCACCATATATAGGCCTATAGAATGGGCTATGTAGCTTTCCATGTACTCTGGTTAGGTTTACTGGTCACACAGGCTGAAGGCTGTATTCAGCACTAAGTGAGGCTATGAATTAGATTTCCTGCCTTAGTATAGCAGAAGCAACTCCAAAGCTGGTAAAACTCTGTTGTCTGAACTCAAGCTGAGCCACATCCCAAGTTGCTTGACAGAACAGGGCCCCTGGCTTTTTTGTGCAAATTATTGGCTCTGCTAGCCTGTCTATAGGCTAGAGTGTCTTTGGATCACACAGCTTCCAGGAGTTGTATCTAGCCCTGTTGTTTAGATGGGGCAGAAGACACTCTCCATAGCAGGTGGGGCTGTGATTCAGCTCCTGGCTTGAGCTTATGCAAACTGGACCCTGGGGCCGGCAAAACTACTTTCTTGAGGATCCAATCAGGCAGATCAGCAGCCTGCCATGTTTCCTGGTCAGAGTGTACCCCGGACTTAGTTCTTCAGATGAGTAAAGTCATTGATTGTAATTACTACTGCAGGTATGAACTTGTAAGATCTACGTGCTGGTGGTTGCACGCTCCTTCCACCTTCTCTGTTCCATTCTGATTCCCAGGATCGAGCCCCACAAATTCTCCTGCAGTCCCTTCAAGAACAGAGTAGGGGCTCCTGTAAAGCAACCCACAATGCTGGGGGGGACACTGGTTGTCCCTCCCGGGTTCTCTTCTCATTGGAGGAACCTGAGATTCAGGGGAGACGTCTCCACATGGTGCTTTACTGGGCTGGAGGAGGGGCTATGTAGTCAATATATAGCTACTTCTCTTACCCTTCTAAAGCATTCTGTCTTGGTCTCTGTGGTGTGTGTGTGTGTGTGTGTGTGTGTGTGGCTGTTTCAGCCTCACTCCCATGTTCTAGGATTCTCTAACTGGTGTCTAATTGTTGAACAGTTGTTAGTTGTTCTTGTCAGGGGTGGTGAAATTAGGAACAACCTATGTTGCCATCTTGATGATGTCACTCTCTTACAATGATTTATGGCAAAAATCTCTCAGAATACTATTTTATATATTGTCATAAAATGCTTACACGGTAAAAAAATCTGTACGCGTATGTTATATACTCAATTCTGTATTGCATTTCTTTTTTCATATGCAAAAAAGGAAACCTAGTACAGCACTCCAGTTCTTCTATTGACAAGGCATGGGGGTGGGTGAAGGGTTTGTTCAGTTGTGTTTTCAAATAGTTGGCAGGAATACATAAAAATTATGTCTATCTATACTTCTAAAGGTACTCCTAGTTTCCGAGGAAAATCTAAACATAAGGTAATGTTCCGGAATGCAGTCCTATCTGTAACCCTCATCAAAGCAGGGCATGTTATAGCAGTGAGTAAAGAATTAATGTACAGGCATAGATGATATTCCCAGCAGGCCTGCTGACAGTGAACATTCTACCAATTTTTTCTATTTGGCCATGACTTCACCCAAGAACCCAATTTTAGAAAAGCTCCTGTAAGCTTTGCTACTTTCTCTAGAAACACAATGAAATAAGAACCCAAAGTTGTATCATGCTCACCAACATAGTATTACCAAGCAACTGTCATTAGCTGATTTCCTTTATGTAAAACTATTTTGTAATTTTCCAATGAATTTTTAGCTATACTGTTTTTCTTAATTTTTTATTTTAATAGAATTTCCAATTTACAACAAAGTTGCAAAGGTATTATGAAGGATGAATACCCATAACCCAGATTCCACAACTGAGAACACTTAACTGCATTTGTTTTACTGTATTCACTACCCACCTATCCACCTACCTTCCCACCTAGCTATATGCATCTGGCAGGAATATCACTTAAGTGAGGATTTGTTCTTATTATTATACTTCATCCAATAGGTTGTTACAATGCCAATATTCCTATTCTTATTACGGGTTATTTTAACTCTGATCACTTGATTAAAGTGATGTCTCCTAGGTACTCTTGTTTTTTGGGATAATTACTTTGTATTTTGTGGGAAGACACTTTAAAACCTTTATATTCATTGAGGACTTTTGCCTGAGTTATTACTATAATTTTTGCCAAATGGTGGTTTTCTAATTGCATTATTCTTTATGTAAAATTCCAACTAACAACGTCATTCCTGATGCTCAAACTGCTGCAGATCAGTGGAACAGTGGAATACCTTTAACCTACATAGTGTCTGTGTCATTTTTGACATTGCCTCATCATTCTTTGAGGACTCCCTTATTTTCTGGCACCCCAATAAGTTCTAAGCTTATCTGTATTTTTCCTGCCCCCATGCCTGAATAAGCCATTTCTCTAATGAGCCCTGATTCCTATTAGTGGTGAATAGTCTGTAGAAACCAAAAAATAATGAGCTGGATGTACTTATTGACACTTGAGTCGCAATTTCTAGCCTCATTCAGTTGGCTAATTAAGTAAACCAGGAAAAAAAAAAACTAATATATATGCCGTCTATGTGTGTGTATATGTACATACACATATGTACACACATTTACATTAATATTTCTCTCTCTCTCACCTTAAATTCACGCCAATACCTTAAATTCACCCCAATAGCTCCAATTCTAATCCATATACCAGAATTCATTCCAGCTTTATTCCTTTCTAGTTCCCTTTTCTGGTTGTGGGAAATCTGACTTCTAATTGATTACTTTTCAGTACCTCTGAAATCTATCCATCTAAATGAGCTGTTTATTATTTATCTATCTAAATAACCACTTAGAGCTGGCTGCCCTAAACCTTGCGTGGCTGTCATTTTGCAAGGATGCCTAAACTCCCTTGGCTGCTGCCAACAAGTATTGGAGAAGGGGAATGACAAAGAGAGGAAGAATAGAACTGAAAAGTCTCCAATGGCTTTTGGACTACATTATCCAAAGAAGGCAGAAACACAGAAAGCAAGAGTTGAAAGAAGGAAGAAAGGAAAAGTATCTACATATTTTAATGGATAAATACTTTCGTTGGGAAAGAAGCCTTTATTTTCAGCTTTTCTTTGAATGGCTTTAATCCAATCAAACTAAATGTATAACATTTCAAAAAAGAAATCTTCCTAAAGAGCAAGATGAAAGTTTTTGATTAATAATGAAAGCCAATGTCATGTGAAATGATCAGAGAACTCATGCAGATTATCTCCAAATTATGATTTTCCCTTTAGGAGTTGATCAGAGCGTAAAACTCTACGGATAAATAGCTGGCATGTCTTGGATTATGCTTAATATATTATGATGTGGTCAGTTTTGTTTAAATTGATATTCAAGTATTAATGTTAACTATCCAGAATACAGACTTTTGGTTTTTTGAGTTGTAATCACTCAGAAATATGAGATTCTTTTACAGAACATCAAAGATATGCAGAGCATTTTTATTTGATTCCCAATTAATAGAACATACTGCAATTAACATTGTCTCCTCTGTTGTCTAATAAATGACATGAAATGGAAGTAAAAGCTAATAGCTGAAGTGCCCACCTTTTGACCATTTAGCAGAATTGCTTATCGAATCCCTCAGTGGCACTGAGGAGTTGAATGCCAACGAAGAGAAGCTAAAACACAAAAACCATAGTGTGAACTGAATACTGTTTAGTAAGAATGCTGCACACAGGACTGAGTTATGTCAAGGAAAGGAATATAGTTTGCAATCAAATTAAATTATTGACATTCTGTTAGAGGGTTACAATGAATGGGATTCAGACTTGCGTATATTACCTTTTCTAGCCTGTTTACTTACAAAGCTTCAGTCACCAATGATCTTACGTCTTCTTGCGTTGTTATCAATGTTTCAAACAAAGAAGATTGAATGCGGTGTGGTGGGATTGTCAGACCGTTTTGAAATTGATAACATTTGTTTATTCGACCAATATTTTTTGAAGGCCCACTGTGTGTTAGGCACTATTCTACTTCCTTACAATATCGAGATAAATAAGATACACAGTACAGTAATAAACAAATGATAAATATTCCATGTCCTCATAGATCCTACATTGGGAGTGAGGCAGACAATACACATACTAATTATACATATACACACATACACATGTATAAAATACTTCAGACAATGCTGTTTTATGAGGAAAAATGAAGGAGGATAAAGAGATAGAGAGTCAAGGTTGGCATTAGTCTATTAGAAACACACACCACTGCAGAATAAGCAAAAGCGTTTTACATCTTAGAACTGGAAAAAAAACAAAACTGAGACAACGCTCTCTTTTTGCAAATGCTGAATCTGAATTCCGCTGAGGGTGTGACTTGCCTAAGATCCTGTGACTATTTGGTGTTTTTGCCAGGATTTGAGTGTCTGCTGTCTCGTAGAACATTAGTCCCAGTTGCTGCATGTTCCTCTGCTACTTTACTACAAATGTAGAATGGAACTATGGCGCTTCATCTAGCTCCTTGGGATTAAGACCGTTCTATGCTTTTAAAAAATTTATTTTCTAGGTCTCTTTTATCTTTATCAGGTTAATATTTGTACATAGTTTTAAAAGACAAAGGAACGTTACATAACATAGTATTATATGTTGCCTTTTACTAATATTTATAATAACAAAATTGCCTAATGAAAAACAGCAATCTTTATCCCTGTTTCTTCTGAGGCCTGATTTCTATTCCTAGAGGCAATCACTTTCAGTACTTTCTGATGTCTCTTATTTAAAACAAAACAAAAAAGCAACCGGTGCTTTTGTCTTCGATATAAAGTATCTTCTCTTATTTGAAGATCTTAGTTATTTTTCTATTGCTTCCTATATGGTTTCTGTTTCCTGTGAGTTCCTTTATTTTATTTTGGTCTCTTTTTGTCTCTAGAATGACAACCCTTTTTACAAATCTGTGTGATCCTCGTTTCTTCTTATACTTACCCTGAAATGCTGTTTGGAAATTCTGTTTATGCAGGTGATTTGTGGTCCTATGGGCTTGATTATAGTGTTAGCATAGGGAACCTGCCAGTGTGATGGGGTACTCCCAAATGTGAGTGTCTGTGGATCTCTTTTTGAGGCAGGACAGCTTTCCTAGAGAGGATTCTTCCAGTTTCCTGCCTGTGCTGTTGTCACTGTGGGTCCCAGCATTTTCCAAGTCAATTTGTTAAGGTTGACTGTGGGTTTCACTTTCCAGTAGGTCCATTTTCACTTAATGCCATGCTTTGGAGTACAGCATCCCATCTCACGCCATCCCCTTCATTGTACCTTTTGTCTCAGAGTCTAGTCTGTCTACTTCAAGTTCTCTGGAGAGTAGAGCTGTAGTCCTCTGTTATGGTGGTGAGAAGTGAGAACTGCCTGCCTGTATTGGAAGGAGGATGGTTTCTTGGGCATCTAACCACTACCTATAAAGACTTTCAAACAATCCTCTAGCTCCTAGTAGCACCAAGAAGCCTTCCGTCAGAGATATTTAGGGGTCAGCTTTTTTAGTCAGATAGGTCTGTTACCACTCTTATATCCACTTTTGAGCTCTCAAATTTTTGTTGATATCTTTTTCCACTGTCGTATCTTGGACTCTCACCTTTGTGTTTGCAGATTTACATCTCTTTTATTCCTTCACTGTATTCTCAGTGACTTTTTGAGATAGAACAGATGGATTCCAACACATCATGGAATCCATCATGTTATATGCAAGCCTCAAGTCTTCTCATCTGTATTCAGTGCGCTTTTAAAAAAGGTCAACTTTAAATAAATGATTGTAATGTGATTTTTTTGAAACATGAAACATGTTAGGTATCAATAAAAATAACAAAACATAATAAACATTTAGAATTCTTATACATTATTGGGAGAGGCATATTATATGAAGTTAAAATGCAAGACACAGTTGGATGCGTTCTTGTTCTAAGAAACAGCCAAATCAATATCTTTGGATGAACGCACACTGTGTTAGAATACATATAGTATTTGACTTGAAGTTCATGTTATTACTATTTTATAATTGTGAATACTGCAGTTTGCGTTGATATTGGACATTTCAGAAATGAATTCACAAAAAGTCTGTTGAGGACAAGATAGATACAAAGATTCAATAAAGCAATTTTTAGTGAGTATTCAGTCATGAAACATTTTATCATACATCAGCAAAACAAACCTTACTGTTCAGTATTTCTTATTGCCATGATGTACAGACGTTGTTCAATAGTAATGGTTTTAAATTATAAAAGTATTTCAATGAAACGATGAAAAACAATAGTTGTATTTTGCTTTTGATCTACACCCACGCTCTGATCTGCTAACTCTTCTTGGTTAGTTCGCTTTTTAAACTTGATTCTCATAAGGTCTAATGATCTGTTAATAAAGTGTCAGTTTTTATAAAAAGTTCCATTTCTTGCTCCGTCTACTTTCTTTAACCCTTCACATTTTCAACAGCTTGACCTGTCAGGCAGATCTTGGCTGTAAGTGGTCTTGAAACAGCTAGGTTCAAGCAGTACAGCTCTCAATATTCCGTCAGCTCTCCTGGACACATACTATATACTTCACGCTTCAGCTTTTATCTTTTCTTTGATGAAGTATTGGGTAGTAAAAGACTGGGTCCAGGTGTTTTGTAACTTAATAAATGTTTATAACTTCTTGCTGAAATACTATTATAAACCAGTCAGAGCTTTTTCTATGTGTAAAGAGTTCTTTATAAATCAAGCTTTTGAAATCCTAAATTAAGTAGTTGTAGAAGAGTTAAATTGTTGAGTTTTTCATTCTGTAACAAAGTATGGTTTTAACAAAATATAATTCTGGAAAATGGGGAAAATTTAGAAAAATGAGTAGTGAATATTATCATTTGATAGTACCAGTTAAACCTAAGAATCAAAGTAGAGAGTGAACATAAGAAAGAAAAGAAAATCCACAGTGTAGAAAAGGAAAAAAAGCTGAATTTTAAAATAAGTGCTTAATCATTGTTATTGATAATAAATACATACTTGTGAAGTGCCCAACTAAACATAAAAGTGAAGAGAGATTTAAAGATAGCTGTGGCCACCGAGGAAATGATTACAGCTCGTTGTGGCTATTTCTCCATCAATAAGTAAACTATTTAGACTAAGAGAGAATAGTCAATTTTGCAGCCAACAAAGCTCCTTTATTACTAAATCTTCTGTAGTATTGTGTAAGTCTGATCTAAATAGCTTGGAACCTTTCTGAAGTCACATAATACAGTTTTCTAGACAAAGAGTAAAAGGAATACACTGGTCAAAATGAAAAAGGCTGTAATAAGAAAGCTAATATTTTTAGAGGAAAACAACTACCACTTAGCATGATCAAGGAGTTCATTTATACCGTAGTAGTTATTTGTCAGAGACAAACAGGAAACCGCCATGAAGTTATCAGCTTCTACAAGATACATATTCCAATTGCTTATAAGACTGCATTTGACATTGTTGAGTTCTTTGCTCTTTGAAATTGAAGGGCTCTATTAAATAAAAAAACGCTCTTCTTGTATGGATTATTGCCTTTAATTTGTATTGTAAATTTCTGTAAATGACAGTTCAAAGTCATGGCAGTTAACACCATAAGTGGTATTACTACCAACATTTGTATAATTTAAGTGTTACAGCTGATTTGTATGATTTGATTTAGAAACACTGTATAGCTTCTGGTGTTTAGTAGAATTTTAAAATATTCTTATTATTGATTGGAAGTTACATCTTGGTGTTCTTAAATTGTTTGATAACTGTATAAGTAATATTTTGTTATTTTTACAAGGAGAAAAAGAACTGATGACAAAATCATACTGAAATTTCCCATAATCACAATAGACAAAAAAGATACTGTAGAATGCATACTCTCCAGACCAATGTACAGCTGAAATTGATATTTTTAAAGTGATACAAATTGAAACTGACCTATAAAGAGCTAACAGATAATTATGAGTTGATAAAAGTATTTGTGTCTTTGAATAGGCTATCCATTGGAATTTTTTTCTATTATTTTCTTTTTTATGTCAGAGGCATCATAGTTTTAAGAAGCATTATACTAGTCAGTTTATAATACATTCTCATCATTACCATTGCAAGGGCTAGCTCTTGGTTTTATTTTATTTTTATTTTCCTTTTCATCATCTGCTTCTACCACTTCTTTTCTCCTTTCCCTGATAGGTTCCATATTTATAATTTGATTGATAACCTCACTGTGTGTGTGTGTGTGTGTGTGTGTGTGTACACATCTGTAATCTTATAAAATACTCAGTAATGTTTGTGTTGTTTCATTATGCTTTTATTTGCACAAATTATATTGCGACATTTACTTTCATTTACACATGGTTCTCATTTCTGTAACAGTTTCCATTCCCATTATTAGTCCATGAGGGTTCTGTAACCCTCATAGCCTGACAAGTTTGGTATTATATGCAGTTCTAATTTCTGCCAAATTTACTCATGTAAAGAGATAAGCCTTCCTTGTATTAATGTGCATTTCTTTGACTACAAAATGTTTATTCCTTGATTTCATATGCAGTAAATATCAGTTCCCAGTCTGCCATTTATTTATTACATGTTAATGATCAGAAATCCTTCATTTTGACATAGCCACACACAGAAAAAGTTTGCTTTTTGTTTCTGTTTCTTTTAAGTACACCTATTATACACAACACATTGCTGAATTTGTTTTTTTAAATTCAATTTGAGAACCTTTTTTTTTTGGACTGGAGCATTTAATTAATTTATATTTTACATGTTTACACTTGTGAGGGCTATTTTTGCCATTTTTGTCATTTCATATTTTATATTCAATATAATTATATTTACTTTTGTTTTTTTTCTTTCCCAGCTCCTCCCACTTCTAAAGTTTTATATTCATTTTTTACTAGTGGCAAATTCTAATTATTAAGACCGTAATTATGGTAATATTTGCCTCTAAATATTATGTAATTGCTCATGATTTACTTCTCTTTCTTGCTGTTGTAAATTTTTCAAGACTAATCTCAATGAGTGTATCATAACACCAACCGACACTTATATTCATATAGAAAAATTTAGTTTGTCTTTGCATTCATATGTTAATTTGGTGAGATAGATATAAAGTCACAGGTTAAAAATCATGATCTTTTAACTACTTAAATATGACTTTGTTTTCTTCCTACATCCAGAGTTACTGCTGAAAAATTTTATAAAAATCTTAATATTTTTCCTTTGTTTATTTCTCTGGAACTTGTAGAAATTTCTCATTGTCTTTAATTTTCTCACTTTATGGATTTTATTTAAGTATAGGTACAAAAAATTTTGTTTAGCTTTCTATGAACTATTTTAACTTAACAATATTTATCTTTCATTACTTTTCACCACTTATTTTCTTCTGTTTTTCTCTTGATTATATAGTTACATATAAATGTTGACATGTTAATTCTATATTTTATACCACTTTGCTATTTAAAAATATATAATAGTATATGTTTTCATTGATGATATTTTCAATAAGATTTTATACCTGATAGTCTAATTCATTAATTAATGACTTAGATATATACATTCTACTATATAAATCATCAATTGATACATTTAGGTCAATTATATTTTTAATATAGAGTACAACTGGGCTTACTTTTTTTTTGAAGATTAATCTTTTTTTTCCAGTTTTTGTTTTAAATTAAAGTTTATTGGGGTGACAATTGTTAGTAAAATTACATAGGTTTCAGGTGTACAATTCTGTAATACATCATTTATATATCACATCCATCCAGAGTCAGTTCTCCTGCTATCACCATAGAGTTGATCCCTTTTACCCTCATCCTCCACTTGGGCTTACATTTAATTATTTGTATTTCTGTATACTAGCAGCTAATAATTGCAATAAAAATGTACAATACCACCATAAAACATAAAATACTAAGAAATAAAGTTAACAAAAATTGTGTAAGTCTTCTACACTGAAAACTACAAAACATTGCTGAGAGAAAATAAGCAAGACCTAAATAAATGGGGAGATATACCACATTTATGGATTAGAAAACTCAATATTGGTAAAATGTAAATTCTTCCCAAATTGATCTATAAATTAAAAAAAAGACAATCAGGATCTTATCAGGATTTTAAAAAATTATTATTATTATTATTATTGTTATTTTGAAATTGACAAGCTCATTCTAAAATGTATACAGAAATGCCAGCAACAAGAATAGCCAAGGCAATCTTGAAAATGTAAAACTAAGTTGAAGACTTGTACAGTATAATTTTGCAACTTACGATAATGCTATTATTTTCAAGGAGGTGAGATATGGCATAAGGAAAGATAAATACAGCAAGGAATCCAGAAATAAATATATACATGTACATATATATGTGTGTGTATATATATATATATGTACAGTAAAATGATTTTTGGCAGATATGTCAAAGTAGTCATTGCTGAAAAGAACATATTTTTATTCTGTTTGTAGTTTGCTGTCCTTAAAACATTTGTCTCATGTTTTTTCTCGAGTTTTATGCTTATTTAGAGAAGAAAGGAAAGTTTAATCATGGCCCTTTTAATTTCATTTCTGTGAAATTTTTATGTATTTAACTTCATTATATCAATTGGAGCTTAAGGCTTAACGACATTTTTTGTTAATAAAGCATTAATAAATATTCCGTTTCTATGTAAATTGGTACTGGTATGTGACATCATGACAGGTAAACACAGAATTTAGTGCTAGTTTTTTTTTCCTTAGAATTACGTGTATGTTTATAAACACACAGATTTTAGCTATAATTCAGCCTGAGAAACAAAGACACTCTATGTACTTAAGTCTGAAGGTCTTAATATAGAAAATTACATCACCATTGAAAGAACTGGGGCATATGAAGGTCAGTGAAGACTGTTTCAGTGTGCTGTTCTGATGTGAGTTTTTCAAGAAGTTCAGCTGAGATTGCTCCGTATATCAGGTCTGCACACTCACCTGCCAGCAACTTCCCCTGGAGAATAATGGCTTCTCCTGCTCTTACTTTTTCCAAATCCCATGTCTCTACTTGATAAACTCTAATCTGGAAGCATGGAAAGAAGAGGATTCTGAGAAATATAGTACCTGGCTTCCTTTCCGGGCTGTATAGGGAAAATCATACAAAAACCCGCACATCTCAAAAATGGGAAAATTTTTGAAAATTATGTTTGTTTTAGAAAATTCTGAATGTACTTTGTTTTGGTTCTGTAAACATTTAAAATGCTTAATAAATCTCTTCTGAGTGAACACTACTGCACAATTTAACTATGTTTGAGAATATCTGAATTATTTTTCACATAGAAAATATTTCTATCAATTGTTAAAATAGCTATAATAGTCTCCAGAGAAGACACTTAAAATTTTAAGTTAAACTCTCCATGTGTCTATGACTTTAAATTAATCTAAAATGTTTTAAGATTACCTACATGTATGAAAATATTCTGGTTGTATAGCACTCTAAATTAAATCTAAGGAACCAATGGAATAAAAAGTGTGTATGTACTTAAAAGGTAGAAAAATCTAAATTTTGATCCCTGAGTTGATATATTTGACATATATCTTTCTTTGAAAACATATGAATTGTGACCCTAATAAACTTTAATTAAAAAAAAAGACATATGAAGATTCAACATCCACTAAAAAGTAACTGGCTATCTCTGTCACTGGCCGGGCACATGGCCTCTGTAATCTGAAGTAGGAGGACTTCAGGAGAAATCAGACTGTCCTTCATGCATCCTAATTGTCATGGCTGTTATGTCAATTATGACTTTTCTAAGTGGGTCAAAGGTAATTTTAGGTGCCAATGGCTCTTTAATATTTTAAGTCACTGTAGTGTTTGTTTACTATGGTATTCCTGAAATACCATGGGGGGATAAAACTTCAAAGCACAGTGTGAAAAGGGAGAGGGTAGTTCATGCACAGAGAGCCATCATAGATCTTTCTCTGATAACCTGGGTTGAGAAACCTCTCTATGACTGCATCGTCCATTGTGTCAACTTTCCCTACTAATTATTTTTCACTTACTACCCTCAACCGTGTTGGCCTACGTGGTGTGGTGTGGCCATTCTGCTCCTTAGTCATTATCGTAATATTTCCTTACTTTGGCCATTCATCTACCAAGAAATACCAGGGGTGCCACAAATATGTATACACGTGACTTGTATTCATCTTTTGTTATCAGTATATATTGAGTATTGCAATTTTAATACAGTTTTTTTCCTTTCTTAAAATGTGTATATATTTTTTTTAGCACCCTCTGTATTTATTGAGTGACTACCATGTGGTGGGCATTGTTCTACATTATAGGAATACCACAGTAAAAAAAATAGTCAAAACTCCTTCCATATAGAGTTTATATTTTAGTAACTAGAATCAGAAAATGAACAAAATAAACAACTAAAATATCAAATATGTTAGATATTAATAGTTAACATAACAACAAAAATTAAGGGAAGAGGTATTAACAGTATTTGTTGGGGGGTATTGCAATATGAAATAGTGTAGTTACAGAAGGCGTCATTGAAATGATAACATTTGAATCACTTGTAGAAGTTAATCACTCTAACATTTCTCTATGTCCTTCTCTCCCGTGTTTTCTGTTTTCCATCCCTATTTTGATTTTCTCTCCTTAGTAATTAGTTCTCTAGATAGAAATACATATTTATCTTGTTTACTGACCCTATTACGATATAAGCTTCATGAAGACAGTGATTTTTGAATGTTTTTTTTTCTTTTTTTTGATTTTTGAATGTTTTGTTCGCTTCTAGAAAGGGCTTATCTCATATAAAAAAAAGTGATAAATAAACATAATTAAATGAGAAATTGAATGAGTTGCTGAAGAAAAGCATTTCAGGAAGAGGGAACACCAAGTGTAAAAGCAGTGAAGTAAGAGCATATCTGGTAAATCAAATGAAAAACTAAAAGGCAAATGTAGCTATAATAGAATGAGTTTGGAAAACAGTAGTAAATGAAAATAGAAAAGTAATGGAGTAGGAGATGGGTGGCAGCTAAGGTAGGGCTTTAGGCCATTATGATAACTTTGGCTTCTACACTGAGTGAGATGGAAAGCTATTTGGATGGGTCATATTAATGGCCAGACCTCACTTTTGTTTTTATAAGATCACTCTGACTGTTGTGTTGAGAATTGTTTGAAGAGCCAAGAATGGAAGCAGAGAGACCAGTTAGGAGGTTATTGCAATAACAGCTTTCCCAATATTTGCTATTGTCCAATTTCTGTACCTTTTTATCTAGAGTACTATTCCTCTGCTCCGTTCAGAGCAAGGAAAAATAAAAGCAAATATAAAGTGTCATTATAAGTAAAGTACAGAAATATATTGAAGATTTTATGACTTGGTTTACATCATATACGTGGAAGCGAACAGTTTGTATCTAGTATTAATTAATCTTAATAATTCAAATTTTTAAAATTTCAGTGGATGTAAATGTGAATGGAAGGCACACTTTAAATAATATAAAGTTTTCTAGCATAAGAAATGTTAAAACACATATTTTTGTATTTAGGAAAAAGTCCCTCAATTATGTTTGAATGACAATATAATATTTTCTAATACTGATATAAAATAAATATTTTCTGGACAGTTAAATTTAAAAACGAGTCTCTTACAGGTAGTCAACACATTTCTTACTCTAAATAACATAATTTAGTCATAGAAACACTAGTCTGGAAAATTTGTCTACCCCTAATTCTGGCAAATAATTGGATCTTAAATCTCTATTTTGATGAATTAAGTTGTAAGTACTCATAAACTTACCTGTGACTATAATGTGGATGTCAACAATCAATTCTATTCTTGTCAGCAGGTTGAAAAACCTTAACACTTTATGGTAATAGGTTTGATAAAAGGGCTTTGGTAAAACTCTGTGCATAAGACAAGCAATCTTCCTTTCCCTGACAACACACACACACACACACACACAGTGACAAACAATAATTTATCAACTCCCAGAGATCATTGATAAATATTCTAACAGATAGACGACAGTGAACCCTGTTTTACATCTTGTATTTATACATTGAAAGGTATTTTAATTATGTTTTATTTCCTTATAGACTAACAATAAATAACATTTAATACATGCTTATCATATGCTAAACAACATGCTGCATGCTTTATATATATGCTCTCATTGAAGATTCACTAAAACCCTAGGAGTAATGGGCTATCAAAATACTCATTTTAAATGAGATGAGAAAACAAGGTTAAAGTTTAATCCCCCAGTTCACGCAGACTGTGAAGTGGCTTGGCAGAGATTCAAATTCTGATTCTATAAAACAGCCATTACCCACTTTATGGCAAAGACCATAATTTGAAACTACACTGGGTATAATTAGCTATAGATGTTAAGGATAAAGCACTTGTTAAATAAAATAATACTTAATTGTTTATTTTAAAAACATGGTTCCTCTGAAAATTAACTAGTTTCTAAAGTTGTACTTCTTGGGCCAGTTAACCAAATAAGTTCTTTCTCCCGTCAGAAAGGGTCAGAATTGCTTTTAGATACCTGGCACTAATACCCAGAATTTATAGAAATAGGACTGAGCATAGAATCATTCATAAGCCAATCTCATCGTTCCATTATCTGTTGGTGTGTAACAAAGAATTCCAAAACAAAGGCACTTAAAACAATACTATCATCTCGCATAGTATAATACTATGGGCTATCTGGGATCAGTAGGGACATTCTCACTTGGTGTCTTTTGTGGGTATGGTGACATTGTAGTCACATGGAGGCTTGACTGGGCTGGTCATCCGAGATGGCTCACTCACATGGCAGGCAGTTGATGATGGCTGTTGATTGCAAGCTCAGCTAGAGCTGTTGCCTGGATCTCCTGTGTTGGTTTGAGGCCTTTCAATGTTACTGAGTTTTTCAGAATAGGGAAGCTGGGTTCCCAGAGAGAGTGTCGCTGCCAAGCTGTTATAAGAAATCCAGTCAGAAGCTGCCAAGGATTCCCAGAACATCACTTCCTAAGATTCTTAGAACATCACTTCTCCCATTATACAGATCAAGCAAATCAGTAAGGCCAGTCAAGAGTCAAGGGGAGAAGCTGAACAATAATGAATGCCAACTATAATTTTATATATATATATATAATGTGATGGCTCCGTGCGATGTTGGAGGGATAGTGGATGGGGGGTAGGGGGAGGGCCGTCCACAGTGTGAGGGATATAAATGATGAACGTCTAAGTATTACCTTGTCTTGTGCACCAGAAACTAATTAAAAAAAAAGAGTCAAGGGGAGAGAACTTAGATCCCTCCTCTTTTTGCAGCACTGTGATGTGGATATAGAATAAAGAAAGTGATGGTGGCCATATTGGGAAATTAAATGCTATGCTTATAAATCGAATCTTTGTCATAATTTAGTCAATAGTTTGACTTATACTTGAAAGTCAATTGATAGATTATGCAATCAAGCACTGGCATGGAAATTTTGATTAAAAGCCTCTCGTGTGGCCTCCAAGGTTTCTCCTTTTACAAGATTGGATTCAAAGAGAAGAAAACAAAACAAAAACAAAAAACTTGGTGGCGTACTATACTAAAAGCTTCTATCTATTGGCTTGAACATGAGACTTTATTAAATAAGCTTTGTGGAATTAATGTGAATTTGCTTTTGCAATGGACCACCGGGAGTAAACTTGGCCTTTCTGGGTTTAATAATAGAAAAAAAAATTGTACATATGAAAGAAGGTGAAATTCCTTTCTTTTATTGTATAAATGAATTATAATAACTTGAATTATTTTCATTCTCAGGCATTGGTTTAGAAAGAGTGATTTTGTTATTGATTTAAATGAATGAAATTCCTAGAGATTTCATTTTCATTGAATAGTCAGAGGAAGACTTTTTTGTTGCTGGTTCCCTAAATTCATACAACCTCATCAGTTAGCTACTTCTTCTCATAGGACTTGTACTACTGTATGCAGTCACAAAGCTAGAAACCTGAACATCTAAAAGAATGAGAAGGAAGAGTTGGGAAGAATAAGAATGTCTGAAATTCCTTTCTGCCTGATGGACAGAAATAAGTGGGGATATGATTAGAATATCTTAATTTCTAGGAAGATGAGAAGCTAGAATTTCTAGAACTCAGGTAAGGAGGTAGTTATTGAAGAGGTGAGGAAAACTTTAATAATTAGAATGTAATAAAAGCAATTCAAAATCAATGACTCAAAATATGGAGTTAAAGAAACTTGAAGACACACAATGGGATTTATAGATGATGTAATACAGAATTGTACACCTGAAATTATGTAATTTCATTAACAATTGTCACCCCAATAAATTAAAAAAAAAAAAAAGAAAACAACAAAAAAAAGAAACTTGAAGAACCAAAGGAAATCAGTTTTACAGGCAGCTTCAGCTCATCAAGGCTTGTTTACAGCTTGCAGGGTAGTAGAGTGAAGGCACAATGGAATAAATGAAAGAAAAGGAGATTTGAAGTCAGGCAGACACAGACTTGAATCCTGCTCCTGTTGCTTTTCTAGCTTTGTGACTTCTGGCAACAACATTTAAATCCTCAGCTGTAACATTTTTAAAAATGGTTTTGGAGATAATAACACTTGAACGTTGTGAGGAATATTTCTTTTTCTCTTTCTATCTGTCTGTCTGTCTAGCGATTTAGCTATCTCTATCAGTTTGCTTACAGCTGCCATAACAAAGTACTTGGGTGGTTTAAACAACCAAAATTTATTGTCTCACAGTTCTGGAGACCACAAGTCTGAAATCGTGGTGTCAGCATTGTTGGTTCCTTCAGAGGGCTATAAGGAAGAAGGTGTTTCATGCTTCTCTCCTAGATTCTAGTGGTTTGTTGCCCGTCTCTGGCATTTTTTTGGCTTGTAGCAACATTATGTTGATGCTTGCCTTATCTTCACATGGCATTTTCCTTGTGTGTGTATCTGTCTCTGTGTTCAAATTTCCCCTTCTTATAATGACACCCATCATATTGGATTAGGGCTCACCTTGAGGACCTCATCTTAACTTATTACCTTTGCAACTCTGTTTCCAAGGTCATATTCTGAGGTACTGGGGGTCATTAGGGCTTCGATAGATGAATTTGAGGGTATACAATTAGATAATAGCAGGTATTATTAAATCATTCTGTAATTATAAAAGTCAGTGGGTTAAAGGAGGTATCATAAAATACAGATCCTTTTCTCTTATGTCATTTTCACATTTCAGGAATATAAATGCTTCCTCAAAGGAGCAGTACGGTAGAAGAATTTTTTTTTCTACGCGCTAGCAGGAGTACACAGCAATGATTCTTCATCTTTATTTTTTCCTTTGAGAAACATTTTAAATAACTAGAATTTGTGATGGTACACCTCAAAAAATTAACTTCTGTGTATGGCTATCACACTCATCACTCAATAAACCTTCTGCACTAAAAAAATAATTTGAGTACCACTGTTTACTTGCCAAAGTTCTCTTAAGTTCTCTTATGTTTCTGGTAAAACCCAGTGATTCTTCTTCGGTGGCAGGTTGAATTTCAATTATGTCTATAATCTTTTTCATCAATTGTACCCTTTTATACACTTCAGTGTTCCATATATTCAGCTCAGAGTTCTTTGGGTGGGGGAAGGTCATTGACATGGTGATTTGTATCATGAGTTGTATAAAATGTATATTTTACACATTGTTTAATATGTGGAGGCACATCTCTAAAATGTTTGAGGTATACCATTGAAGCCCTGGTACAGCAGTGGTGGGTGAATGTGTAGGTGTCAGCAAAAAGACCACATATACATTCATACATGGTACAGAATCCCAAACGTTGCATTGAATGTGACTCTTTCTTTTCTCCTTCCCTCCCTCTCCATGACTTCCTTCCTTTCCTCCTATATTTTCTTCCTCCCTCCCTCCCTCCCTTCCTTTCTTCCTTCCTTCCTTCCTTCCTTCCTTCCTTCCTTCCTTCCTTCCTTCCTTCCTTCCTTCCTTCCTTCCTTCCTTCCTTCCTTCTTTCCTTCCTTCTTTCCGTTCTCCTTTCCTTTCCTTCCTTCCCTTCCCTTTCTTTTCCTTTCCTTTCTCCCTTCTTTTCTTTCCTTCCTTTTCTTAATTCTTTTGTTTTTGATTGGAAACTTAAAAAAATGATCCCACACTCTAAAGGACAAGCTGCTGGGGAGCTCTACTAGTATAATGACCTCTAGAAACACTGCCAATTCATTCAGTTGATCAATAGCAATTCTTCTTAGTAAACACACCTCTGAAAGCCAACAAATCTGTGATAGCCCTATACTTTGGAAAGCCAATCAGGACCACACTCACGTCCATAAACATATCTCCAATAGCAACCAATCAACAAATATTTCAAATGAGCAGCCAGTTTCAACATAGGTTGTCAGCTCACTTAAGCCTTTAAAATCTTGACCAGTCCTGCCCTTAATGCTTCCCAGAAACCCGGTGTAAGATCAACACTGCTCTGCTCAAAAATGACTGTACCTGTACCTGACCAGCCTTGCCTTTTCTTAATATGCTAATAATTTCTTTGTCTGTTTTTGTTTTTACATTAAGTAAGTTTTTCATCATTATTAACAGATTGAACTAAATGAATATATTAGCAACCTGTCAGTCAATAAATGATAGTTAATAACATTGTTGAAATAATGCAAAGGATTATACTGTTAAGTTGGACTCAACAGAAATCAAAGTTCTTACCTGATATTAGCTTTATTAACAATTTCAAGGACATAATCACGAAGCACAGGAGAAAAAAGGAGAAATACTTGACTGTTGAGAATGATTCTTAGTTTCTCTCTTTCCTTAAAGATGTTTTCTGGCTTAGTTTGACATGTGATGTCTCTAAGTACTACATGGCTACACTATTTACACAAAAGAGAGACTTTTCAGTCATGAAGCATCTCCATTTTATACTCAGATAGTTACAATGCGCACAGAACATTTGTCAGGAAACTGTTATCTGTAGATTCTAGGTTTGTTTACCATAAAATGTCCTAGCCAGATGAGTATTCCACAGAGAAATGAGAATCCTCCCTTTAGCAAATAAAATTCAGTTTGTGGGCATATCCTCCTATAATCCCACCAGTAATGTGAGAGATTATATTGCAGCTTTATCCTTTTCTTGAAAATTATTAAAGAAAATGTAATTTACATTTTAGAATAACAATTAAATGGTAAATAGAACCTTTTTAAGAGTAAACATTAAAAAAAGAGTAAACATTTTTTTCTGTTTGTTTATTGGTTTAGTTTTTTTTAAGCTGTTATTATTAGAATTAATATTTAGAGATGAGTGCTCCAAAATAAAAAGAAAATTATAGCATGAGGGAGCACTGAGACATCCTCTGGCCCTCTGACAGTATTTAGACCAAGTTCATTGATAATATTAGTTAAAATGCCTTACAACGTAACCTAGGTAATGAACATGACACATGATTTTAAAAATTATTATTATTATTATTTTCTTTTGTGCCCATTGCTTTTGTTGCTCAGAAAATTCCAAGGGTTTTGGGAGATGTGAAATACATGAGAAATACATTTTGGGAATCTGAATGACCAAGTATAAATCTTTTTACAAATCACCATGTTGCATGTGGCAAAAGAGACTTTGTAGATGTCATTAAGTTAAGGATCTTGAGGTGGGGAGGTGATCCTGGAATATCTGGGTGGATGCGATGTAATCACTAGAGTCCTTATCAGAGTCAGAGAAGGAGATGTTATGATTGAAGCAGAGGTTGGAGTGATGTAGAGAAGGACCCATGAGCCCATGAACGCAGGCAGCCTCACAAGCTGGTAAAGATAAGGAAACTGATTCTCCCATGAAGGCTCCAGAAGGAACCGGCTCTGCCTACACCTTTAACTTTGAGTCTGGAGTTTGATTTTGGTTTTTTGAACTCCAGAAATGTGAGATAATAATTTGTGTTGTTTTTACTCACAAAGTTATTGAAATTGGTTGCAGCAGTAATTGGAAATAAATACAGGAGTCAAGAATGATTGTAAGGCGTTTTCCTGGGTAATAGTGCTACTATTTCCCAACATGGGAAAGGTTGGGGAGGAAAGTTTCGAAGAAGGCTAAGAGGAAACTGAACCTGTTCCCTTCAGGGGGACTGTTGGTCATCCATGTGGATATGTTGATTAGTGAGTTAGCTGAGGTCTCAGCAGCAGATTGGGATGAAATGGAAATGTGGGAGCCACCAGCATAGAAATGGTATTTAGAGACCTGGGGTTTTATACCCAATGAGAAAGCATATTGCATTAATTATGGAAGGACAACTTAGTAACTTCCAAATTGAGGCCACATGCAGAGTTATTCCCCCTCATTTTTTTAAATTTATTGGGGTGACAATTGTTAGTGAAATTACATAGATTTCAGGTGTACAATTCTGTATTACATCATCTATAAATCCCATTGTGTGTTCACCACCCAGAGTCAGTTCTCCTTCCATCACCATATATTTGATCCCCCTTACCCTCATCTCCCTCCCCAGCCCCCTTTTGTTTTTTGATACATCATTTGGAAAGAAAGTCTGCCTACTCTGACTCTACTCTTAACCAAGATTTACTTTTGCCTGATCTCACAAGGATACCACTGCATAAAGCTCATCTATCTGCTATCAAAGTTATCCATACTTGTCTGAATTAGGTCAGCCAAGACCAGGAAGAAAGAAAAATGGGTTCTCATATCTCAAATGCCAAGTGTGGTAGACAGTTTTCAAGATGGCTGCTAACAATTTCTTTCCTCTAAGCACATGCTACTCCTCAATTCCCACTTCCTTTCACAAATCGGGGATGGGACTTCTGTGACTAGGTCATAGAAGCCTTATATTTCTTCCCAAGTCTTTTGGAATACTTGCTCTTGGGATGCTATCTTGGGGAGCCCAGAAACTATAACGAGTTCAAGTCATGTGGCTAGTTCATGTGTAGGTATTTCAGGGACTGTCTAAATTAGTCTGCTCATGTTTCCATAACAAAACACCAATACTGGATGGATTAAAGAAACAAACAAACCAAAACTTATTTTCTCACTGTTCTGGAAGCTGGAAGTCCAAGTTCAGTGTGCCAACATTGTTGGGTTCTGGTGAAGGACCTCTTCTTGGCTTGCAGTCAACTTCTCACTGTGTCCTCACATAGTGGAGAGAGAGAGAGAGAGAGAGAGAGAGAGAGAGAGAGAGAGAGAGAGAGAGAGAGAGAGATCCCTAGGAAGGCACCAATCCTATCAGACCGGGGCCCTTTTCTCATGACCTCATCTAACTGTAATTACTATCAAAAGCCACATCTCCAAATACCATCTAATTAGAGGTTAGGGCTTCACCATGTGAATTTTAGGGAACACAAACACAGTCCATAACACAGCCATAAATTACTTTCCACCCTTATAGCCAGCATTAACTGCCAGTCATATGAATAAGCAATCTTAGACATTGAGCCTAGTCAGACTTCAGATGACTGCAGCCCCACCTGCTGTCTTATTACAGTCTTCTAAGAAATTCCAAGTTTGAACCACTCAACCACCTGCTATCAAGGCACAGAACCATGAGAGATACTAACTTGTCATTTTGGACCACCAAGTCTTGGGTTGGCTGGTTACGCAGCAAAATCTAATTCAAACAGAAATTAGCACCAGAAATTGAAGTGCTTACAAAACAAAAACTATAATATCTGGCATTATTCGGGGATAAGAAAGAGAGCAGAAGGTGCGAGTATCTGAAGGAAACTCTTAGCAAAGGATAGCAGACAGCGAGATTTTGTAAGTAGACGCTGGAGAAAAGGGTGTCCATATTTTGTAGTGGCTGAAAGTTTGGTAAAACTGTTGTAATGTTGGAAAAGGGAAATGTACCTGTTAAAATGGTAGATTTGGTTTAGAAGATTTCCAGGCAGGATGTTGAAAGTGTCAAATTTTTTCTTTTCATCATGCATAAGATATAAATATAGAGAAATGACCAAAAAAGAAAATATTCAGGATTCAAGCAGAATTTACAAAAATGTAATGGAATTAGAGGAATCAGAGAATCTATGTTTAAACATAAAACCTAGGTTTTATGTTTATTTATTATCCCCAAAGAATCCAAACCAAAAAACACTTAAATAATGACTCCATTCTTTATTTCCCTTATTTTGTTCAAATTATTTTTTATATTCCATCCTACAATCACTAATTTGACAGTGCTTAAACTTCTATGCACTTTCGTCAAGCAAAGATGGAGAAATTTTTATAATTTCTGACACTGTGGCATTTATAATTAGAATGGAAAATAGATCTTGGAAACATAATTGGAAGTGTAATGAGTGCTAATTTGGTAGAAGGATTAACTTGGCACATCTGGGTTATCTAAACCTTATACATGCTGACAAAAATTTTGGGCCTTGACCATCTCCCTGCAGATAACCTTGAAGTCCTTGGAATTTCCTGCCTGATAAAAGTGTCTTTGTGTACTTGGGTCCTTGGGCCATGTTAGTTTATGCTAACAATGTGATTTATGAAGAGGGCCTTGAGCCACATGGTATCAATTTGACTATTGGAGGAGCTGGAGACTGAGAAACTGAGGTCCATCATGGAGGTTCTCCAGACCTACGTGACCAGTACCCAATAAAATCTCTGGACACAAAGGCTCTAGAGAGCTTCTCTGGCTGGTAACACTTCATACAAGTTGTCATACATTGTTGCGGGGAGACTTAAGTGCTGTCCATACGGCTCCAGCTGGAGAAGCCAAGTGAAAGCTGTGGCTGGGCTTTTCTAGACTCTGTTCTGTATGCCTTTTGTCTTTGCTGATTTTAATATTTATCCTTTCACCGTGAGTATAACAGCTTTCCCAACTGCTGTGAGTCCTATTAGAGGAGCATTAACCTAAGGGTGGTTGGTCTTGGGGAACCCTGACTATACTTAGGAATGCCGCAGTCCTGAAATCTACTGAGATGAGGAATGAGTCCACGTCAGCTCTATGAAGAAGGATGAATGCATATTCACTGAGTCTTAAGTAGTGTATGCTTTGTTACAGGTTTGAATAAATTAATGCACATATAAACCAGCTAGTTTAAACAGGTTAAATATTAAGAATAGTAAATAAAGTTTAAGAAAAGTATACAGAAAACAGGGTGAAATTCCATTTGAGTTGAAATTTAAACCAGCACAACTAGCTTACTGATATTGGTATAAAAATACAATTAATAAAATTAATCTATCATTAGGAATGGTTAATTATTTCCAACCAGTGAAAACTCATAAATGTAGCATGCATCTGATTAAATTTGTAGTCAGATGACTTAGTTTTGACTAATTTAATAGTCAAATGTTGTTTTCAAAAGTCACCAAAATTTCATGGGCCTTTGTATCCTGTTCATCCAATGAAAATAATAATAATTCCTCTATTTATCTCATAAAGTTGTTATGAAAGTCAAAATATAGTATTAGTACAAATACACTGAAATTTATCATACTTGACTCTACTCTATGTTTATCAATGCCATTATCATGGTTTCTGAATTCCTTCTTTTAGTTATTTAACCACTATTACCACCATCACCAGTACAACCTCAATGCTATTATTCTTCTTACCTGTGAAACTTAAGGCAAAGAGGCCAAAGACATAGAGTCGGTTACTTTAGCAAAAAACACGCTGAAGAAGTGATCTCCAGTTTTTTTTTGGTTTTTGTTTTTTGTCAAAGTAATGTTAAGAAAATGATGTTAATTGGGGAAGCTAATAGTGTTAGCCGTATTTCTTGAACAGAATGTCTAGCCAACATTTTTTTTAAGGAGAAATATCTTTCACTAAGTGGTATTAAATATTTATTTATTTTTCCATATGAGGCGCCATCGATGCTGAAAATACCATGAATGAAATTCTTTGTTTTTGGTCAAATCAGTCTTTCTTCAGCAAGAGAGAAAATCCAAAGACAAGATAATCACATGCATTATTAATCAAATGCATTATTGTCTGTTTGTCGAGGTGGTTGTGGAAAGAGTAAAACAGGTCTATCACAAAGAATAAAAATTATTCAAGAAATCATGAAAAATAGGGACCCTAAAAAAATAAAAATTCACCTCATTGCTCCTTATACTTTACTTGAGGATTTTATGCATTGCTAATTTATTCATTGAGTTCTGGTTCTAAATGCTCTAGTGGAATCAAGACTGCTTTTCTCAAGGGACAGGAAAAATGCCATGGGATTTTCAAATCAGAATTCATGTTAATAAGTCTATGAGCAAAGACTTGTCTGCTGAAACAGAAAGATTAACTCTGCATGCATTTCTGTCCCTCACCTTTTTTTTTTTTCTTTTTTGGCATTAACACAAAATGTGTTTTGTTGACTCATGGTGTGCCATATTAGTTAAATTAAACATCAAACATCTGTCTAACTTGAAGATTCCAATGGATGTTGGCAGTCTTAGTAAAACTTGAGCTGTTAAAGGCCCTCAATCAGTCAAAAGGATAGAGCTGCTGTAATGGCAAACTCAGCAAGCAATTACATCAAAGGATTTAAAATCTATTTCAGTAATGCCTTCTGGATAATGACATTGATCTCAGCTCTCCCCTTGCAAATTTCCTGGTATTGCAAAGCAGGGTTCTGCATGGTTTCACATTTAGAAAACCACTATTTCTTTTTATGTAAACATGGTTCACATAAAAACTATTTCCGACATAGTATAATAGACTTTTATTCATAAAGCCAAAATTCATACTATGTACCCAATCTTTTCTTTGTTCTCTTCTGTTACATGAATTTTGCCAAAGTGGTAGAAATAATAGCAGGGCTTTACTATCTTTTAGATTCATGCTTTTTCTCTTACTCTAAAACAAGTACTATAAATAAATAGATCAATGAATCAATCAATCAATCACTCCATATTTTGTGCTTCCTCTTTCTTTGTATTTTAATCTTCATTCAGTTTGCTTACCTTTCGGAGTTGATATGCATAAATAAAATTATTGCAGATGAGAATGTTTTAAGTTAAATAAGTTTTCATAAACCTACTTCCTTCTTTCCTTCTTCCTTTCTTGACTTCCATCCTCCATCCTTTCCTCCCTCTTTTCCTTCCTTCCTTCCTTCTGTCCTTGCTTCCACTGTCCTTTCCTCAACCCCTCACTTTTTTTTTTTTTTTTTGCAGGAGGAGTGGTCAGGGAGAGATTTATTTAGGGACTTTGTGAACTATCTGTAGATCATTTAAGTGGGCATTAATATTAGCCAGTTGTTAAGCAGTTGTTCTAGTAAAGGTATATCTAGATATAAATTCGTGCTTAAATTCAGGTGCTTTAGAGCAGCTGTCTAGTTAGTCAAAATCATGTTGTAGCTTTCTATTTTAAAATAAGTAATAATACAAATGGAATTCTACTAGAGACTGCATATTTTTGGTGTTACATAAATAGATAATGCATGTGTAATAATTTGATTGTTATTTATGTATTGTTCTTTGAATCTACAACATACTCTGTGCCAAATTCCCCAGTGTGCTATTATCAACAGTGGAATAAACCTTGTATTTATAAGTCTCATTGTAACATCTTCTAAACATGCTAATGTCCTTTCCATCCTAAACATCTTGGCTCCATATCCTATCCATTGTCTACCCTATCTCTCTTCACTTTCACCATCAGACAGTTTAAAAGCATTCTCGAAAATGCCGTTTCCATTTCCGACCTCTAATTCATTCCTCTACCTTGACTTAAGCTGCTAGGAGAAAGATGATTAAGGGTGGTGAATCACCCTTCACCCATCATCCTTCATTACCTGATGTCTTGTTATTCTTAAAGGGGAATGAAGTCCATATGCATCTATTTGAGTATACTGGGGCATTTCAGGGATATGCAGGTATTCAACTCCGTTATCCAGCACATGAATAACCAAGTCACCATCCTATCCAGTTCAATGAAAGGCAGGCATGCCAAATGCAACTGATGGCATTTGGGCAGGAAGGAAGTGGTGAGGAAGTGAGAAGGGAAGGTAACGTGACCTTGTGAGTACAGCTCTTTGTACTGATTCAGCGTACTGATGTTTCTGCATCTGAATATATAATAAGAAATGAAATGTTGTATGTGAACTTCCCTGTCCTGTAAGAGCTGAAATGGATTCTCCCAATTGGGAAGACCTGAATATAGAAAAGAACTAGTACCCTTGGGGGTCTCTGGCTCCAATGACACCTTTGAACCACAAGTCTCTGAGACAGATGATTTTTCTAGTTGCAGCTTCTGGCAAAGGAAAGCAACCTCCACCTGGAGATGCTCTTTGGAGTTTTGGACCTATTGCTTCCTTGATAAAACTTAGCTGTTACCTCACTGTGAGGCTCTTGTTAAAACTGAATGTCCAGGGAGACCTTATAACTCTCTGGTTTGATAACACATTTTTGTGTGGTCAACTTAATGACTAATAAGGTGGGAAGAGTCTAAAAAGCCTTTCTTGTCAAGTGGCAATGGCATATTACAGAATGCAACTGGTCTGGCTCGAGTCCTATCTCAGCTTTACATGAAAATATGACAGCTATCTCTTCACATTGCTGGTTAAAGAAAAGCTGCTATCTCTGTCACAGAGGTTCTCTTACATGTATAGGCTGATGGTGTAGCGAGGCTGGAAGCAGATGGTGTCCTCTGGGTTGGGTAGCTATTCAGCAACAAAGCTGATTATTCAGAACCAAAAATGGTCATGGCTACTCCATTTCATGAGCACTACTGGAAGTCATTGTCACAGTTCTGGCTAATGCTCCCCTTAATAAACCTTGTTATATTTTGAATGACTCTAGCTGTTTATCTGAAGCTTGGAAAAGTAGAGAGTAGTGGATAAAAGACACCTATTTTGGGCCCATGAACTGGGGAAACAAGTAATGATGGCTGATTAATTAACTGGATTACTCATGTAAACCCCCATGATAAGGGCCTGCTTTATGATGAAACTGACTGGAATCAATTTGCTGCCTGAGCTTGTGTTACCAAGATTGCCACTGTTGCTACGTGCACCCATTATCATACTGGACGTGTCAATACATCTGTAGCCATAATAGAATGGGCACATAAAAGACTCCATGTTTCTGATGCAGAGACTACCACTGAATGCATACTCGTGAGTCCTGCATAAATTTGATCTGTTTGTCTTTCGTTGAAGGAGGCCATATGGCACATGGCATTGTCCCCGCTCACTCCTGACAGTTTGACTACATGAATCTTTAATCCCCCTTCTTCGTTACCAGTGGTTGCTCACCACTATTTTGACATTTTTTTTAGTTTACAATGCTGCCCTTCTAGTCTGATCCAGCTGACTCTGGACATACCACTGTGGCTCTTGAAACTAATCTGTGTCGTGTTTTCAGATTTATGGACCTTTGCAATCTGGCAATGGATAACCAAAGTATTCGATGAATTTCCAATACTCCCTATCGTGTATTATAGTTAATTGTTGGAATATCCTCCTTAAAAATGGACTCAAAAAGATTTCTAACTCTACTTCCTTCTTAATAAGGTGGTTTGGCCACTCAATGTGACTGTCCTCAGAAAGGATTTATCTCTTCTCAGCCACTTCCTGGGCAATAATCAGAATAAAAGGGTTCGGGTTAACTTGTCTTCCTCCCCAAAATGCAGTAGCTTGTATTTTAGGAGTGATCATAAGAAACATTCAGCTGATGACGGAAATACCTCTAGTAGATCATGTAGCTCTCAGATAACTACAGAGATATCTTTAAAACGAGATTACCTTTTGTTGCTCAGAGGAACTTCCTATATGGATAACTACTTGCTCTTTATGTGCCTCTGTGGGCCATTTTCCCTAAAGTGGGAGTTATCAAATTAGGAAAGTGGTATGTGTATGTAAAATAAAAGGAATAGAAACAATGTAAAATTTGGGAAACAGAAGAAAAAATAGGATTAATAAATAAAAGATATGGTTGGAAAAAGGCAGCAATCTAAAGTATCTCAATAGCTAATATCTATGAGTCTGGGGGTAAGGAAATAACACTTCAAGAATAAGGGGACATAATAACAAGAGATGAGGTTTTGTTATAATCATAGTAACTCTCATTAGATATGAAATCATGAAGTTATTAGTTGAGGGATATTAAAATATGTCCTGACCCAATATAGGGGTTGTTGATCGTTTGAGAAAGAGCTAACATTTTGATTATGGAATGGGTTGGATTCTCCCACAGTTTGTGAAGATTAGAAGGTAACATGTGCTATTATTTTTGATAGGATATTTGTTCTTTTACTTTGTAGTGTGACACAAAAGTATTCTACATGTTTTTGAAATATTGTGACTTTATATATAATATGATTATATACATATATTACATACATAAATCTATATAATTATATATATGTATATAATGTATATATGTATATATAATATATAGTTATATATATAATATATATGTATATAATTCTAGGTACAAACAAAAAGAGACTGGGAAAAAATGTTCACCTAAGAAAATACTTCTTTAGAGTTATCTTAGAAGTACTTCTGTCTTTGATTTGTGTAACTTATTAGGTAGGTGACTAGGTATCTCATTGAGTAGCATTTAGTTGATTTGTGTTTAATTTTCATTCTTGGAGCAATGACAGAAGAGAAAGCAAGAAAAACAGAGATATATGGAAGGCAAGTCCACCCTAAACTTATGGTAATATTTCTAGAAAATTCAAGGCCACTGAGGACAAAGTAATCTATCAAGAAAGTAAAAGGAATTAATTTTAAAATTGTGTTAAAGTAACTTTTTATCCTTAGCTTCAGCTCACTGCAAAACAGTGTAATGATGTCAAATATTGGTAACAGAAAACAAATATCAAACAAGCACAATCTTCATCCTTTTTCTGCTCTCTGACCTCTCAAAATAAGAATAATGGAACTATCATCCACATTGCATACACAATTAAGAAGTCATAGGAAAAGCATTGATACAAAAGAACTGTGGTAACTAAAATTAAACCCCATGAAAGTTAGACTAGTTAATAGAATGCTAACTGCTGACACAGTTTCAATTAGTGTATATTGTAGATTGCATAATGCTATTTCAAGCATGAACTATAAAAAATTAGTGAGCTGGAAATAATGAAAGATCATTTGAATTATGGTAGCATCACTATTTCCCATCTAATATTTATACCACATTTGCAATTTTATATTCATCCTCATTACTGTCAAATGGCAGTAGCAAGAACAGGAACTAGCTTTGTTGTTTTCCTGTAATATGTCTTCTCTACCAGCTGGAAAAAGAAAGTTCAATTTCAGAATGAAATTAGAACTCCAATCTTTTATTGGAGATAGAAATGCTCATGCTATAAGTTAATGCTTTCGTGACTCTTAAAAGAATAGCAGCTGAGTTTCATTCTATTATTTGTCTAAATTTTTCTTCTAAGCACAAGGGGCTTAGGGATAATATTTCTAAATATAGTCATGCACTGCGTAATGACATTTTGGTCAATGTCAGACTGCGTATACAATCGTGTTCCCATTAGATTATGATGGAGCTGAAAACTTCCTATCTCCTAGTGATATCGTAGCTCTTGTGACATCGTAGCACAATGCATTACACAAGTGTTTGTGGTGATGTACAGTGTTGAGAAAGTCTACAGTGGAGTACAATAATGTCCTAGGTCTTCATGTTCACTTACCACTCACTCACTGTTTCACCCAGAGCAACTTTCAGTCCTGTGAGCTCTACGAGGTGTGACAATTAAGTTCTAGAACTCATCCTGGAAAAAGTGCTACACACCTCACTGCTGAATATCACTACGGTCACCTTCGAAGTACTCCTCTTGGGAAGCTGTGCACCGATGCCAACGCCTACTCCACCCTTCAAAGCCATTTTGGAATTCTTTTTCTGGAATGACCATCAGAGCTGCCGTTGTATTACCCTTGATGTCCTGAATGTCATCCAAATGTCTTCCTTTCAATATTTCCTTTATCTTCAGGTAAAGAAAGAAGTCATTGGGGGCCAGATCAGGTGAGTAGGGAGGATGTTCTAATATGGTTATTTGTTTACTGGCTAAAATCTCCCTCACAGACAGTGTCGTGTGAACTGGTGCATTGTTGTGATGCAAGAGCCATGAATTGTTGGTGAAAAGTTCAGGTCGTCTACCATTTTCATGCAGCCTTTGCAGCCCTTCCAAATAGTAAACTTGGTTAACTGGTTGTCTAGCTGGTACAAATTCATAATGAATAATCCCTCTGATATCAAAAAAGTTTAGCAATATCGTTGCAACATGTTCGCAAACTTAATTGTCTGACCTCATATACGTGGTAAGTGACCTGTAAAGGTGTACCATTTTTTAAATCTTTTACCAGATTTTATGGTACCTTTTCTAGATTTAGATATACAAATACTGCATTGTGTTATAATTGCCTACAGTTTTCAGTACAGTAACATGCTCTGCAGGCGTGTAGCCTAGGAGCAATAGGCTACACCATGCAGCCTAGGGGTGTAGTAGGCTAGACTACTTAGGTTTATGCATGTGCACTCTGTGATGTTTGCACAATGAGGAAATCACCTAACAACTCATTTCTCAGAACTCATCCCTGTTGTTAAGTGACCCATGACTATACTGGTAAGAGAAATCATCCCACAAAGTCTATTAACATTTCATTTTCTTTTGTTAATGGATATGGTTAAAAGATAACATTTGTGTATATATTATTGACTGAAATGAGGTTCCAGAATATTTAATTTTAGACATTTGTGTATTTTATGCTATTACTTTTAATAATGGCCCTAAAATAGAAAATATATTTGAAAATATACCCTTATAAAGCTACACAATATGGATTGAATATATATGCTCTTATCAATAATTCTAGTTTTTCTTCTCTTGCTTTTGCAATTAATTTGCTCTGAAAGCTTTTAAAATTTTTATTTTATTCATGTGTTTTTTCTTATTTTCCATCAAAGGAAATTTTTTTCAATGGTATAACTATCATAGTCTAGTACAATATGTAATAATACATGGCCAGCACTCAAAAATATAAAAATTTTAAGAGATAAATAAAGTTGTTGCAGGACACCAATACAGGCAACTACCTATATCTATTAGATCACAGGATAAAATAATGCCCTTAAAGTTCATCCATTTTGTCTTTTTCTCATGGCTGAGTAATATTCCATTGTGTGTGTATTTATATCTGTCTCACATCTTTATTCATATGTCTATATCTTTATCTAGAGGTGCTGGTAAGTCTGGTGTTTTTAGGGCAGACCGACAAGCCAAAGACCCAGGGAAGTGTTCATATTTCAGTCTTGAGTTCAAAAGCAGTCTGGAGGCTGAATTCCTTTTTCAGGGACCTCAGACTTTTCTCTTAAGGCCTTCAACTGATTGAATGAGGCCCACCCACATTACCTAGGGTGATCTGCTTTACTAAAAGTCTGATTTAAATGTTAAATTCATCTGGAAATACCTTTACAACATTTAGAGTGGTGTTTGATTAAAAACTTGGTACCATGGCCTAGCTATGTTGATGCGTAAAGTTAACCGTTATACTAAGGACTTGGCCTAGGGTTTTCTTACCCGATTTGTCTTTGTTTTTCACGAGTATTGATAAAACTTGATTCCTTTTTAGGTAGTAGAGCAAGAGAAAGAAGATCCACATAGAGAATTGAAGTTGGAATCAGTATCCCATGAAGTAAAGATAAATCTCAACCATAGCATATGGTGGAACAGGAGGAAGTGATTGCAAAAAGTTGCTGATGGAAGGATTAAAGGATTGGAGGTTCTGGCAAGGTTGAAGAATTGGCATATGAAGGCACAAGCTAAAGGGCTAAAAGTAGAGGTCAGATAGTGGGATGTGACACTGTACTATTCAGAAGGCAGAGCTCTCTCTTGTGGAAAGGTCTAGGTTTGGGGCATAGCAATATTGGAATAGAGGTAAAGGAATCGAAATGAGAAGACCTAAGATTTGAGAAATCTGCTTATTGGATGGTCCATAACTAGGAAGGCAGAAATCTCCTAGATATCTTTCCTCTCTTCAACATCCTTGCCCTGGTCTCTATCCCACCACTCTTCCTACCTTCCAGGGGCTCTACTGGTATCTACTTTCAGACTTGACAGAAAATGTCAGTGCGTGAAGGGGCAGTAGTGTGACTTTGGGCCCTAAGTCAAAAGTTGGGCTATTACACAATACTGTAGTCAATATCTGCTTTGTTTTGGTTTTATTTTGTCACCCCTCATTCATTTACTTTCTATTAACTGGGCTTCTGTTGCCCTCTGAGGAGATTTACCCCATTTTTCAGTCTCTGCCTACATGCTTGTAGGATTGTCTTTCCCCACAAGTCTATTTAGTCCTAGCCAAAATGAGGATTCCACTCAACTAGCCACAGTGACGATTTGAGGGACATGCACATGATTCAACTGGTGACACCTGCAGGGAATGTTGTGAGAAAGCACCACATGTTTCAGTGTACTTGAACCTGGCAGTGTGTAGCTCCCAACTTGCTACATAGCAGCCATCCAGCCACCACCGGAAGCCTGAGAACGGAGCCAGCACAGAAGAGAGGAATTGAAGATACAGAAACAAAACTAAATCCTGATGATATCCATGGAAGCCCCATATCAACATTGCTGTGTGAAGCTAACCTGCTCCCAGCTATTTTAGTTATGTGAGTCAATACTTTCCTTAGGATTGCTCACATGTTCTCTATCACTAGCTCCATCGTCTGTGTTACTCCATTAAACATAGGCATATGAACTCTTCCATGCCTCAGTAGGTATAAACAATACCCTGTTTGAATATGGGATAATAAACATAAAGTCATACATTTGCTTCATAGCACCGAGGAGGAGAAACAGCATATTACATTTTTGACAATGTAAGTCTGGTTCTAAGCCACTACTTAACAGGATGAGAAAAATGTAGCTACCATAGGGGCACATTTTCATATTTAGCAGGATGCCCATTGTTAACAAATACTTAGAAAAGAGACTTTGATGTTCTGTCCCTTGTGGTTCCGTTTAGGATAGTCATTATCCAAGCCTGTTTGTTTCATTCAAAGGCAAATGACTTCATCGTTTCTATGCCATGTATGGGCAATGACACCTTTTGCTGCAGATATTAAGATTTTTGTACTTGATTGAATTCTTTTCAGCAAACACATTCATTCGCCCCATCAGAATTCCCACTGCCTCTACACAGTAGAGTGTCACTTATGAAACCCATTACCACATTCTATTTTTCAAGCCCCTGATAACTCTCCTACCCTTGGGCCAGCGCCTTTCTTTCAACCTATGCCTCCCTCTCACCACTCTGTCTTCTCTCTCTCTCATAAACACTGACAGAAATAGCCATCTCATACAAGAACCTGGATAGGGTCATGTAACTGGTGCTTAGCAAGTTCCATTTAGGCCAAAAAATACAAAAGCCATCAATAATCCCTGAGATCAGAAGCCCAGAACTTTCTTAAGGGGAGAAGAAGCAGAATTATTCTTTTCTCCTTCCAAGAGTAGACGCTGGCAAGAGTAGGAGACCATAATTAATAGCTTGATGTATTATCTTGTTACAAATATAAATTCTGTGGCGCAGATTAAATAGATGGAAAGGAACACCTCATCCAGTTGAAGTCAGTCTGTTCTCTCCCAAACTGAAGCGTTGCCATGCACCCCCAATGTTGCATAAACATCAGCTCCTGCCCAGGGCCCTGCACAGAAGGAAGAATAGACAGACCCCAAGTTCAGGGTGACGAGAGTGAAGGCATATGCCCGAAGGTCACAAGGCAGCCCATCCAATGGATGAACCAAAGGCCTGCACATGGTCATCAGTGTGGCTGAAAGGAAGATGCTATGATGATCTCCCCCAAAGGTGGTACTGTCATGCCTGATAACATCCCTGCAGACAATTTCGTGGTGCTCAAAACTGAGTCCTGTGAATGCTTCTGTCACCAAAATATTCTGCAGTGCTCTGAGTCTTCAGGAAGTGGGGCCTACTTCAGATTTGGCGTTGAGAGTTGGTGATTCGTGATTCTGGTATTGGAATGTGGTCTTTATTGTCTTTTTTCCTTTAGTAAGGCCCTGGAACATTTTTACAGATGTCTTTTCTTTTCTTTTCTTTTCTTTTCTTTTCTTTTCTTTTCTTTTCTTTTCTTTTCTTTTCTTTTCTTTTCTTTTCTTTCTCTTCTCTTCTCTTCTCTTCTCTTCTCTTCTCTTCTCTTCTCTTCTCTTCTCTTCTCTTCTCTTCTCTTCTCTTCTCTTCCCTTTTCTCTTTTCTTTTCTTCCCTCCTTCTCTCCCTCCTTCCCTCCCTCCTTCCTTCCTTTTAATGACAGTATTTTAGAACTAGCAAATATTTTAAAAATATGTCATCTGAGCAGGGGCAAATGACGAAATTAAGATGAGATTAGATATGCAATTCCACACTATGAAGGAATTAAGATAAGGTTGGATATGCAGTGTGACACTCAACCTTCTTCCATGATCCTTGTCAGCTTTTAGAGGCCAAAGTTGGCACTCAGTAATTGATGCAGTCTATCCCTTCCTTTAAGATCAAACTCTTGGGATACTGTAAACTTATATTTCATACCCAATAATGGCAAAAGATATGGCACTCCTGTTAGAAGATACCAAAGTATTTGGAAAGAATAAATATCTTTGGCTATGGATTAGGAGACAATCCACTTCAGAGAATGTTAGCATTTTTAACTAGACTAGTCATTTTGAGTGAAAGTGTCCTGTTAGAAAGGGATGGAGAAACCTTTCCTCGTTAAGTAGAAGGAATGCATGCTCAAAGCCCAGGGCCCTGGTGAGGCCAGCTTGGGGTATCTGAGCTCTTTGGCCCTTGCTATTTGGCTTGGCTGGGAACACAGGCTCCCTGGGCATGATGAGAGTGAGAATGTCTCAGACACAGTTGCTGAGCCATGAATCTTACAATTCCAGTGTTATTTCTCATAATCTCTGGTCTGCTTTGTCTCTTGGTACAACTGTAGCTCTCATAGCCAGTTTGATAGTGGCAGGAAGTGGCACTGGTCATTTTGCTTTGTTCAAGACAGGAGGGAACCCTGGAGTCCAGAAATACCCATTCGTGTAAAAAGATATGTCATATGTCAGTAAAAGATATATGAAGGCCTAAAGATAAAAGGATAGAAGTAAATAACTTCTAAAGAAACACAGCTACCATAAGCAATGAAGGAATTCCCGGGCCGGAATTCCTTGTGCTGGCTTCTTTCCTCTCAGCCTCAAGTTTTTGTTTTGTTTTATTTTATTTGTTGTTGTTGTTGTCGTCACTTATTGATTTATGTAATGACCAAGACTCATGAAGTCATCTCTGCTTTCAGCTGAGCTTGATGTCTGTTCAGAGGCTATTCGTGACTTAGATTTTGCAGGATATCTTCCTCCTGCTCTTGCCTCTGTCCCTGGGAAAAAGTCATTGTAAAAAGAGCTGCATAAGTTTTCACCCATTTCTGTTTGGAGAAAGCTGTCCCTCAGTGACAGGGATCTTTCTCAGGGTCTCTGCTGTTCTCTCGATCTGATCATCGTGACTCTTCTCTCTAGCTTGGAAGTCCCATCTCCTCCGCAATGCATGCTTTGGGTCTTCAAAGATCCTCATCAGCTGAGACTAGATTCTTTTCCTTGATTTTTCCTCGCTCTGAAGCTTAGGGAATCTAGGCTATAGATGTCCTATGCTGCTCCCTGTGTCTTTCAGGTGGACACATGGACCCTGGGAAGCTGCCATCACCCTGTCAAGCACACTCTATGGACAGCACTGCAAGACTTTTAGGATAAGCTGACCAAAGCAAAGGAAATAGAGGGATAGCCCTGAAGTGGCCCGTGGCCCTCCCTCAAATTTTTGCTTTAGCTCTTTAGGGCATGGCTAGTCGTATCTTGGGCAAGCAACATTCTTGTTGTTGAAAAGGGCTTCTTGTTCATTGAAGAGTCTAGACTGCTGAGATCCCCATGTAGCTTTTGGGAATTCCCTAAAGCACTGGTTCCTCTGGATGGCTCCAGAATGTGGTTTAGGACACAGAGACTCCTTGGCGTTGACCATCTATGAAGACTTTAGTCCTTGAAGGAATTCTAATATCATCACCACAACTCTTTTCCTAAAGTGGAAACAGCATAGAGAATATGTTCTCCTTCTTTGGCAAGCTCTTTCTTTTGGGACTCTCTTGCTGTTCTGTTCTCTGGCTCTGGAGCATTGCTAATCTCTTTTGGTAACAAATCTCACTCTCAGCCCTTGGCTCGTTTTCTACCATTACTTGCTTGTTGTCAGATTTGGGCTGCAGCCATTGGCCACCAATAAAGTCTCACTCTGCCAGGTTTCGTCCATACTGCTGAGTGAATAAATAAAGCTTCAGTTTGCTCCTTTGCCTGGTGTGGGGACTTTGGAAGCTGTTCTGGTTTGTTGAGAGTGCTCCAGAAAGATTGGCAGCCTTGCTTTCCAGAAAGGGGTAGTAAGGTTTTCCTACTTTCTTTCTAACTTTTTATCAAAATCTCTATTGGCCTCTCATGTTGTCTTTTTATTTTTAAGAAAAAAAATCTATTTTTTTTCAGAATACAAGAAAATAGAATGAAAATAATTTGTTTGATTATATTGTGGTAAGAGAATGGTTTGTAGCTCTCATTTACATAGTTTAGAACTTAATTAATTTTCTGGCCAACAATATGTGGCCAATTTAAAAAAATATATGTCCCAGAGGAACTTGAATAACAGATGATATAATCACTTTTTAGATAGTATTTTTGTATATACTTAAAAACAACAGGTTTACATAATGTTCTTATTCAGATCATGTGATTCTTGATTCTAACCCCCAATATGATTTGTCACAAATTGAGACTATTAAGTTAAAGTCTCTTATTATTGTCTTTTCTGTTGATTTCTTCTTTATCCTCTATAGTTTCTTTTAAATATTTATTATTCTATCACTTGGTGCATAAATGTTCACATTGATTACTGTCTTCATTGCTTATGGTATCTGTGTTTCTTTAGAAGCTATTTACTTCTATCCTTTTATCTTTAGGCCTTCATATATCTTTTACTGACATGTGACGTATCTTTTTACACGGTATGTTAGTTCTTTTTAAGATCTTTAAACTTTTATCCTCTTTTGCAAGCTGCATATCACAGGTAAATGATATTTAGACATGTATACTTAATACTTAACTCTATGTTTAATTGCATTTAATGTCAATGTCAGTGTTGTTGTATGATCAAATTTTAATTATGAGTTTTTCATTTTGATTCACACTTTATTTTGCTATCTCTTTCAGTAGTTTTTCATGGAGGTCTTACTTCCTGAGTTGAGTTTGGAATATTGAAGATTATTTTCCTGTTGTCTTTTTACTTAAATGTTAGCCTTAGTAGATAAAGAACATTAGCGTCATATGCTTTTGTCTTCTCAACTTCATCTTTTATTACTCTACTGAAGGATTTATCAACCTCAGTACTATTGACATTTTGGTCTGGATAATACTATACTGGATGGGGGGAGGTGTGCTACTGTACGCATTATAAGATGTTTAGTATTATTCCTGACCTCTGCCCACTAGATGCTAGTAGCCTCTACCCCAGTTGTGACAATCAAAAATGTCTTTAGATGTTGCCAGTTGTCCCCGGGTAGAAGGGGGGTGGCAGGAGGTGGTGGTGCGGAAATTGCCTCTGGCTAGAATCATTGCTCTTTTATTTCATGACATCAGGGGAGACCTGAGAACAAGCTGCTTTCTTAGTTTTTCTTATTGACTGGCGTGTACATCCTTTTCATCTGTCTTGGAAAGTCTTTCTCTATTCTTAAATTTTAGTGACTTTTGATAGTTTATGTCTCAGTTGGTGAAGTCTTCTTCCTTTTGATTTGTATTACTGTGACTTTCAAAGATAGCTCTTACTGAAATCTGAAGTCATTATAATCTCTTGGCTTATAGTTAGATAGCTTAAATATCTAACTTAATAGATATTGGTTTAATTTAGTATTTCAGTGTCATATATATATATATATATATGTATATATATATATACACATATATATATATATAACTATTTTTAGTACTGTAAACTTGGTTTGGAGTTATTGTTTTATATCATTTTCTGCTATATATTTCCTCTAGGCTGTTTTTGAAAGTTAAGATAATGGGTCATAGAAAAAAAATGAATATCTGCCTCTACATTCTTCAACCTCCCTCCCTTTTGTAGGCTACAATTCCCCTAGGTTTTAAAAAAGAAATGTTGAAAACTGGTGAATTTAATTACGGATATATTGGACAATTTTTCACTAGTATTGTACTTGAATACTGAAAATGTCAATTTTTAAAATAAAAAAATAGTATTAGTGAAAATGACCATGTGCATAGAACTCCCTCCTTGTTTATTTTCCCACAACAACTTACCAAGTTGCTGAATTTTTCTTGCTATTTAGATAAGAAAAAGAAGGATAGAAGGTTTGAAAAACTAGTTGGCAGGGAACTTCATCTTACTGATTTCAATGATCATGCTTTTTGACACATTATTTATGTTTCCATTTA